>NC_090445.1:1618727773-1619027773 GCF_031143425.1 Pleurodeles waltl | reverse complement strand
TTAGTACACCACCTACAAACATGTCATCCATGCATGTCAACAATACTCCTTTGGAGTAAATTGCTTTCACTTACCTAAAAAATGCAACTATGCAAACCGCAGGACAACTACTGCCAAAACCGCAAGGATCCACAGCAAAGGAAGCAGAAGATTTGAACTAGAACAAAAAGAATAAATAAACTGTTATAATCACAAATACAAATACTTTGCCAGCTGACAAACACCCAGCCACCAAGAACTTAGAAATCGTCCCTGGTGCCTAAGTGGCTTCTGCCCCACTAGGAGGCAGATGGGCCTAAAAAACAATAGGCTGATCTGCCTACAAGTGGGGCAGAAATGGCCAACAGCTCTGTACCCTGTTTGGGGGGGGTGGGGGGTGGCCCTTGCCAAAGGGGGAGAATGGGGGTGCCCCCAGCACAAAAAAAACAAAGGGAACCAATAAAAAAATCTCTGAAATCTTGGTGCCTTCTGTCCCCCTTGGGCGCAGATGGGCCTAAAAAAAAAATAGGCTGATCTGCCTCCAAGGTGGGCAGAAATGGCCATCACTAACGTGCCCCCTTTGGAGGACGACCCTTGCCAAAGGTGCCGCCCCCCCACAAAACACACACACACACAGGATCCCTGGTGCCTAAGTGGATTCTGCCCCCCTTGGGTGCAGATGGGCATAAAACAAATTGGCCGATCTACCCCCAAGGGGCGAAGAAATGGCCAACAGCTCTGTGCCCCCTTTAGGGGTGACCCTTGCCAAAGGGGGAAAAAGGGGGCACCCCGAGCACTAAACAAAAAAAGTGGAACAAAAAAAAAATCCCTGCCATATTGGTGGTTTCTGCACTCCTTGGAGACAGATGGGCCTACAAAAATAGGCCCATCTGCCCCCAAGGGGGGCAGAGATAGCCAATACGAAATTTCCCCAATTTGGGGGGGCGAGCCTTGCCCAAGAGGTGCCCCAAAACACACAAAACACACACACCACACAATCCCTGGCGCCTAGTGGGTTTCCACCCCCCCCGGGGGCCAGATCAGACAAAAACATGGCTGATCTAGCCCAGGGGGGGCCGAAACATATCAAAAAAGTTATTGCCCCCAGGGCGGCGACCCTTGCCTAAGGGGTCGCTGCCCAAAAACGAAGAAAATAATTTCCCTGGTGTCTAATGGTTTTCACCCCCCCCCCGGGTCGGATCGGCCGAAAAATCGACCAATCTGCCCCGGGGGGGCCAAAATAGGAAAAAAAAATAGCCCCCAATGGGAGTGACCCTTGCCCAAGGGGTCGCTCCCCAAAAAAATGCCCAACATAATTTCCCTGGTGTCTAGTGGTTTTCGCCCCCCCCGGGGGCAGATCGGCCAAATAATCGGCCGATCTGCCCCCAGGGGGGGCCGAATAGGAACAAAAAATTGTCCCCAATGGGAGCAACCCTTGCCCAAGGGGTCGCTGCCAAAAAACATGCCCAAAATAATTTCCCTGTTGTCTAGTGGTTACGGCCCCCCTTGGGGGCAGATCGGCCGAAAAATAACCCGGTCTGCCCCCTTGGGGGGCCGAAATAGGAAGAAAATAGCCCCTAAACTAACAAGAAAAAGAAATCCCTGGTGCCTAGTGGGGATTCCTGCTCCACAATCGCGGGCCCCGCCCGCAATCATGGAGCAGGAATCCACTGAAAACAGGCAGGAAAAACCCTTTCCTTTCCCCCGTGTCTGTTTCCCCCCCCAATTCCCCAAAAAGGGAAGGACTCACCAGCAAATGGCTTCCAGCGCGTCCCTCCACAATACTTGATGATGTCATCAGATTGCCGAGGGGGGGGGTGGTCGGGTGGAAGGGGAAGGGATTCCCTTCCATCCACGACCGGGGGCTCTGGGTGGGGGTCCCAAGGGGGAAGCGCTAGTGCCCACCCCGTGGGCCGGTGCAGGACGAGGTGATCTCGTCCAAGGCACCGTACGGGTTAAAGACGGCGAAATTGTCAACAATCTTCGAACAATGATAGACTTAGAACCATGTTTTCAGCGGTGATGGGCACACCTTGTTTCCCAAATTCACTACAGTTTTCAGCTTTTATTGTGCCTTCTGCGGTGATGGGCACACCTGGCTTTGAATAAAAAGGAAATAAAAAAAATTAAAAAAACATTTTTGCACAGCATTGTCAATTCCGCGCCTCCGTTTTTGATGCACCCAGGAAGCCCACCAATAGAATTGGAGGAGTGGATAGAAATTTACGATAATTACCTTGAAGCTTTGGATGGTTCTGGATTCTCTTCCAATAGAAAAAGGGCAATTTTGCTTAGTTTCTTGGGTACTGAAGGTCATTGTGTGTTTAAATATTTACCTAAAGCGTGTGATCAATCTGGGCAACCTATTGAGGATGTATTTGTAGAAGCAAGACATAGGTTGGAATTGAGGTTTGCCAAAACTGAAAATGTGGTCATGCGGAGATTTAAGTTCTACACTCAGTCCCAAAAGGAAGGCGAGTCTGTCGATTAATTTGTTACTCGCTTGAGGGTGCTACTGGTTAAGTGTAAATTTGGGGCTATGACTGAAGAATTAATTAGGAACCAGCTCATCATACAATGCAGAAGTAGGAAGATGCAGGAAAGGTTGTGGGCAGCAAAAGATCCTAAATTGAAGGACGCCATAGTGATTGCAAAGGTGGTTGCGGAATCCTAGTTATGTATGAAACAGATGGAAAGGAGGGAGGCCAAAAATTCTGATGAAGTATCGTCAATTGAGGGTGATGTTGCCGTCACTACTAGATCGTCGTGGGGAAAGTTCAATAATGGCTTCTCTGGTGTCAGTAGGTCGGGCAATAAAATGTGTTCTAAATGTGGTAGTAAGTATCACTCTTCTGATTCAAAAAATTGTTTTGCCATTGGGAAGGAGTGTCGGCGGTGTGGACGAAAGGGACATTTTGCTAGGGTCTGCAAAGAAAAGGAAGTGGTCAATGGGAAAGATGCTGTGGTTGTTGATGAGCCATTTACGAGCGATAAAGTTGAGAGAGTTCTGTGTGTGTCCGAGTTTGACAGTGTTGAGGTGGGTGTAAGGAGAATGCAAGGACCCAAAGCTGAATTTATCATTAAGAAAATGCCTGTAGAATTAATGGTGGATTCTGGCTCCTTATACACAATCATCCCCAAAAACCTGTTTCTTCTCAAGTGGCCTTCAACTAGATTGTTACCTAAAGATATCAATCCTGGTGGCTATCAGGGTGAACAAATTGATATTGTTGGTTTTATGCTCACAGAGATAGCTTTCAAAGGGAGGAAGGTTATTGCCAAAGTCTACGTAGCCGAGGCTGGCCCTCCCATTTTAGGTTGGCAACATCAATTTGATCTCCGCATCACTATTAATCCATGCGCTCCAAGTCAAGTAATGGTCATTGATGACGTCTCGTCAGAGGATATCCTGCGTGGGACAAAGGATGTATTTAGAGAAGAAATGGGGGTACTGAAGGGCTATGTACATGAGATCAAATTGAAACAAGGGGCTATCCCTGTACAACATAAGGTCAGGAAAGTGCCAATGTCGGTCGGTGAGAGGTCAAAGAGCTTCTCAATGAAATGTTGGATAGTGGAGTCATTGAACCAGTGGAGGCCTCGGAATGGCTATCGCCTATTGTTATCTCAAAAAAAAAAAGATGGAAAGTTAAGGTTTTGTGTGGACTTGAGGGGGTTAAGCCAAAATATTGTAACAGACAAATTTCCTTTGCCTAGTATTAGTGAGCTAATTTTGTTGTGTAAAGGGTCCAGGTACGTCTCTAACTTAGATCTTAAACATGCTTATCATCAGATAAGACTCCATCCTGCATCCAAAGCTTTCACAGCCCTCATCACTATGGAAGGGACGTATCAGTTTACTCGGATGCCTTTCGGGTTAATATTTGCTGCAAGCGTTTTTCAGAGAATGATGAGCAACATCTTCAAGGGTTTGGAAAATGTAATGTTCTTCCAAGACGATATTCTTGTTTTTGGCGATTCTTTAGCAAATCATAACGTCACCTTGAAAATGCTGTTGGATAGATTGTCAGAGAATGGACTGACATTACGACAGGAAAAATGTCAATTTCTTGTGAAGAAGGTCGAATACCTTGGTCACTCTTTATCTGAACATGGAATTAAACCAAAGAAAGACTTGCTAGATGCTATTAGGTCTGCACCTGCTCCTAAGGATAAAGAACAATTGAGATCCTTCTTGGGTCTAATTGAATACTACTCCAAGTTTGTAAAGAACTTTGCAAGCAAAACTGAAAGCCTGAAGGTACTTTTACGCAAGCGAGTGAGTTTTGTGTGGCATGTGGCGCAACAACAATCCTTTCAACAAATCAAAGAGGCGGTGTGCAATGCTGACATTTTAACGTTGTTTGATACCAAGAAGAGTACGATCATAAAGGTAGACGCTAGTGCCACAGGTATAGGGGCTGTCATGTCTCAGATGCACGGCTCCATTGAAAAGACGGTTGCTTTTGCTTCACGGACTTTGACAGCTACTGAGAGACATTATGCGGTCATCGAACGGGAGACGTTGGTTGCAACTTAGGGTGTGGAATATTTTCTCACGTACATTTGGGGCTGTAGGGTCACCCTACGTACTGATCACAAACCTCTTTTGAAGATTCTGTCTCCTGGTGGAACTGGCAAAGGTTCTGCAAGATTATCCAGATTGGCTTCACATTTGCAAGAATACAACTATAAGATTGAATATATTCCAGGCTGGAGAAATGTACAGGCTGATTGCCTGTCACGGTTAGCTCTCGATTGGCATTTGGTGGATGAGGACAATGTTCTAGAATGTGAACAGGAAGGTGCTGTTGCGTACGTGTGTGAGGTCACTCATTGGAGTGGCGGAATTGTGAATGAGAGTGAATGGGATTTGGCAATGGAGATTGATAATGTGCTGAAGAATGTTATAGATCTCATAAGGAAAGGGGGAAGAAGGGACAGCACCCTTCCGGTGTCGGTGCGGCCCTACAGTAAAGTATTGGAAGAGCTCTCAGAATCTGATAAGATTGTCCCTCCAGCAGGGGTACAGAAAAAATTGTTCGACATTGCTCAGGAAGGGCATTTGGGGCAAACTTTCACAACAAAAGACTTAGGATGGAGTTTTGGTGGCCTGGCATGGGCGATGATATCATAGGATGGGTTGAGAGGTGCGCTGAGTGTATACAGTGGGAAAAGCGTTTGAAAGTTGGTGCACAGTCAGATGGTGGAAGTATAAATGATCCGGGCAAGCCATGGCATAGTGTTTGTTTGGACTTTATTGGACCCCTATCAGGGGCAGGAAGGGGCAGGAATTTTGCACTTGTCATGGTTGATGTTTATTCTAAATGGTTGATTGTCAAATTTATGTCTGAAGTCACTACGTCGACAATCATAAGCGGGTTATGGGAGATTTTCACTGAGGAAGGTTTTCCTGAGGTGTTGATCACTGACAATGGCACACAATTGACGTCTAGAGAAATGAGGGAATTTTTAGAGTCATGTGGCGTAAGACATGCGCTTACTGATCTGTATAATCCTTGTGCGAATGGTATTGTGGAACGAGCTAATCGTATGATTAAAGGTGGGTTACCATTAGCAATGGTCAACAATTTAGATGTGGAGCGTGTAATTTCTGAATGTCACGTACTGCGCTGGACTTCTCACCTCTGGATTTCGGATTGGCGAATACACCAAGTCTTCTACAGGTCCTGGATACTCCCAGATAAGGGTGACCCCTTCTAGTAGCCACGGTGCCGCTTAACAGGCTACGCCAAAGCAAACCGTACCCTCCAGAAGGAGTCCCAGAGGGAAAAAAAAACAACACTGGGGAAAAAACCTCTAACAACTCCTGAAGGAAAACAAGAAAAAACAGGACTTGACAACAGGAAACAAAAATAGGCAATATCCAGGGAAAAAGGCAGGAAAAAAGGAACAAGCAAAAATAACCCAAGGCAAAAACAGGAAAAAAGAACAGGCAAAAATCTCCCAAGGCAAAAGCAGGAACAAAGAACAGGCAAAAAATCTCCCAAGGGAAAAAGCAGGAACAAAGAACAGGAGCGAACAACACAACCAGAAGGAAGTGTTTGCAACACAAGGAGGAACAAGACTGACTGACTTATATACTGAGAAAAGGGAAGTGACATCACAGGAAAGGGAAGTAACACCATCTTGGATTGGGAAAAGCCCATAGACCACTATAGGAAAAAGGAAGTAGTATAAAAGAAAAACAGAGCATGCTGGGACAAAAAACACGAAGAAGACAAGATGGACACAACATGGATAGAGACAGGCAAAAGGACCAACAAAAAACCCACCACCAACAACAAAAGAAGAAAAAAGGCTACAAATAAGTGTTGCGCGACCGGGAGCTAAATATATGCTTCCCCAAAAGCATAGTCAAAAAACGCAGGGAACGGCGCACTGAATATCGGTAGCGCGTTCCACCCGCGAGGACAGAAAGAGACGCCGCGTCAGAGTGCGGCATTACAGTAGGTCCCCTCCCCGAGGCACCAACTTTGTCAGGATGATTGTCAAAAAACAGGCGAACCAAACGGGGAGCATGGACGGAGGAAGCATCCTCCCAAGAACAGTCACTGAGGGGGTATCCTTTCCAATGGACCAAAAACTGTACTTTGCGTCGAAAAATTCTGGAATCACAGATCTCCTGGACTTCATACTCAGGCTGTCCGTTGATAGAAAGAGGAGGTGGATGTTGGAACTGGCGATGGTAAGGATCAGGAACAAAGGCTTTTAACTGGGACACATGGAAAACAGGATGAACCCTCCAGGTATGAGGTAAGAGGACACGCACAACTACAGGATTCAGGATGTGCGAAATTCGAAAGGGTCCAAAAAAACGTGGTTTGAACTTATTGGTGGAAAACCGGGATGGTAGAAATCTGGAAGAAAGCCATACCTTGTGGCCAACTTGATACAAAGGTGCGCCTTGCCGAAAACGATCCGCCTTGCGCTTCATAGCTTGTTTCAAAGCTAGGAGAGTTGTGGAAAGTAGGCCCTGGATTCGACGGATCTGTTGTGAAAAAGAAGTGACTGCAGGCACAGAAGAGGATGTTCGGGAAACAGTAGTGAAAGTCCTCGGATGAAATCCATAAGTACAATAAAAGGGTGTGGTCTTGGTCGCACTATGTATTGTGTTGTTATAGGAGAACTCGGCAGGAGCAAGGTATTCCAACCAATTGCTTTGTGTGGCATTACAGTAACATCTCAGATACTGCTGAAGTTCTTGATTCACTCGTTCAGTTTGCCCATTCGTTTGTGGATGGAAACCCGAGGATAAAGAAATCTCAATGTAAAAGAAGGCACAAAAGGCTCTCCAG
The DNA here is from genome assembly GCF_031143425.1 of Pleurodeles waltl. Classification (NCBI taxonomy): domain Eukaryota; kingdom Metazoa; phylum Chordata; class Amphibia; order Caudata; family Salamandridae; genus Pleurodeles; species Pleurodeles waltl. Next base: position 1,619,020,475 of record NC_090445.1, on the reverse strand, counting down.
AAACGTGATACATATTGAGGTCCTCTGTCCGAAATGACCTCTTGAGGAAGACCATGGAGGCGAAAAATATCCCGTAGAAAAATGCGACTCATTTCTGGGGCCATTGGTAGTTTCTTCAAGGCTGAAAAATGGGCCATCTTGGTGAATGAATCTACGGTTACCATGATTACTTGGTTACTAGAGGAGGTAGGTAGAGAACATATGAAATCTGTGGATAGAGTACACCAAGGAGCGGAAGGAACCGGTAAAGGTCTTAATAAACCTGCCACCTTAGTTCGGGGTGTCTTAGTCTGGACACAGACTGGGCATGCTGACACATAGGTTTCAGTGTCTGTCTTTAGCGAAGGCCACCAAAAAGATCGCTGAAGCAGCTCCTGGGTCTTCCCGATACCTCAATGACCGGCTATAGGAGAATCATGGCACATTTGCAGGGCTTCTGTCTGCACTTTCTTGGTAGGTAGGAAAAGAGCATGTTGATGATAGAAGTAGTTGTCCTTCTTCTGCAAAATAGGAGTCACTCTATCCCATTCTGAAGCAGACAGAAACTGGTACTCGGATTGAATGCGTTCTTGAAAAGATTGAGTAGCTCCGATGATCCTGCTAGACTCAATAAGATGTGGAGAGGAGCTCTGGGCTATTTCAGGATATCTGCGGGATAAGGCATCTGCCACTAAATTCTGGGAACCAGGTATGTACGTGATCACGCAATCGTACTGGCTAAAGAAGAAAGCCCATCGAGCCTGACGACTGTTGCGACACTGAAAGCTCCAAAGACCCTGGAGATTACGATGATAAGTCCTAGCTTCAAAAGGCTCTCTGGAACCCATCAGGAAATGCCTCCATTCCTTACAAGCTACTTTGAGAGCGAGTAGTTCTCGTTCCAGTACAGAATAATTTCATTCAACCTCTGATAGAATATGAGACAGATAAAAGATAGAATGTTCAAATCCATGATTGTCTTGCTTCTGCAGCAGAACTGCTCCAATAGTTCTGTCTGAGGCATCAGTCACAACGATAAATTTCTTGGTATTGTCAGGATGACGCAACACGGGTACTTGGGTAAAGGCTGACTTTAATCCTTGAAACGCGCATTCAGCCTCCTTGGTCCAAATGAAACCCTTCTTCAAGTTCTCTTTCTTAATTGTTTGTGTTATGAAACTTTGTAGGTGGGCACAGTTCTGAATAAACTGACGATAAAAGTTTGATAAACCAAGAAAACATTGTGTTTCTTTAATGGACGTTGGAGAAGGCCAATCTAATATGGCACTGACTTTGTCAGGATCCATGGATATTCCGTGTTGATTAATACAAAACCCGAGATACCTTACTTCAGATTTATGGAACTCACACTTCTCAGGTTTGCAAAACAATTGTTTTTTCTTGAATCTTTCCAGGACTTGCAGGACATGATCTACATGGTGCTCAGGATCACAGGAATATATCAAGATACCATCCAAATAAATTACTACATATTGATTGAGTAAATCAGAGAACACTGAATCCATAAATCGTTGAAAAACAGAAGGGGCGTTGGTCAGTCCAAAGGGCATAACACGATACTCATAGTGCCCAAAAGGGGTACGGAAAGCAGTCTTCCATTAATCTCCTTCCTTTATCCGAAGGAGATGATAGGCACCCCGTAAGTCTAATTTAGTAAATATCTTGGCTTCTTGAATAGCATCCAATATATCTCTGATTAAAGGCAGTGGATATCGATCCTTAATCGTTATTCTGTTGAGTTCACGAAAGTCCACACAAGGACGCAGATCCTCAGTCTTCTTTGGGACGAAGAAGAGAGGAGCCCCAGCGGGGGACGTGGAAGGAGCAATCAAACCGTTGTGTAAGTTGTCATCTAAATATTCCCTTAGCACCTTCTTTTCTTGGTCTGTCAGAGAATACATTCGACCGAAGGGGACGACTTCAACAGGAATTAAAGGAATAGCACAGTCATAACTGCGATGAGGTGGCAAAATAGGATTACTAGGTTTCTGAAAAATCCTGATATAGTCCTGATAACAATCTGGAACCCCCTGGATAATATTGATAGAGTTAGTGTTATCCTTAGTTGACTAACAGGACCTTTTTCGGATTCTAATAAGAAGTAGTGGAATAATAATTCTGTTGACAAAATGAAGATGTTAGGGATATAGTTTGTGTTTCCCAATTGGTATAGGGTTGAGTCGGGCTAACCATGGAATTCCCAAAATCATGATGTGATTTGGTGAGGCTATGAGATCAAAGGCAACGTGTTCTTGATGCCCCCCAAATGTCAAACAAAGAGTAGGAGTTGAGGCCACCACAGGTCCTGAGGTTAACGTAGAGCCATCCACCGTGTGAACCTGCTCAGGAGTTTCTTTAGGAATGCAGGGAATTCCTTTACTCGTAGCCCAGGTCTCATCCAGATAGAGTCCACTGGCTCCACAATCAAGGAGAGCCAGAAGATGTTCTTCTTGATCTTGTGAACTTTGTAACTTGACCGAGAGGATAAACAGGGTGGACATGCTTTCTTTGGAGGAACATATTAATGGTACTTCAGCTCCTCCCGTCTCCTTCCTCCTTACAGGGGACGGGAGCTGGTGTTTCCCGCAGGCCTTGAGGGACGTACCGGACAACTACGGATCAGGTGGCCAGCCTTACCACAGTATAGGCAAAGTCCCCTTCATCGTTGTTCCTCCCTTTCTGACTCCGTCAATGGCCCACGAACCAGATCTATCTGCATGGGCTCTTCATGGGGAGATGGAGAGACTTCAGATGGACTATCTTCCGTTCGCCGACTGCTAGCACGGAAGGTACCGGACTGGTATGGAGCTCTAGTTCTACGTCTTTCCATCTTGCGCTCTCGAAGTCTATGCTCGATGTTCATAGATTGATCCATTAATTCTTTCAAAGAACAAGCTGGAGAAGAGTGTACAAGCTCATCTTTAATTTCTTCACGCAGGCCTCAGCAGAAAAGGGTTACGAAGGTGCGTTCTACCCAGGAGGTTTCAGCTGCCAGCTGTTTGAAGCAGGTTATAAACTGCAGTACATCCTGATTACCCTGCTGAATGTCACATAAGGCTTCTTCAGCTGCTGCTTCTACCCCAGGTCTCTCAAACATTTGTTTGAAAACAGTCAGGAAAGCGGAATAGTTATCCAAGACTGGGTCATCTGCAGAAACCAGAGGAGTCGCCCAAGCAAGCGCTGGACCAGACAAGGCGCTGATCAGATAGCCCACCTTAGCCTTACCTGAAGAAAACTGGAGTGGACGAAAGGCAAAGAAAACCGTCAGGGCGTCCAAAAATTCCTTCATTTTTAAAGGATCTACGGAATATCGAGGAATAGTAGCAGATACGGAAGGTATGTCCATTGATCGGGAAAACAAGACCTGTCGTAGCGCAGTGTTCTCTGCCCGTAACTGTTGTAACTCTTGGGCTTGTTGTTGGACAGTCTGTAACATAGCTTGAGCATTTTCTGATGCCTCTCCCTGTGGATCTTCCATGGCGCTCTTGCAACGCAGAATCTTTTGGCGTTGCAATCTGTCACGTACTGCTCTGGACTTCTCACCTCTCGATTTCGGATTGGCAAATACACCAAGGGGTCATTCCGACCCCCGCGGTCAAGGACCGCCGGGGCCGGGGTCAGCGGGAGCACCGCCAACAGGCTGGCGGTGCTCCGCAGGGCATTCTGACCGCGGCGGTATGGCCGTGGTCAGAACAGGAAAACCGGCGGTGTCCCGCCGGTTTTCCGCTGCCCTGAGGAATCCCCCATTCCGACCCCCTCACCGCCATCCTGTTCCTGGCGGTTCCGACCGCCAGGAACAGGATGGCGGTGAGGGGTGTCGTGGGGCCCACTTTGAATTTCAGTGTCTGCTCAGCAGACACTGAAATTCGCGACGGATGCTACTGCACTTGTCGCACCCTTCCCACTCCGCCGGCTCCATTCGGAGCCGGCTTCCTCGTGGGAAGGGGTTTCCCGCTGGGCTGGCGGGCGGCCTTCTGGCGGTCGCCCGCCAGCCCAGCGGGAAAGCCAGAATGGCCTCCGCGGTGAGCGGCCATATGGCGGTTCCCGCCAGGCGGGCGGCGACCGCCGCCCGCTGGCCTCAGAATGAGGCCCCAAGTCTTCTACAGGTCCTGGATACTCCCCGATAAGGGCGACCCCTTCTAGTAGCCACGGTGCCGCTTGACAGGCTACGCCAAAGCAGACCGTACCCTCCAGAAGGAGTCCCAGAGGGAAAAAACCCCAACACTGGGGAAAAAACCTCTAACAGGAAACAAAAATAGGCAATATCCAGGGTAAAAGGCAGGAAAAATGTAACAGGCAAAAATATCCCAAGGCAAAAGCAGGAACAAAGAACAGGCAAAAATCTCCCAAGGCAAAAGCAGGAACAAAGAACAGGCAAAAAATCTCCCAAGGCAAAAAGCAGGAACAAAGAACAGGAGCGAACAGCACAACCAGAAGGAAGTGTTTGCAACACAAGGAGGAACAAGACTGACTGACTTATATACTGAGAAAAGGGAAGTGACATCACAGGAAAGGGAAGTAACACCATCTTGGATTGGGAAAAGCCCATAGACCAGTATGGGAAAAAGGAAGTAGTATAAAAGAAAAACAGAGCATGCTGGGACAAAAACACGAAGAAGACAAGATGGACACAACAGGGATAGAGACAGGCAAAAGGACCAACAAAAAACCCACCACCAACAACAAAAGAAGAAAAAAGGCTACAAGTAAGTGGAGCGCGACTGGGAGAGAAATATATGCTTCCCATAAAGCATAGTAAAAAAACACAGGGATCGGCGCTCCAAATATCGGTAGCGCGTTCCACCCGCGAGGAAAGAAAGAGACGCCGCGTCACATCGCGGCGTTACACAGAACTTGTCTGGGCGTATCGTACCACAGAGCACCTGAGTACTGGGAGAATACCGTTTGTGGTCATGAGGGGTAGGAAACACATTTGTAGGATGAAACCCTTGTGGATGAAAAAATTGGTAATGAGGTGTAAAATATCTAGTGACGAATCAACAGACAAGTCTGTGTGTGGTACCAAACTGAGCAAGATGTCTTGAGAATTAAACCAGGTGACTGGGTGAAAGTAAAATCTGGGAAAGTAAATAGAGGTGTGTCCAGATTTGTAGGACCTTTCAGGGTTTGAGAGGTCCACAAATGGCATGTTTTACTCTCTAATGGTCAACGCTGGAATTTGAGGAGGGTTGCTAAGTTCGCTTCTGTATGGGATGAAGAGAAGAGTGTAGGGTGCGATGGCTGTAGTGGGTATATGTTGATGAGAGATGATGAAGTGGAGCGTGCCGGTGTCAGTGGACAGTGTTGCGATTTGAGGGGTCAGGCAAGGGGATGTAGTGGTGATGGTACTTCAGGTTCTGGTGTTGATGCTATGGGTCAAACTCCTAATTTAGTTAGTGCAAGGTCTACTAGTGCAAGGTCTACTAGACTTAGGAGACCACCTGCAATTTTACCTGCATTTTTAAATGATTATGGGGGTTATTCTAACTTTGGAGGAGTGTTAATCCGTCCCAAAAGTGACGGTAAAGTGACGGATATACCACCAGCCGTATTACGAGTTCCATAGGATATAATGGACTCGTAATATTGCTGGTGGTAAATCCGTCACTTTTCCGTCACTTTTGGGACGGATTAACACCTCCTCCAAAGTTAGAATAACCCCCTATGTGTTACAATGTGAAGTAACAAAGGCGTAGTCCAACTCTGTAAACAGGTACGTGCGTTTATTTAGCAGAGAACCTCAATCGTGGTGCTTTTTCTCCCTTGGTCAGCAAGCAACTGCCAAGAGAGAGAACGCCTCGAACAACATTCTATAAACACGTTCCAATTCAGGTTTGTCTCGAGGCCAACATGATGTGCAAACCTCAAGGCACATTACAACACACCTCCAACACGCAAAATATTGGCTGGGCTGCTCCTGGCTGTCCCAGGAGGACTAGTGCCGCAGCTCCCCTAGATGCCATTCTTCTCTGCCATGGCGCTGTGTGGGGTAAAGTAAAGAAACAGGAGAAGAAAGGAAGAAATAAGGAGATGAAGGGAAAATAAACAAAAATACAAAAAGTCATGAAAAAACATGAAAAAATGAAGAAAAAAATACACAGACACAAAAACACACACTAATGCAGTAAATACAAATGAGGGTAGACTAATTAGGAGGTCGGCAGATTGAAAAGATTATTTAGGTATTCAAAAACAGCCAGCAACATGAATAGAGTATGAAAACAAGATGGCCGTGCCCATGCGAACAGGCACGGCAAGAAACTATGCCCTCCCACGGAACTCCATGTAGCACAGGCAAGTTTTTTATGGACTTTGCAGAGTCACGCATGACTCTGCGAACTCCACCCAGGCCTACTATTAATGCCATCCCATGGTCAGACGTGATAATAGCCACATCATCCGCATAAGCCAGAACCTTTGTGTCCCAACCCTGGGATTGTACTGGTGCAACTAAAATATTAGACTCGAATTTCCTGAGTAGGGGATCAATTTATAAGTCAAAAAGCAATCAAGAGCAAGAATACCCCTGCCTAGTGCCTCTCTGAATCTGAATTGGGCCAGACTCACCCCCCATATTCTGCACACTGGCAGTAGGTCTATATTAGACAGCTCTTACTACATTGATGAAACTAAGGCGGTCAAAGCTGCATACTGCCGTGCAGAAGACCGCCAACACACCGTCGCATTCGCCACAGCTATTATGACCCACAGCACTGAATCCGCCAATATTCAGACACCCACACAAGTCTGCCACACGAAAGGTCAGTGATAAACTCGCGAAAACAAATCCTCTACTGTCACGCCAATAGGAATATGCCCACACTATCACGACACACGAATCCACGCGGCGGTCTTCCAACCGCGGTATTCCATTGGCGGTACATACCGCCGCGCTCAAAATACACACACATATGCAAAATACTACCACATTGGACAATTTCAAATACACACACCTGATACACATACACACACCACTCCCACACACCCAATACAATATAAAACCCACACCGACATCACCCACAAACCCCTACGACCAGAAATCACGAACGAAGGCCAGAGAGAGACACCACCATCAACAATACTAGCATCCACAGGCACACAACACCATCACCCACATAACTTCCACGCACCTCACACTACACACCACTACATATCAACACACTTATCACCCCACACATCACCTACACCACCCCATGGCACGGCAAAGACACCCCAGGTTCTCGGAGAACGAGCTCAGAGTCCTGGTGGAGGAAATCGTCCAGGTAGAGCCACAGCTATTCGGATCACAGGAGCAGCACACTTCCATTGCAAGGAAGATGGAGCTATGGCGAAGAATAGTGGACAGGGTCAACGCAGTGGGACAGCACCCAAGAAATCGGGAGGACATCAGGAAGAGGTGGAGCGACCTACGGGGGAAGGTGCGTACCGTGGTCTCAAGACACCACCTTGCAGTTCAGTGGACTGGCGGTGGACCCCCACCTCCTCCCCCACAACTAACAACATGAGAGGAGCAGGTCTTGGCGATTCTGCATCCTGAGGGCCTCGCAGGAGTAGGTGGAGGAATGGAGTCTGGTAAGTCAAATCTTAATTATTACATCCCCCACCCTACCTGCATGCCAGCACATACCCCCACACTCACCCTCACCCCCATCACTTTAACTATTCACAAATGTCCCAACATCACAAGCCACACATCCTAACCCCAAGCCTTGCATGCAACAACAAATCATGGACACCCATAACTAAAGCATGGCCACTGCACATACCCATACACCGCCTAAACCATCATCACACAAGGTTCCACACAGGAATGCAAGCACTGGGGTACACAGTCACCCACCCATTGCACACCATGGCACACACAGATGTAATAAACATCCTTTTATACCCCTGCAGGACCCCTACCCAACGTCACAGGACAGGAGGGTCCACACATGTCCACACCTCCAACAGAAGAGGCCCACAGTGATGACAGCACCTCTGTCCAACTGGATCTAGATGACCAGCCCAGCCCATCGGGGACCTCGGGACAGTCGGTTCCCCTCACCCAGTCACAGGACACCACAGAGCCTCCCCCCTCTGGAAACACCAGCACAGCACCCACCCAGCGGGCCCATACCTCCGTCCCCAGGACACGTCAATCAGCAGTGTGTCCACCACTTCAGGGAACCCAGGCTAACCCACTACCCCAACAACAACAGGGACCTGGGGGCAGTGGTCATGGGCACACGGTCCAGGGGACGGAGGCCCAGGAACACAGGGGAACTGGGAGGGCTGCTGTACGACATGGGGCGGACAGGCCCAGGGAACCCACTCTCCACGAGGCCCTCTCCAACATCATGGGAGCATACCACCACTCCCAGGAGATGATGGCAATGGTACTGGCCAAGTTACAGGAGACCCGGCGGCTGCAGGAGGAACAGTCAATTCCACCCTGGGCACGATTATAGGGGTGCTGAAGGAAGTACTCAACACCAGGAGGGACACTGTGGCACTACACGGGGCCCCTGACACTAGCCTGGACGATGAACTGCCCACCACCTCCGCCGGCGCTAGTGGACAGTAGGCACCGCCACAGGACCACCACACCAGCACCCCACCCCCTGCAGAGGGAGAACCACCTCACAAACGGTCCCTGAGATCCAGGACAAAGACAGAGAACGATGCCAAGACCCCCGCCAAGAAATGAGACCACCCTGATTGTCACCCTACTGTCCCACTTTGTCACCCTGTCCATCCTTAAACTGCCCCACCTCCACTTCCTATGCCCATTTGGGCAATGCACCTGTGAGACTAATAGACTGGACTCTGCCATGGATATTCCTCCGCCATCACCCCTCACCATTTTGCTACCCCCTCCAATTTTGAGCACTAAAATAAACACCCTTAAAGCACAAAACAATCTGGAGTCAGCCTGTGATTTCGGAATACACTATTAGCAATTACTGTGGCAAAAAGCTCTTTCATTTGTAATGTCAACATACCTATGTCACACAGCTCTAGTCCATGAGGAATCAAAGCAGATGTCACACAGTGGGACCCATATTTGTGAAATCGTAAGGGAAAGTGACGACTCAGTGACTATACACTCGGTGAAAACGACAGACAGTAGAGAGGTAGTAGTGTTTAAGTACATGTAGTAGGCCGGTTAGTATTCTTACCTGTGTTTCACTGGAAATATTGCTGGATCACTGAGTCCCTGTTGTCCATGTCTTCTTCTTCTGCTTCCTCGTCTTCACTGTCCACAGGCTCCACAGCTGCAACAGCACTGCCATCTGGACCATCCTCCTTCAGAAAAGGCACCTGTCGTCGCAAAGACAAGGTGTGAAGCATACAGCAGGCCACGATGGTCTGGCACACCTTCTTTGGTGAGTAGAATAGGGATCAACCTGTCATATGGAGGCACCTGAACCTGGCCTTCAGGAGGCCGAAGGTCCGCTCAATCACCCTCCTAGTTCACCCATGGGCCTCATTGTAGCGTTCCTCTGCCCTTGTCCTGGGATTCCTCACTGGGGTCAGTAGCCATGACAGGTTGGGGTAACCAGAGTCACCTGCAAATGGCGAGGGACAACTGTTAGACACACACTAACCTGGAGGGATATCCCCAGACCCAGACAACCATTCCCACTGACTAGCTTCCAGGTGCTCACCTAATAGCCACACACGGTGCCTCTGGAGTTGACCCATCACATAAGGGATGCTGCTATTCTGCAGGATGTAGGCGTCATGCACTGAGCCAGGGAACTTGGCATTCACATGGGAGATGTACTGGTCGGCCAAACATACCATCTGTACATTCATCGAATGATAACTCTTCCGGTTTCTGTACACCTTTTCACTCCTGTGGGGGGTACCAAAGCCACATGTGTCCCATCAATGGCACCTATGATGTTAGGGATATGTCCCAGGGCATAGAAATCACCTTTCACTGTAGGCAAATCCTCCACCTGAGGGAAAACGATGTAGCTCCGCATGTGTTTCAGCAGGGCAGACAACACTCTGGACAACACGTTGGAAAACATAGGCTGGGACATCCCTGATGCTATGGCCCCTGTTGTTTGAAATGACCCACTTACAAGGAAATGGAGCATTGACAGCACCTGCACTTGAGGGGGGATTCCTGTGGGATGGCGGAAAGCTGACATCAGGTCTGGCTCCAACTGGGTACACAGTTCCTGGATTGTGGCACGGTCAACCCTGTATGTGATGATCACGTCTTTCCTCTATTGTCGACAGGTCCACCAACGGTCGGTACACCGGAGGATGCCGCCATCTCCTCACATGTCCCAGCGGACGGTGCCTATGAAGGACAACAGCGAGCACAGAGTCAAACAACTCAGAGGTACGTACCCCCAGCTTACACAGAACACCAATCATAATCTAAAAAGTGGCCTGTATGTGTGATGAGTCTAGGCCTAGGTATCTGTGACGCATTTGAAAATGAAGCCATGTGGGCCCCTGAAATGGCGGCTGCCTGACCTGTAAAGTGGGACAATGGGATGTGAGGTAACTGCGCTGGCGTTGTACACTGTCGCGGTAGGCGGTCGAAGACAGCAGCGCAATGCTGCATTGGTTAACATTGGATCCTATGGGTCCCAGGAGCCAATGACGATGTACGCCGGCGGTGACAGTACGCACCGCCGCGGATGTGACCGCCATTTTCTATCTGTTCAATCACTCGATACCTGATCTTCGACAGGAGAGGACCTACACTGCAAGTGCTGCTGTGACCTCGGACTGGAAGAGACAATGGCTCGAGTGTCTGGGGAAAGGGCCCCTGCCTTCACATCGGAGGAGTTGGAGAAACTCGTGGATGGGGTCCTTCCCCAGTACACGCTACTCTACGGTCCTCCAGACAAACAGGTAAGTACACTGGGAGCATGCTGTATGGGCTATGCCTGTGTGGAGAGGGGTGGATGTAAGAAGGAAGGGGAGAGAGTGCGGCGTGCATGAAACAACGGTGAGTGCATGTGCCACATGCCAAGGGTAGGGAAGGGGCCAATGACTGTGATGGTGCAGTTGGTAATAAGTTTCTCTTCCCCCTGTACAAATCATGTAGGTCAGCGCCCACCAGAAAAAATATATTTAGCGTGCCATCGCCAAGGACGTCCGGACCCTGGGGGTCTACCACAGACAGAGCACCCACTGCCGGAAAAGATGGGAGGACATATGCCGCTGAAGCAAGAAGACGGCGGAGGCTCAGTTGGGGATGGTCTCCCAACGTGGGAGGGGTGCCCGTCGCACCATGACCCCCCTGATGTTCAGGATCCTGGCGGTGGCGTACCCGGAGTTGGATGGGCGCTTTAGAGCATCACAGCAGCCACAAGGGGGTGGGTACACTCTCATTCTGCTGATTTTACATGCAGTGGAGGGGTCTGGGTGGGGGAGGTGGGCTGTGGGTTTCCCTAGGCCAGGACGAGTTCCGTAGGCAAGGTCCCTCCGTAAGGCAGGTCATGTGGCACCCAACCGCACCTCTGTAGAGTGCCAACGACACCTAGTCATGCCCCTGTGTCATCCATGTGTGCAGATGTCGTCCATAGCCTAGTGGGCCATTTCCCAGGAATTGAACAGTGGAGCCCAAGAGCGCGGCGTAGTGTTGTGTCTGCCAACGGTAGCGGTAATTCATGCACTCAGCATGTCTTTCTTCTGTCGTCCCCCCCTTTTTGTGGTCTCCCTGTTCTTGTGTGCATTAGCATCATCAGGCGGAGGAGCAGTGGCACCGGAGTACGAGGGGGCTGCATCCCACATGGCCATGGAGGGCCACACTACGGAATCGGACTTCACCAGTGGGATGGAGGGCAAGGGAAGCTCCACGGCGGGGACAGTAGCTGAGACCAGTGACACAGACTCGTCCTCTGATGGGAGCTCCCTTGTGGTGGCGGCAACATCTGTGCCCCCCCTCTACAGGTACAGCCGCCACCCCCCCTTCCAGCACCACCCTCCCAGCAGCCCCTCAGCCTTTGCCCCGTGCCCGCTCACCCGCTCACCCCTGCTGCCCTCAGTGAGGAGGCCATTGACCTCCTCAGGACCCTCACTGTTGGGCAGTCTACCATTTTGAATGCCATCCAGGGTGTAGAAAGGCAGTTGCAACACACAAATGCATTCCTGGAGGGCATTCATTCTGGTCAGGCAGCCCTTCAGCGAGCTTTTCAGACTCTGGCCTCAGCACTGATGGACTGTCATGGTCCCTGTCTCTAGCCTCCCCCCTCCAACTTCCTCCACCCAGACCCAATCCCCTGTACCCCAGCCTATCCCAAGCACACCTCTAGACCAGCATGCACACACGTCAACACACAAGGGAAACTCAGGCAAACATAAGCACCACGCATCGCACAGGCACTCACGCAAACATCACAGACATGCAGACACACCAACATCCACTGCCTCCACTGTGTCCCCCTCCTCCTCGTCTCCCTCCTCCCTCCCAGTCTCGTCTACACTCACACTTGCATGCACTACCTCTATAGCCACTACTACCATCACCAGAACACCCACCACCACACCCGTTCACATGCAGTCACACTCCCACTACCATTCACACATCCCCTGTGTCCTCTCCCAGTGTGTCTGTGACGCCCCCTCCCAAGATTCACAAACGCAGGCACACACCCACCCAACAGCCATCCACCTCAAGACAGCCTCCAGCGCATGCACATTCACCCAAAGTCAGCAAACAAACACCTCCTACAACCACAACCTCTTCCTCCACTCCCAAACCCCCTCCAGCTACCCGTCCCAGTGTCTCCAAGAAACTTTTCCTGTCCAACCTTGACCTCTTTCCCACACCTCTCCCACCCCGTCCGTCTCCTAGGTCCCGAACTAGCACCTCAGCCACAACATCTCCGGAACCAGTGGTGCCTGTAGTCACCGGAATCTGGAGTGCACCGGCCACCAGGGCAGCCAGTGTGGCACGGAGCCACAGGACAGACAGTCCCCCGCCTGTCAAGCATCAGAAGTTGGCTAGTGCCCGGCAGGAGAGGGGGAAGACTCCAGCCACCAAAGCCGCTCCCAGGGGTCCCGGTGGGAGTGTGGAGTCAGCGACGACACCTTCCAAGGTGGGGAAGGGGCACAAGAAACTCAGCAAGTCTGGGAAGAGAAGCACGGCGGAGAAGACCGCCATCATCCCCGCTGCCCAGGAGGCTATCGTCAGCACCAGCCCTGCTTCCCAGGAGGCCCCCACCACCAGCCCTGCAGCCCAGGAGGCCACCGCCAGCACCAGCCCTGCTGCCCAGGAGGCCACCAGCCCTGCTGCCCAGGAGGCCACCGCCAGCACCAGCCCAGCTGCCCAGGAGGCCCCTGCCACCAGCCCTGCTGCCCAGGAGGCCACCGCCAGCACCAGCACTGCTGCCCAGGAGGCCACCGCCAGCACCAGCCCTGCTGCCCAGGAGGCCACCGCCAGCACATGGCCAGCTGCCCAGGAGGCAACCGCCATCATCCCCGCTGCCCAGGAGGCCACAGCCGTCATCCCCACTGCCCAGGAGGCCACAGCCGTCATCCCCGCTGGGACAGAGAGGACTGCCAGCACAAGCCCTGCTAGGACAGAGAGGACCGCGAGCACAAGCCCCGCTGGGTTACAGAGGACCGCCAGCATAAGCCCCGCTGGGCTAGAGAGGACCGCCAGCACAAGCCCCCCTGGGCTAGAGAGGACCGCCAGCACAAGCCCCGCTGGGCCATGAAGGACAGCCAGCAGCTGAGACACTGCAAAGGAGCCTTCCGCTCCAAGCACCGCTGAACAGGGCACCGCAGTCTCAAGCACCGCTGAATAGGGCACCGCCGTCTCAAGCACCGCTGAACAGGGCACCGCCGTCTCAAGCACCACTGAACAGGGCACCGCCGTCTCAAGCACCGCTGAACAGGGCACCGCTGTCTCAAGCAACGTTGGCCCATGAGGGCCTAGGGCACTGACGCTACTGAGTCCGTCACGGGCAGAATGAAGCACTCTGGGCACCATGCCCTCTCCAGAACCAGTGGAGGGATACATCCACTACCTCTGTCCTTAGCAGGATGAAGCACTCTGGGCACAAAGCCCCCTCCAGAACCAGTGGAGACTGTCATCCACTACCTCTGTCCTTAGCAGGATGAAGCACTCTGGGCACCATGCTCCCTCCAGAACCAGTGGAGAGATACATCCACTACCTCTGTCCTCAGCAGGATGAAGCACTCTGGGCACAAAGCCCCCTCCAGAACCAGTGGAGAGATACATCCACTACCTCTGTCCTTAGCAGGATGAAGCACTCTGGTCACCATGCTCCCTCCAGAACCAGTGGAGAGATACATCCACTACCTCTGTCCTCAGCAGGATGAAGCACTCTGGGCACAAAGCCCCCTCCAGAACCAGTGGAGAGATACATCCACTACCTCTGTCCTTAGCAGGATGAAGCACTCTGGGCACAATGCCCTCTCCAGAACCAGTGGAGACTGTTATCCATTTGAGAGACTGTGGTTTTGCACTACCCGGATTGAACAGTGGGCAACCCACCCACTGTATAGACTTGAGAGACTGTGGCTTTGCACTCCCCAGGATTGAACAGTGGGCAACCCACCCACTGTAGAGACTTGAGAGAATGTGGCTGTGCACTCCCCAGGATTGAACTGTGGGCAACCCACCCACTCTATAGACTTGAGAGACTGTGGCTTTGCACTCCCCTGGATGGAACAGTGGGCAACCCACCCACTGTATAGACTTGAGAGACTGTGGCTTTGCACTCCCAGGATTGAACAGTGGGCATGTGGCCCCCTCGTGGATTTGGCATTGTGCACTCAACCGGCTAAGGTGCACCCCCTTTCCCTCCCCTGAGGTGCCTGTATTATTGCTATCTGATGCCCTTGCAGTGTTCTCTCCGTCATGGTCGGGGATCTTGTGTGGGCCTCGCCCATACCGTGTGGGCCCAGTGTTCCACAGACTTAATTGGAGCACTACCTGGACTACTATGCTTGGTGTATATTTTGTTAATGGTGTATATATATATATATATATATATATATGCCTACTTGCTTTTAATGTATTACAATGGTTACACTCATTTTCTTTTGCCTTTGCATTCTTCCGAGGGGGTTGAGGGTGCAACTGTGATGTATCAATATGGATTAGTGTGTGTGTTGTGGTGGGTGAGGGTGGGGGTGGGGGTGTTGCGTGTGTGTGTCCCTGTTTTTTCCCTCCTCCCTCCCTTGTGTTGTAGGTGCAGTACTCACTGTGGTCTTCACCGCCGGCGTCCGTGCTCTTGGTAGAGGAGCAGGAAGACTATCGCAGGGAGAATTTGGAGTTCTGGCTCCATGGTGTCCTAGTTCCTCGTGGGGTGTGTAGAGGTGAGCGTTTTCCCTTCGAAATCCTGTTACCGCAGTGTTTTTATCCGCTGTGAATCCGCCCCGGAAAAGGAGACGGATTGGTAGGTTGTGATACTGTGGGCGGTACTTTGTCCTCTGCCTGTATGTTGGCGGTGACCGCTGCGCTCCTTGTTTGTACTGCCATGGTGGTCGGAGTGTTAAAGTGGCTGTCTTTGTTGGTGGTTTCCGCCACGGTCGTAATTGCTAAATTTTTACCGCCGGCCTGTTGGCGGTCTTACCGCCGCTTTAACACCGACCTCCAGGGTTGTAATGACCACCTAAGTCTGATCCCGTACTACCTAATTACCGGCTATAAGTATCTCCAGGAAACCTTCTCAAATGCTTTCTCTGCATCAGCAAAATTAAAACCAAAGGGACCCCTGAGTCAGCTGTAATATCAAAAAGCATAGTAACTCAGTGGATGTGATCTGTAGTCCTCTGCCCCAGGATAAAACCATGTTGCCGTGGAGAAGCCAATCTAACAATAATTTGACTTATCCTTGTTGTCAGCACTTTCAAATACATTTTAGTATCATCATTAGTAAGCATAATTGGTATATAAGACCCAGGCTCCTGTGGAGGTTTTCTCTTCCTTACACAGTATTTACCGAGGACCTTGATTCCGGGACCAGTTGCCATTTTTGTATTTGTAAAAACAATTCCCTCATAACTGGCCTAAGTGAAGAAAAGAAAACTTTATAAAACTCCAACTAGATTTTATCAGTACCTACTGATTTCCCAGAAGTCAGCCCATTAAGGGCAGCATGAATTTCCTTCCCTGTCACAAGGGAATCACAACATTGTGTTCTTCTGCCCTTACATTACGCAAAAAAGATGACTCTAAATTCTGCCATCTATTTCCAGTCCCTTGTTGTCCATCTTGATATAAAACATCTGATAATATCTCTGGAACACCTCCCTAATGTCACCACGATCATTGACCAAATCCCCTGGTCATCCCTGACTTCAACAACCTCCCCTTGAGACTCTTTCTCTCTGAAACGGACTGCCAGTAGGTGCCCCACCCATTCACTGTACTCAGAACACTCATGCCTCCAGGCCAAAAACTTCTCTGCAACTAGCCTTGAAGAGATATCATTAATTGCTGCCTTGGCTACGGCCACCTTATGCTGAGTCTTTCCTAGATCAGACCCCTCTGAGGTTGCCAAAATTAACTGAGCCTCGGGTTTCCCTAGCTCACAATGTTATTCCATCACCTGCTGGCTCTGGCTCTTTTGCCTAGTCCAGCTGAAGCTAAGTGTCTCCCCCTTACACCAGTCTTAAAGGCATCCCAAACAATTCCGCAGGCAGCACTCCCTCAGTTGAATAAAAAAAAAATCTGATATCCAATTATTCATAACTTGAATATAGTCAAATGTTCTGTCATATTGCATCCCAGCTAATCCCTCCACAGGGATCTCCAACACCAGGGGGTTGTGATTGGACATTACCCAGGGAAATTTCTCAATCATATATCCTTGGGGCAAGCTAGATGAAATACAAAAATAATGAAGCTGAATATGTTTCTTATGCAGTACTATGTGAAGCCAGGATCTGGGGATTTCGTTTTATGCCATACATCCGTTAGTCCATGAGCCTTCCCCAAAGTGAAAGAATAAGTGTTGACCCCTGCATCTAGAAGACCCCCAGCCATATTGATGTTAAAATACATAGATAATATATTCGGGGTCAGCCAAAGAGCTCATTCAACAGTTAGCCAATCAAAGACTGCTGGGTCATCCTTTATTGAGCCATATACTGAGCACAGTGTAAAGGAACTCTTAGAGTTATGGTACTCATTAATAATCCACCATCCAAATTTATCAGTCGAGCTGCGTTTAAAACAACAAACTTGCATTTGCGCCAGAATTGCAACTTCATGAGACCTGATACCTTGCATTGTTCCTACTATAAGTGAAAAGCCCAGTGATTCAGGTAAATTTCTCCCTGCTCCTTCAATGTGTGTTTCTTGTAGGCATTAGCTCTCTGCCCAATAAGGGCCCATATTTATGGTTGGTTTGTGCTGTTTTAGCATCATTTTATTTGACACTAGAAACAGCGCAAACCTAATGCAAAATATTGGGATTAGAGCAATTTCTAGGATGTGCCAACCCATCTTGCGTCAATGAGATGCAAGGTTGGCGTTCCCGTCCAAAAAATGACTCTAACCCCCCCAGTGCCATATCTATACTCTGGCGCAGGAACGATGCGCACGGACCCAAATAATGGCACTAAGCCTGCTTAGCACCATTATTTAACGTGTGGGTCAGACCAGGCATCAGGGTAGCTGTGGACCCATTTCCATGGCCAAACACCATGGAACGGGCGGACAGATGCCCACCCCAAGCCCCAGGAACAGCCCCGCCCACACCAGAGGGACACTACAGGATGAGGGACCCCATCCTAGGTAAGTGGAGGTAAGTATATTTTTTTATTTTTAGCTGTGCCATTCAGGGCCCCTTTGGCATGGGGCCCCCTTCCTGGCACTGGGTCTAATGGCCTTGACCAGGGGACACTGGTCCCCTGTGCTGGCCATTGAGAATGACCTGAGGCTGGTTAGCGGCATATATTTTTCAGCTAACCAGCCTAACGTAATTTCAGACCCACTAGCGCCATAATCCCTAACGCCATCCCTGCCCAGCTAGTGTCTTTTTTCTACACGCTAGTCATTCCTTAGCACCATCTTGTGTCATTCCATAAATATGATGTTAAGATGGCTCTAAGGAATGGCGTTAGCCGGCGTTAATATTTTTGACGCAAAACTGCATTAGCGCAGTTTTGCGACAAAAAACATAAATATGGGCCACGTTTTTTAAATCATGGGCTAACTTCTGCCTTTTGACGCTATCATTCAGCACACAAATATTTACTGTTGGAATACGTTGTCTATGAGCTAACAAAAAAAGTCATTCCAAAACAAGACCTGGCTTTCTCATCCAATATCCCTGAAGCCTGCAGAACCCAGCATACTTTACACCACACACTCTCTTCTCCCATACTGTGACCCTACTTCCCCTCCACCCCGCAGCCATTCTCCCCTACCTATGACCCTCCTCCCCCACCTTCCTGACCCCCACCCGATCCCTCGCCCATGCTCTTGTCCCACCCGCCACCACTCTCCTTAAGCAGTCAGACCTCCCAAGGCCTGAACAATGGCTCCTGGGATCACCCTCTATACCACCCCCACCTCCCCCCACCATCAGTGTAGTATAATGAAAAGAAAAAAGCATAAGGAGAACAAGTCACTAATCATAATCATTAACATAAGTCACAAAGGCAACCCTAATCAAACTTTTGCACCACTTTGTCATAAATCATGAATCCCAGAGAGTGATTTAGAGTCCGAAACATCCCCGAGAACTCCGAAAACCCACTGATAGGTTACATTCCGAAAAGACTATTCATTTAACACATGGTCATACGGTAATCAAGGGTTATAGCCTAGGGCTCACAGCACTTCATTTCCCTGATGATAGCTCATTTAAATAATCTTTAACTTTAATTTCAGATGTAAAGAATTGTATCTTGCACTTGAAGTTGACCTTCAGTAGGGTGGGGCTGAATACAAATGTTTCTCCTCTGATATCTTGAAATGGCTTTATGAGCTACCTCCTTGGCCACTTCCTTTCCACTGTGACATGGCAAAAGTCAGGTCTCACAAAGAAAGTCTGTCCATTAATGCTGCGCTTGGCATTAGGATGGGTTTTTGCAAAGATTGCTTGCCTAAGAAGGTAGTTCCCAACATAAACTAAAACTATCCTAGGCCTTTGACAGTGTCAAGCTTTGTTTCTTCAGCATCAGAGGAAACCGATGTATTCTTTGGACCTCCATATCCAAATTGAGCGCTGCAGTATGATCTTCAATTGTGAAGATCCTTTTGCCTCTCTCTGTGCATGTCTTATTTACTTTTCTGATTGCCCCTGGAAATATTTTTCTGCCTACCTGTACCCTACGACTGTCATTGCGGTTTCCTCATGAGGTTATTTTATCAAATTATATACACAGCTCAGCAAAAACTTTTCCGACCAGGCAGCTGGGGTAGAAAGTCTGCCCTCCAGAGGCCATAGTGTTGATTGTTGTACTTGCAATTCTCCATAGACCTGCAGTGTTGTAAAGTAGTTCCATTCCAAAGAACAAGCAGGATGAGACCCCGTTCCATCACCCTTCACACTATCTTGTCTTTTTGCCTTTTTCGTGCATTTAATTTGGCTATTGGAGTTAATCCCCAACATCAATGACTGTAAAACGCCAATGTTACTTCTGGTAGCATTAGAGGCGTCTGACTCATCAGTAAGAGAAAAAAATGTATCACCTTGATCAGAGGTGTCATTCCTCACTGTAACCTCAACAGCCCCTCTTGTACAAGAGTGAGTCCTGAGGGGCCTGAGGAGTGATTCTCTTTTCACTGCCTTTTCTGCCATCCTTTGCCACTGCCACTGCAGCCATAGAGGGTGCTTGTTTTGCCACCAAATGTGCCCCTCTTTCCCCTGGCTTGCCAAACTTTCTGCAAAAGGTCGACAACCAACCACAGTATCAGGCCCAGCATCCCCATCACCCTAAGGATACTGGATCCATCCATTATTTGTAGAAAGACCATCACTGACCTGTGGATTGCCCCTGGATATGGATTGTGCACATCTTGAGAGTCTTATGGGAGCCATAGAGTAGATTTTGAGTATCAGGCCTTTGGAGTGCACAGATTTCTTTGAATCTTGACCCTGGAGCCAGTCTAACAACAATGGGTAATGCAGGCCTTTCTGCAGAGGCGAGACACAGCCTGTTCAGGTGTAAGAGATGATAGGCCCACCTCCTCTCTATCTTCCTGCCAGTGTAGGCCCACCCAGGCACACCTAAGCAGCGTAGTGTATGGCTGTCTAGGAGGAATGCACAAAGCCCAACTGCCAACTACACCAAGTGATGTGACCAGAGACAGGCTACAGGCACCAAATGACTAAGGCACAAAAATGCCAACTTTCTGAAAGTGCATTTTCAGAATTTTAATTTGAAATCTGACTTCACCATATGTTAGGTTTTTAAATTAGGATTCTAGAGACACCAAACATGAACCAATTATCTCTTCCCATTAGTAAATTACACTTTTAAAATATGGTAAGGCAACTCTAATGTTATTGTATGGGAGAATTAAGCCTTGCAGCAGGATTTCACTACCAGGACATGTAAAACTTAGAAGCACACATCTGGGCTGTCCCGAGTCTACCATAGGGGTTACTTATATGTATAAAACAGGAAGATTTGGGCCTGGGAACATTGTTTTTCCAGGTTGAAATGGAAGTCTAAACTGCACGCACAGGCTCTGCAGTGGCAGGCCTGAGGCATGTTTAATGGGCCACTTAAGTGGGTTGCACAATCAGTGCTGCAGTCCCCCTAGTAGCATTTATTTTACAGGCCTTGGGAACTTGTAGTATCACTTTATTACGGACTTATGAGCAAATTTAATATGCTAATTAGGTATAAGCCAATTCTACTATGTTTTAAGATGAGAGTACAAGCACCGGAGCTTTGGTTCGCAAGGGTAAAGTGAACAGAGTCCTAAGGCCAACAAGAACGAATTCAGCAAAAATAGGAGAAGGAATGCAAAAGGTCCGAGGATGACCCTGCAGAATCGGAGAGGTCCAACAATAATGAATTGACGTTTTGTACAATGATTGCAAGCAGAATTACTTTTGTGGATCTCTGCAGTGGGACTACTGCGCAAAACCAATGGCATCTCAGACTGAATGTGAATAGTTTCCACAGACTAATATATTTCAAAATGGCATCTCCCTAGTACTATATATTCAAGAGATTGCTGAGGACGTACAGTGAGTTCTACAATAATTATTATTGATCAAAATCAAGAAAAGATGGAATAAATTGCAGGAATTTAAGTTTTATTATGATGAATGGGAACAAAATCCATTTTTAGGCCCTGGAGGCCACTAACTGGTCCTTGGCATGACTGGGAGTAGGTTTAGCCCTTGTGGTCTATATCCACAGAATCAACAAAAAGAGCAGCCCTCCTCTTTCTGAAGTCCTGTCTTGGCTCAGTAGACGAAGTAGGATCAGTCTTCCTTGGTTCAGCCTTTTCTTCTGAGATCCACTGGTTCAATAGGTGTAGTTTGTGAGTGGGGAGGACTCACTAGCCGATGGGGATACAATTCCCATGAGGACACCCTACCTACTCTTAGATCACTTCCTTTTGGCTTGGCACTATACAATCCCACTATGAAAGTTTCCCCAGACCCAAGATCTCTAGACACTTCTTCCCTGGGATAGAGCCATTGGCACACCCCTGTAGTGTGTCCAGTATAATGAGGCACCACTCATGGAAAACCAGCTTTGCATTGTTTTTCTCCCCCTGGAGAAGACACCAGCCTGTCTACCTACACAAAAGAGTGGGTATGCTAAGGTGTGGCTCACATTTGCCTCTCAGAGGTAGTAGCCCCTTGGAAGCTAGGGCATCTGTGGCAACTGCACTCGGCCATCCTAACAGGAGGAGGCCATACTTCCTCCATTCAGCAGACCCTTTGTTTCCCTTCCTGGGTGTCCTCCACAACTCTTGGCAAGAGGTCTAGGATAACAACAGCTGCATTTACTCAAAAGCGGCTACTAGGGGTTTGTGGCAAGAAAGTGGTGACTTTCTAAATTTGCATTAAAAGTTACTTTAAATCTGAACTTCAGCAATAAGTTGAGTTTCATGTACAATTATTTTGACACCTTGAAGTACTATGGGACATATTTATGATGATTTGTCACAGGGCAGCGGAGCAAGTCATCTTGCTGCGCTGTCTTGCATCATAGTCAATGGGCGGAAATGCACTGTATCTATAGAATGCAGCACATTCCTGTCTTTCCCCATTGTGCTGGTGCACAATGAGCTGCCTAGCTCCAATGCAGGCATCCTTTCACCATTGAGCAAGGGGCCTGTGTTACATGCAGGATTGTTTTTGTGCATGCAACAGTCCTGGGAAGTGTTTTCCTCTTTCTATGTGTGCTGCAGAATGTAGCAGAATGTAGCACTCATGTAAAGAGGGAAAAAATGAGGAGAAACAAAGATATTTTTCCTCATTGCGCCTCCCCTGTGGAGGTGTAAGGTTTTGGCGCATCCCAGGTGCACACCTCCCTTACGCAGAGTAAATCAACACAGCAATTTGTACTGCCTTGCCTTACTCCATATCTATGAGGCCATTAAAAGCCTCGCAAAGTGGCTTTGTGTGGCCTCATAGATATGATTTGGAGGTTTTTGCTGTTGTTGCAACACAAAAAGTGATGCAACAGCAGCGCAAGCGACTCATAAACATGCCCCTAGATTTGATGGTCCCAAATGGAAGCTAGCACTTAGCAAGTGATTTAGTGAAACTCCATGCTATCTAATGGAGCCACTGACCTTTCTATAGTGAAAACAACAATTTTGAGTTTTCATTCTCAGGAACCTAGGGGGATCAAAGTGGGGGACACTACCCACATCATTTTCTTATATGCAAATGATTTGCTGGTGCATGTGCAAGTGCCTGGGGAGTCGGTTCCTATCCTGGTAGACTTACTGGGGTCCTTTAGCAAGGTCTCAGGTCTTAGGATCAATGTCCACAAGTTGCACCCCTTAGGTGGCTTAATTAGGAGACAGGTGGATCAACTACCGGATGTGGGTCTTCAATGGGATTTGGAGGGTTTTTGGTACCTGGGGATATGGGTTACGCTCACCAAACCCCAGTATCAATGCCAAAACATGAATAGGATGTTGATGGGGTTAGAGAACTCTATTAAATTTTGAATAAGCAACCACTTTCAGGGACAGGCAGTTCTGGCTAAAATGGTTTTCTTCCTGCAGTACCTGTACCTTGTTCAGAATTCTCTGTTTCCATTGCGGGACTGTTTTTTTCAATTTTTTTTTTCAAACTAGATAGTTTGTTGATGAGTCTCCTGTGGGCGGGTAAGTGCAGCAGTGTGGCACTGGCAATGCTTAAAAAGGACTTAGAGCATGGGTGATTATCAGTCCTGAATATACAATTCTACAATTATGCTGCACCCTTGCAGCATGCTGCTAAATGGCTCACAGAATTTGAGAATTGGGAGAAATGGCTTTTTGGGAATGAAGTAAATGGTGACACTTTACTTCAGCTGTAGATGCGGGGGTGGGCAGGTCAGACCACCCGGTTCGGTATCTAACTCAAAACACGGAACTCTAAGAGAAGGTTGTTCACAAGGTTCTTTGTAGGGCCCCTTTAGCAGGGAACTGCAATTATGGGATCTGACTACCTTTCAGAATATAGATATACACATGTCTAAAGAACAATGGAGGGGGGGGGGTGCCTGGTACTGAGTGATATATACCCTGGAGAGACCTTCATTACATTTCTGGATGCTCAGGATTCCTTTAGGGTTGAACCGGGCCAATTCTTGCATTATGCTAAATTGGAGAGTGTCATGTGGGAGCTCTGGATGGTGTTCCCGTTGGTGCCTTGGCCCTCGGGGGTGCTTGACGCTTGACGGTCTTATTGGGTGCAGAAAGGGATGTCACCTAATTACTCTCTTGTACAAAGCCCTTAGAGGTGACATGCAACCCCAACAATTCCCAGCACATGGGGCCTGGGAAAGAGACTTGAGACTGTCTATTTCGGAATCGGAGTGGGCGAGTGTGACGGGCCTTCTGCGTACTGTGTCTTGCAACAACAGATTTAAGCTGCTGCACTTCCATTTTCTACACTGTACCTATGTCACTCTCTACAGTCTGAATAAGATAGAACCTGCGAAGAGAGCTAAGTGTGGGCACTGTTGTGCACTTGGAACCACTTTTCTTCATCTAGCATGAGAATGCAAATAAAGTAATGGATTATTGGGAACAGGTAGTGCCCTGCATATAGACCGCCAGTGGGATTAAAATTCTATTCATGCCACTAGGCTGCCTACTGGGAGAGGTGGTGATCCCAAGAGGATGTAAAATCCACTACAAACTTGCCCAGTTGGCCCTATTATTAGCAAAGAGATGGGCAGCCATTGGGTGGCTGGGTATAAGTGTTGCCCTGTAGGACCATTGGGTGAAAGATCTCTTGGAATGGGGAGTGGAAGAAGAACACCACATGAGAGTATCTCATACCGATAAAGGGGCAGCAAATGCCATAATGTTGTGAGCCCAATTGTTGGGCATGTTTCAGGATGACAGTGATTTGAGCTCCAAGAGTGGGTCTGAGCTGGAGGGTTGACTGTGTGCAGGGCTCATACTCATGTTAAATTTTTGATAACCAGGTGAGTAGTAGGGATTCCTTGTATAATGGCTGCCTTGTAGCCTTGATTGTGTACACGAAGTGCTTTGATTTTGGCTGGGCTAGTAGATGTTTAATCTCCCCGTCACTCTTTTTGTATTTAATAGTAGTTGTTTATGCCTGGAAAAGCTGTATAAAGCTTGACTATCGCTGCCTCTGCTCTGTGATTGCCGTTAGAATGTGTATGATGCTATCAAATCACACTTAGGGCCTCATAACGAGGCTGGCGGCCTTCAGACCACCAGCCCTGCAGTGGCGGTCAGGACCGCTGCTGCTGTGGCGGTCTGACCACCAAATAAAGACCCTGGCGGTCAGACCACTAGGGTTCCCCCAGCACCCTGGGATTGGTGATTTTACGGCCTTGCGGTGGTGGATATTTTAATCCTCCAGGGTAGTGCTACATGCAGCGCTGCCCTGCGGATTATGACCTTGTTCTCTGCCAGCCTTTTCATGGTGGTTTCACCGCCATGGAAAGGCTGGCAGAGAACAGGTGCAGGGGGCCACAGGGGGGCTCCTGCACTGCCCATGCACTTGGCAGACAGTAAACATTGAGTTGGTGTTGGTGCACTCTGTGGAATACAGCATTGCCGCCGGCTTGATTACGAGCCAGAGACAATGCTGTAGCCTGTTTCCTGCTAGGCCGGTGGGCGGAAACCGAGCTTTCTGCCCACCTACCTAATAGGTCCGGCAAGGTGGTCACCACTACGGTGGCAGCCACCCTGTCGGGAGTTTGGAGGTCGGGCTTTCTCGTCCGCCAAACTCATAATGAGGGCCTTTATATTTTTTTATGGTTTGCATTTTGCATAAAATCATTAAAATAAAGTTTTTTTTAAAACAAAAAGTTTAAATTCATTCAACATGTCCTTGTTATTAATATCTGGCACTCTGTCTTATGTTTACTATGACTTGCCTTAAGAGTGACTAACAAACATTAAAAATGTCTGGACATTGGAAAAGAGTTATTTTACCGTGTCCAGCTTGCAGTCTACAAGCTGCCTGACTTGGCTGAAATAGCAGACCTAGAGTTGTGTTGTCAATTTGTCACAACATTTGTAGCACGGTACGCACTGCATTCCACTGATGACACTTAATTTATTAGCCCTAGGTACACATTGTACCATATAATGGGGACTTAGAGGTAAGTTAAACATGCCAATTAGGGCTAAGTCAATGGCACATACACTTCGAGGCCTGCAGAGCACATGCACCGGAGCCTGTTCAGCAGGGCCCAGTGCACTGTCAGTCAAAAAACACAGATCAAACCAAATATTGGTGTGATCTTGCAAAAAGATCCCTTTCCTACACTCCTTGTCTTACTTATCCATAATTCTCTGTCTTTAATTTCTCTCATCTGCTTTCCACTCATATCTCCATCCATTTCTTTTACTGAGCACTATCTAGCCAGTGAAGTGTACACTATATAGCCAGAGAAGTGTACATTAAGAAAGTGGAGAGGAGGGACAAGGCAGGCGAGTGTTTGGATAAAATAACAATATAAAAATATCAGATGGCAGAAATATCAGAAAAAATATATATTGTGATACCTCCATATTGCAGTGCCCAAATATCTTTGACCAGATTATTGCTAATACGTTAAGATTTACTTAAATAATATTGATGTTTTTAATATCATTTTGATTAATACAGTGGTTAAAAATATTGTTTTTATATATTAATGTGTTTTAGTTGATACATTATTATGTGTGTTACTATTGTTTATATAACGTTATTTGTTTTAAATATAGTTCGTAATTATAAGTGATTTAATATTTTTATTTAATTTTTTATAGTCATTTATAGTGTTTTAGCAGCTTGGTGAGTTTACAGGGGGATAAGATGGGAAGATAATTAGTTCATATGGATAATTTTATAAATGTTATTTGATTATATGATTTTTATTAATTATATAATATTGATGTATGTTTATTATAAGTTAATTGTGGGCTGCTAGGCTAGTAAGGGTCTAGGGTGGGAAGTTAATTAAATAATAATTAATCAATAATTTGTTCAAATGTATTAATTCATTTTTAATTGTGTAAAATATAGAACACTGATTTATTTTACTTTTGGTGGAATGCTAGCTTTGTAGGTTCTGCTTTTATTTTGTGTTGCATATACATATGTTTTGTTGATTGTGTAAATATTTTATTCTTGTTTATACTTCAGTAGGAATATTGAAATTAATCTCTTTGCAAATAAACACTTTCCCTACTGTAAATCTCACCCCTCCAAAACCCAGTGCTTTCCCTGCTGTTTCACAGACTGGAGTGGGAATAGTAAATTGTACCCCTCCAAATTCCAACACTTTCCCTACTGTTGCACTGACTAGAGTAGGAGTAGTAAATGTCACCCCTCTGAAATCCAATGCTTTGGCTACTGTCGCATAGACTGGAGCGAGAATAGTAAATGTTACTCCTCTAAATTCCTACACTTTCCCTACCTTTGCATAAACTAGAATGAAAATAGTATATTTCATATTCTCAAAATACAATATTTTAGTAATGTTGGTTAAACAGAGTTTAGAGCAGAATTTTTTTCCATTTATTATGTTTTACATTAGTTGTTTGTTTTTATTTTTAAATGTATTTTAATGTTTAAAGTACTTGGTATAAATGTGTATTTTTTATTTTTAAAATTTTAATTTACAGTCTACATAAGTGTCTCTCTCTCATATACATATATATATATATATATATATATACATATATATATATATATATATATATATATATATATAACATAATTCATAAAAAATATTTTACATTACATTATCTTAATAATATTTTATATTTATTAGTATGCATATATAGTGATATATATTTTCATATTAATAACTGTAAAATATAAAAAAAATATAGTGGAAAATACATATTTTTATCAATGTTATATCTATCTGTATATATATATATATATATATATATATATATATATATATAGTTATATAAATCTATATAAACAACGTAATACATTCAAAATACAAAAAAACTATTATGATGTAACATACATATTTTTAATAATTACATTACATTATAGATATGTATATATATATGTATGTTAATGTAAACATATATATGTGTTTGTATATATAATTATATATTTAGGCATAGTATTAAATATTAGTGGAATATATTTAATTTATATTAGAATAAAATTATAAATTAAAACATTTAACAAATTGAACACTATTTATATTAAACATCAATATTTTTTTCTTATTTTGATATGAGTGTCATCAATACTTTTTCTGATATGTTTGTACTTACCGTTATAAGTACAGGATCGCGATATTGTGGTAAACAATACTTTTCACACAATATTTTTGCAACTATATTGTTTACCACAATATTGAGTCAGTGACCTTAATGTGTGTATAATTTGATATTATTTGGCATGTGAAGTGCTTCAATTAGATGAAAATTAGTAATAAATGAGCCACAAGTTGGGGAGTTCACATGAGTGGATGGAATCCCCCCACTAATTGTAAAAAGGGGATGTTGTCTGCTTTGTCCTAGGCTAAATGAGGTAGAAGAGTTGCTCCTTTTTTGTGAAAAAGCATGCTGGTGAGTCACAGGCCCAAAACTCTGGTTTTCTTTTCCGACATTACTACTGCTAGAACCAAACCCCCTGCTAGCACACATTACTCTGGCAATAAGTGTTTCTTTAGCACCTGATTTATTTCAAAGAAGAGTTCATGTTTGCCCATGATTCAAAGTGGGGTGTGATCATCTAGACATCTAAGGGAGGAGAGTGGGGTGTAAGAGACTGTGGAGTAACAGCCTGAGCTGTTGACTTTAGAGCTGGGGGAAGCCAAGTTGGGGTCTTCTGTGATTCTGGGCAAATTCCTTAATCACCTGGTGCCTTCAATTCAGCGCCTTGGGACCCTCACGGGTGATTTGACACACTTTGCAAATCTGGATTTGTTATTTACCTTGCTTGAACTTAGTATTAACTTTAGCTAGAGAGCAAGGGCAAGCCCAGCTGTGGGGGACTGCTTAATGGAGGCTTAAGTAAAGAGTACTTTTCATAGAAAAATGTGAAATAAAATGTTCAACAAAATGTATGAATTACGGAGTAGAGGAACCAAAACATCCCAGAAAACAAACCACATTCTGGCGGATATTTATCATGGCTTTATGGTGCCATGCAAGAGGGAGCAAGAGTGATGCAAAACCAAAATCAGATATATTGAGTCACGCAAGGCCATCTTGCATGGCCCTGCATAGCTTGATAAATCTGGAGTAATGCAAGGCCGCGCAAATCACTGCCTTGTGTTACTCTGCCCCAGAGAGTCATTCCCTGGAGGGAGCATGAGTCTTTTCACACATCCACTCATGGGTTTTGGCACATTCCCAAATTTACCAACACTGGTAAACCTGGGAGTGGGTCAAAATGCTACACCTTCCCAGGGAAGGTGCAACAAGGCAAAATATCTTAATTTCTCCTCATTGTTTACACTTTCTAAGCATGCTGCATTTTGCAGCAGACTTGGAAAGAGGAAAATGCCTCTGAAGATTGTTGTTGTGCAGGAAGGTGCCTCTTCCTGCACAAAACAATCTATGGTGCAAGGGTGCCTGCATTGGCAAAAGGCAGCACAATGTGCACCAGTGCAAGAAAAGGACAGGAATGAGCAGTATCATGTTAAATATGGTGCATTCCTTCCTGTCCTTTCTCTTTCACACAGTCAAGTGCAGCAAGGTGGCTTGCTGCGCTGTGTGAAATTATGATAAATCTGCCCCTCCACGATTTTGTCCTACTACTACCAAGTGGCTCCATGTTTTGTGATACAATTATCCAGCCCTGGCTTTTGAGCAAGCCACATACTGTACTGTGGGCCTGTAGTTTGCCTTTTAACATTATGGCAATTATGGGCTAAAACATTCCCAAACTGAAAAGTACTATGGCTAAAAAGCCAGGACTGGCTGAGCGACTCAATCATGAAATAGAGCCACTTGGTTGTTCTGTGGAGACATTTTATTAACTGTTTTAGTCCATTTTAAAACATGGTGACTGCCTATTTCACATGCCAAACCATAAGCAAACTGTTGATATATTTTGTGGCAGTTTAACTTTGAATCATGCATTAGGCAGCAGTACTAGCAGATCAAGAGTTCAATCCTGGCAAGGTTGAATCCGCCTTTCATCCTCCAAGACATAGGTAGATTGAGAGTATTGTGAATGGGTGATAGAAACATCTGTTACTAACAGCAAATAAAGGCACAGATGCATTATGGGGCACTATAGTAAAATACATTTTTATTAATCAAATTCACTGTCTATAATAGCCAATTTTAGGTTTTGTATAATGCAAAGGATTGTATAAAGCTTCATCGATTCAGTGTGAAATACAGCAATGCAAGTATCCTAGGCTCAAAAATGGTCACAAGGCAGGTAGATGCAGAGTAAGGTTCCATTACCCACACAGAACGGAAACCACCATGGTAGCAAAGTGTGAGCCTCTCAAAATTAAAATAAGGGTAAGTTTTCCCACAGATTTAACCTCATATTTCCTCTGTCTCCTATAACATCCTTTCTTTCTCACAATCTTCATTCTCTTTAACTCTTTGCTATCAATCATTCTCCTTCCCCTACCTACACCCGTTTTACCCTCACCCTCGACTTTCTTAACCTGCTCATCCATTGTCTGGCCCTCTACATCATCTCACACTTATTTTTTCACATGCCCCAACCCTCTCCGTCTTCCGAAACCTTGTTCTCTACCTTACTCAATTTCCTCTAGCTCCATTCAAATACACTCTAGTCTCTTCCTTAGTCTCTACTCATCATCCTCACACTTTTTGACAACTTCCTTTTACAGGTCTTCCATTCTCACCTTTTTAACACACCCTCCTCCAAAACCTTCCTGTCACCCATCCATTCTAAGAATGCAGTCTCACTCCACCTTATCTTTAAACCCTTTCTCAAGCTAATTTTTGTCCTTCCTGTCTTGCAGATCTTAACCTCAATCAGACCTTGCATTTTATCTGGATAGTTTTTCTTTTTCCATGTTTCTTTCATGCACTTTCACCTTCCCTGTCTCTTTGTTAGACCTAACAGTCTCGAAGTGGTCTTCCCTCCAACTCTTTGCCTTACCCCTTCCTTTTTTTGACCTTTTTTGCTGGTATTAGAACTCTGTGCACTTTACCATTGCTAACCAGTGCTAACGTGCTTGTGCTCCCTGCTCTTAACATGGTGATATTGCCGTATCACCAATTGGGAAATTTAGTTTACTTATACATTCCTAGTAAAGCACACTCCATGTGCCCAGAGCCTGTAAATTAATTGATACTAGTGGTTTAATTGCCATTTCGACCTGGAAAAATAAGCCTTTTCCCAAGCCCAAACCTTCCTTTTTAATACATATAAGCCACTCCTAGGGCAGACACTGGACAGCCCAGATGGCAGGGTGCAATATATTAAAATATTTGGAAGTGTGCTTTTTAGTTTTACTTGTCCTGATAGTGAAAAACGTGTAAATCCGTTTTACGCTACTGCAAGGCCTATTTCTCCAATAGGATAACATTGGAGTGACCCTATAACACTTTATAAGTATAACTTCCAAATGGGAAGAGAAACTTTCTTAAGGTTTGGTGTCTTTGGAATCACATTTGAAATCCTAACTCATGGTGAGGTAGGATTTTGAATCAAAATTCTGAAAATGACACTTTTAGAAAATTGGCATTTTCTTCTCTTAGCCATTTGGTGCCTGCAGCCTGTCTTTGGTCACATGTCTGAGTGTAGTTATAATTGAGCTTTGTGTATTCCCCATAGACAGCCACACATAATTGGAGCTTAGGTTTTCACTTGATGGGCCATCCTGGCAGGAAGAGAGGGAGTAGCTGGCCACAGCCTCACCTACACCTGAATAGGCTGTGCCCTGTCTCCACATAAAGGGCTACTTATGCAGAGCCAACGCATCACTGCTGCTGCATGGATTGGGCCCTTTGCAAAAGATCTGCATCAAAGCAGCATTCCGCATCTTGAGTTATACACATTGCCTTCAGAACCGCCGCCGTGCAATGCTTCTCTGGATCAGCTCCATGTATCTCTTGTTATTTGTGGTCTTGATGCCAATCCAGCTTCACTGCTCATTGGAACCGACGCATCATCTTGACTGCACAATGCATCCCTAACATCGGCCTTTACATCACAAGTCCTTTTAATGGGATCTTCCACACCAGTGCAACAGGACCTCGCACCTCAGCATTGCTACATCTCAGAACCAATGCACCGCTGCAGCTGCGTGATGCATCTTTGATGTGGATCCATGCAATGCTCTGCATCTGGATTAAAGGTACTTTGTTCAGCGGGACTAACTGTGTCCCTGTAGCCGGTCTGCATTCCATCTCGGTCGCCCTAAACTTGTGTTTTGCCCTGGTCCGGTGTGACCAGATATCACCAAAAGCGCTTTTTGCTTTTGGAGCTATGTTTTCTTGAACCTTTAAAATTAAATTTCCCTGGTTTGACTATTGGATTTTTGTCATTTTGGTCTTGTTTTATTTATTCAAACTACTCTATGTTTTTAACTCTGTTGTGGGCTTCTTTTGTGGTGTTTCTTTTTTTTTTTTTTACTATTTTACTGTTTGAAGTGTTACATAAATTCTTTACACATTGCCTCCAGGTTAAGCCTGACTGCTCCATGCAAAGCTACCAAGGGGTTGAGCACAGGTTAATTTAGGGGTTTGCTTGTGTCTTACCCTGACAACAATTGTGGTAGTTGCTTGACCAGAGCTTACAGCCCAGTCAACTAACAACCCAATTTCTTACAATCTCCATCATGTATGCAGACATACACACGCCAAATATGGCTGTGTTATTTATGCTGCACTGATTGTACAAATCTGTCTTTAACAATTAAGGCACTGTCAACTTAGAGGTCTTGGTCATTATGGCCCTCATTTTGACAATGGCGGTAAAAACCACCTACTGCCGCAGCGACGTCTACCAAAAGACCGTCGCCGCGGCTACCATCCGTTCACCAAGTTATAACCACAGACGGATTCCTGCCACAAGAAGGGTGGAAATCTGGCTGTGGCCATACTGGTGGATGGTGGTAATGTGGCACTGCTACAACTAGCAGTGCCACGCCTGTAGACCACTGCCAGCCACATTATGAAAAATAATACGGCCTGGCGGTGTTCTGCTGGTGGGTGCTGCTGGCAGTAGCAGCGTCCTGTCCCCTGCTGGAAGACCCCCTGGATACACGTAAGTCAGGTTTCTGACAGGGGAGGGGGTTGGCGGGTGTTGTATGTGTGTGTGTGTGGGGGTGTGTGTGCATGAATGTGTGCGTGAATGCGAGTGTGTGTTTAGTGGTGTTTGCGTGCATGTATGCATTTGTGTGAGTGCGTGTATGAATGGAAATGTGAATGCGTGTCTGTGTGTAAGTGTGGATGTGTGTGCGGATGTGTGCGTGAATAAATGAATACATGCATTTATGTATGCGTGTATGTGTGAATGAGTGTGTGTGTGTGTGTGTATGGGGGAGGTTGGAAGGGAGGGGGAGTGTGGATGAAGGGGCTTGGGGTGTCTGGGGATTGTTGGGGGGAAGTGGGCCTCCTATCAGTGACAGGGAAGGAATTTCCTGTCACTGATAGGGCCTACTGCCATGGTTTTCGTGGTGCTACGAACGCCACGGAAACCATGGCGGTAGGCAGGGTCATGATACTGCCGGTGGCATAATAGCGGCCACCGGGATGGAGATTATTATCTCCAGCCCGGCGGCTGCTACCACCATGGCGGTCGGAGTGGTACATTGGTGGGTTTACTTCAGCCAACCCACCAATGTCATAATGTGGCAGTAAGTACCACCAGCCTGTTGGCGGTACTACTGTCACATTGTCTCCAACCGCCAGGGTCATTACTGCCCCCTATATCTGTTAGTAATGTTATGCACAACTGTAGGCTTAAAAAATTCAGTGTTGCTTCCAAATTGAAGCAAGGCTATTTATTGGTAAAAAGAAGCAAAATACATGTTTGGATCATTTAAAAACTTATGAGCTTTGTGTTGGTTCCTTAGTTTTCAATTTGTTGCAGAAACATATTGACCAAGCTTTATTTGAAGCTCAAAAACTGTCACTTAAGTAACGATGATCAAGTCACTCACATTCCCACGAGCATTCTCAAAAGTCATATAATAGGTGTTAGTCCTGCCAGCCTTAGGATTGTCATCCCCCAAATGTTTTGCCTCTCCTCCCCATTTTGCTGAACCTATTTTTGTTGGCTTTAACACTCTGGACACATTACCTCTGCTACCCAGTGCCAAAGTGCTTGCGCTCTCATAAAACATGCAGGATTGGCTTATACCCAATTGGTATATTTAATTTACTTGTAAGTCTCTAGTAAAGTGGTATTACAGTGCCTGTAAATTAAATGCTGCTAGAGGGCCTGCAACACTGATTGTGCCACCCACGTAAGTAGCTCTTTAAGCATGTCTCAGACCTGCCTTTGCAGAGCCTGTGTGTGCAGTTTTAAACTGCCATTTCAACCCGGCAAAATAAACCTTTTGCCAGGACCAAACCTTCCTTTTTAATACATATAAGTCACCACTAGTGTAGGATCTACATAAAAACTGTGAGATTCTGTGGAGTTTCTCCCATCCCTACTAACATGCTAGTATTTCATTATTCTTTCCATAAAGTTTATGATACAGAAATGAGAGTCACCCTCCTTCCCTCACCAGGCTTCTGTAGTTCTCCAAAGGAGACCAGTATATCTGTGGTGTGTGCCAGGATCTACTAGGTGACATGTACTGGCCCCGGTGATGCCTGGATGACAAAGAGGGGGTAAATGGATGACTACTCGCTACAGGAGCAAACATTTATGTTGCTTTGCACTGCAAGTGCAAACGATGCAAAAAGTTATACTTGCACTTTCCAACAGGCAAGAAATTAACTGTGTAAGTGCAATTAGTGACAGGCCACACACCATTGACTCAAGTGTGACTGGTGGCAGGCCACAGTGATGCCCAGCATGACCACATTGATGCTCAGCGATGGATAAGAAAGAGGTAATTCACACTCACCTTGCAGAGCAGCTGTTGGTTGTGTACTGTTGCAATGCCCAGGAAGATGCCCCCTCCAGTGGCTCTAGCAGCAGGCAG
Source organism: Pleurodeles waltl (assembly GCF_031143425.1). Lineage (NCBI taxonomy): Eukaryota > Metazoa > Chordata > Amphibia > Caudata > Salamandridae > Pleurodeles > Pleurodeles waltl. Next base: position 1,618,985,795 of record NC_090445.1, on the reverse strand, counting down.
TTGCTTATGTGTTAGGTGACACTGTGGATAGAGCTGGGACTCTAAGGCATGCTGGGCAAGCCCATGGCAGGCCGAAAGCATTGGGAGGTGGGGGCGGGCGGGCTCCTTCAGGTCCAACTGCACTTTGTGTCCGGTCCCCGGCCTCCCATAGCGTGGCAAGATGAGCATGAGGTTTTGCCATGGTATGCTCATGGGGACTTTGGCTGCGCTGCAGCCTCCCGGCCGGGCTGTGATGCACTTCCTGTAGGAAAGTGTTCCAGATGGTGAAGGGTTCGGGGAGAGATTCTCGAGCCCAGGACTGAAAATTAGAAATTATTGCCTTCTTTTGAAATAAATACCAGTTCTTGAAGGCTCCCACGATTCAGGGAGAGGGGCTTCCACTCACTGTGCTACAAAGAGAGGGTGGGAAAGCAAAACAAGAAGACTTTCACAGTGCTTTGTTTCCCGCAAGTGGCCGGCTCCTCTTTTTTTTCCAGTCACTAGATGGGGCAGATCCATTCACCTGCCAACACCACATCCTTCGAAATCCACCGGGCCTCACAGTAGTTATAAACAAAGGTCTGGGTGGAGGTGGCAGGGCCACATATGAGCACTTCTTTGTGTTCCCCTTTGGGGGCCAAGTTTGGGTGAGCAGTGAGTACCCTCCAGGATGTGATGGGATTGCACCTCCAGCGGTTAATTCAGTGCTGATTTATTAGTAATTCTGCATTACAAGAGTTACGCTGAATTACTACATTCCTCCAATTCCACCAACAGAATTAAAAAAAGTACTTACCTATAGGTCTTGTTTTATTTATTACATTTTTCTATACTTTTCCAACCTGGATTGGGATCTTTTTGTATGATGTTTTCGCAGTTTTACTGTTTGAAGTGTTGGACAAACACTTTACACATTGCCTCTAAATTAAGCCTGGCTGGCTGCTCTGTGCCAATCTACCACGGTGATGAGCACAGGTTAATTTGTGGTTGCTTCTGCTTTCCCCTTAGTAGGACTGTGGTTGCTGCTTGTCCAGGGCTCACACCCCAGTCAACCAATAATACAATTTCTAACAGTAGGACTAGGGCATCACTATTTGAGGTCACTTTCTTTCATGTCATTCCACATGAAGTCATTGTACTAATGAATTCCCCTACTATGTTTTTTTTAATGATGTGTACCCTACAACTAAATAAAACCACGTCCCTAGGAAGGAGCCCGATTTTGTTTTTGCCTTGGACCCCATAAATCGTTCTGATGGCACTGGCTCTTTCTGGTCTAACGAGGTACCGTGCACGATTCCAGCAGTCAGTCATCTTTCATCTGGAACAGCAGGAAGCCCTGCGTCAGGTTCCATTGCCGAGCAGAGGACATCTGCTAAGTGACTAAAAGGGGAGAATGTGCTCATCATTTAAAATAAATAAAAAAAGGAGGTTTAATGGAACATTTCAGAAGCAGGTATATCACTTACAAAATCCTCTTAGAAGCTCACGTGGTGGGAGAGGAGTGACATTACCAGGGGTACGCGGTACATTTCCTGCGCAGCCTTGGGCAGGGCGGGGTAACTAGCCGCGGCTGAGAGCATGATTTATGGGGAGAAAGGACATTCATAACAGAATGAAACCTTTATAAGGCGACCTCGTGTCAGGTCTCCCAAGGAGAGCCCGTTTCCTTCTTAATGAGGGGGATTTAAAGGTTTCCAGTTTCGCGGAAAGCTGACATTACGTCATGTGTCAGCAAAATCTGATTACGCGTTGGTTCCAAAATAACCGCCATTGAAGGAGACGCCTCCCTGCCTGCACGTAGGCACTCCTGTGCACTACAGTGCTCCAAAACTGAGCCAGTACTGGCCAGATGTCCATGTAAAGTCCGCAGTATGTATTTGTGCCTCTGTGGCATGGAGAGAATGGGAGCAAACAAGACCGAGGATCGCGCAAGTACATATTACATTTTTTTTTTTTTTTAATTATCAATGAAAAATAAAGTGTCATATATTAGTTCTTTTCTTTGCCTCATTTACGTAATAAGGATTAAAGGACATGGATTTGCCCGCTCCATGTTCAAAATGTGAAATATGAATTTGACTTCGAGGCAAATCAGTGAGCTCCATCTCTTCACAAAAGGAGAATAAATTGTGCACAATCATTAAGACTATTAATGGATCTGACATTTTCTGTGTGAAAATTTGCTCTGCCCACGTGTCGTAGCTCATCCATTTTGTTTTGCAACGTTTTGACAAGGAGTTAAAAATGTGTAATAGGAACATGAGCTGATTGTTTATTTTATTCCATATTACCCAAGAAGCAATTATGCAAAACATAATTTGTTGCATTTTTACACCAGTACACAATGTACAGTCGGGCTGTATCATAAATGTGTGCGCAGGTGAAGAACGGGCTTTCTACTGCACTCGCATTAGTCCAGAAACAATCTCAAACTTTCCAAGCTAGGGTATGAGCTGCATTGGATTGTGCATTACGTAGCGCAGTTAGTGGCAGTGCATGTCCATGCTGAAAGCCCAGTTTCGTTCTAAACAGACACAGCACCTCTGTCTTGGTTACATAGTACTGTACAGGTGTAAGTGACACCTCCTTGCAGAGATCTAAGATACTGAGGGCCCGATTCACGAAGGTATTTAAGTGTAGTTGAGTTACGAGTGCGGAGTCTCCGAACTTGTGGCATCGGGACAAAGTCAGTGACACTGTGTTTACTTAGTGCAAAAGGCCATTTATTTAAGACAGGATTGTATTTTCTATGTAACATTGTATACACTCAACTTAACTTTAAAACTCCACCCTTTCAAACTTCTCCCCAGTCCTCCTTTTCACTCATTCCCTCACTTTGCCTGCATTCACCCATCTTCCACTTCAATTCACCCACACATCCCTCTTTTCCTTTGATCCCCTGCCTCCTTTGGGCATCTCCCATACTATCATCCTTCACCTGCTTCTTTCTCCCCCCTGGAAGGGTGGTCAAGCCTGCATCTGACTCTCCACCCTCCTCCATCTACTGCCACACAATCCCCATCAGCAACCTGCCCTAACTGGCGTTCCCCCAGACCCCACAATCATTCCAGCACCCCCATTCAGAAACCTTTCCACATAGAGGGCGGGTGGCCAATCTTTTGACCGCACGATGGGCTGGCGCGGAAGAGGCCAGTCCCTCCCACCTCCAAACTATTTAAACCCTACCCTTAATCCCACACCCACGCACCTAAGCCCCAATCCTGTCCCCTAATGCCACTTCCTGTCCCATGGAGAGACTAGACTGCGTCTGCTCTCCACGCGGCCCTCCATTGGGACAAAGTCAGTGACACCGTGTTGACGTAGTGTAAAAGGCCATTTATTTAGGACAGGATTGCATCTTATACATAACATAGTTTATACTCAGCTTCAAATTAACTTTAAAACTCCACCCTTTGAAACTTCTCCCAAGTCCTCCTTTTCACTCATTCCCTCACTTTGCCTTCGTTCACCCATCTTCCACTTCAATTCATCCACACATCCCCCTTTTCCTTTCATCTCCTGCCTGCTTCGGGCATCCCCCATGCTATCATCCTTCACCTGCTTCTTTCTCCCCCCTGGAAGGGTGGCCAGGCCCGCATCTGACTATCCACCCTCCCCCATCTACTTCCACCCAGCACAAACCCATTAGGCGTTTTGCTGCCCCACCAGCGAGCCCCACTGCAACATTGCACAACATTACTCTTTTTCCTTGAGCCACCTCCTTTCCCCCCACAAATCTCCCAAGATTAAGGGAAGGTCCGTAAGGTAATATGCGTTGCCCAACTCAGATAGGTGCACACCATCCGTCCGGAAGAGCCCCGCTTCCTCTTCCATAATGTCCTTGTGCTTCATCACCTTAATGCCATGCGCTCAGCAGAAAACCCTCATAGCTCTATTTAGCTTCCTCCGAGCCCTGTTGATAGCCTCATGTTTAATAACCCCTCTCCACTTCCTCCTGGGTACAAACTCAGTCCAGACTACGCAGGAACTGTGCATCATCCGATAAAGCAACCCAGATGCCGTTTAATATGTTGCAGTAGGGTGAGCCCCAGTACTTTTACTAAATCATTTTCCCCCAGGTGCAACAGCAGAAGGTCCGGGCAACCCCAGTTCGGCATCATTGACATTAGAAAAGGAAGCAAACTACCCCACCTCATACCGCTCTTCACCCACCACAAAACTTCATGACGGCTACTCAGCAGTCCCAATGAACGTGCATGGATCTGCCTCTCAGGGTATTTAGCTGCCCAATGTATTAATGAGTGACCGACCATCCAAGTGACCATCTTCCCACTCCTGGGGCCAGTCACGCAACCTGCAAAAAGAACAAATATTAATACAAAGCTATGAAGCCTTCCTACCACCCTTGTCATCCTTGCCCTATACCTGTCCTATTCTGCAGTACTTGCCCACAAGTCAAGTCTGCACATATCGCTCGTAGCACTTGACCCTCCACCTACCAATTCTCTGAATCTGAGCCCAGTCCCAGCCTAGCTGAGCTGCCACTGTAGCCGCCCCTATTCTGAATAAATGCTTCCCATAGCACTGGGCCTGTCTCCCTGTCCGTCTCAGCGCCAGCCACAAAACTGACAACAACTGGAATGCTGTGAGCTTCTCGCCACTCGAGTGGCTAAAAACACCTGCCCCACCTGTCACCCATTGAGACCGAAAACTGATCCATTCAACACTTGGACAAGCAGCTGTGTCCCCACCTTTCTCCAACCACACCCACTTCCCCCTTCCCAACTGATCTGTCAGACGTCCAAAGCCATATGCCCAAACACCCCTTTAGCAAGCACACTTCACCCACTGTCACGCCTATAAACGTACCTACGCCTCAATTTTCAGACACCCGAAATGCCCCAAAAAACATCCACACCATGCACAACCTAAACAAAGCAAGCTCACGAGCATCTGTAGAACAAACTAGCAGCACATGCAAAAATTCCAACAATAGGTCAAACGTAATGGGCTCCTGTGCCACCTTGCCCGTCCCCACCCTAACTCTACCCCACTCTTTCAACATTCTACCCAGAATATCATAATTTGCAGGGTCTCAACCAAAAATCAATTTACCATAAAAAGACACACCAGTCAACTTGCCCCCAGTCGTTGCGGGCGACAAACCTCTTTGTATCAAAATCAACACATAACATGAAGTTCGAGATCGCAGCATGTCCGCACTCTGCACCAAAAACTCCCCTAGAAAACATTAAAAACTCTGAAATTCCAACCATGCCAGGCGATAACTCTTCCAGGTGGATTCTGTTAATGACATCTCCACCAGCTCAGTGATCATCACGCCCTCCCACTCCCAAATGTTTGCCGGGACAGCTGTCCGATGCCACTCTGCTCCTGGCGCCAAACTTCGAAAACTTTGCCACTGTGAACAATACAGGGAATCTTCAATTGCATTGTTACCCCAGGAATATGTGCCGCTTTAAATATGACACTTAACAATAAACATCTGAGCATGAAACACCGCAATAAACCCTGCACCATCAGATCTTTAGTCCTATGAGTGTTCACAAGTTCTACAACCATCATGTTGTCCACGTGAAAAACTATGGTCCTGTTAGCAAGTTCGTCTCCCCAAACTTTCGAGGCAACCAAAAGAGGGAAGAATTCTAGAAAAGCAATACTCCTGTCTTGCATCATCCAATGTGCCTGCCACTGCTCCACACACCACCAACCGTCCCAAGAAAGACCAAACCTGAGGCCCCTTATGTATCCGAGAAGATTTCTTCCTGCCAGATTGTTTCCTCCTCCTGAAAATTCATGGAAACCCATTGAACTATGTTAAGAACGTCTTCCACATGTCCTCTAGCAGACCTACCTACACTCGAATCCTATGGTGCGGGAGGGAAGCACCTGACATAGCTAGTCCCAGGCGCCTCCAAAATGTTCGCCCCCCGACTAGCCTACAGGCAAAGTTAAGAAAAGCCAGGAGCTGTTGTGCCATGCGCAGATCGATCTTGATCAGAGAAACCGAACCTGTCTCCAAAATTCCTGAATCTCCGTCACCTTCCCAACTGGCGCTTCCATGTCCAGTTCAATCCCCAAAAATGTCAGCACGCAACTGGGACCTTCAGTTTTCTCAGGAGCCAGGGGAACCCCCATATCCCAGGCCAGGCTTTCAAAAAAGCCAAAGCCCCCTTAGAGGACTCGGATTCAGCCTTACCCACAAAAAGGAAATCATCCAAGTAATATGTCACCTCCCAATGCCCACATGCTTTCACAAAAACCCATTGTAGGAAAGCAATAAAATCCTCAAACAGCCAGCAAGAAATAGCACAGCCCATCTGGAATACTCTGTCCACATAGATTGCCCCATTCAGCTGCATGCCCAATAGTGCAAAATCCTCAGGATGGATAGGCAGGAGCCGAAAAGCTGCTTTAATGTCACATTTTGCTTGCTCAGACCCCCTGCCACACCTTCGAACGAGCTGAATGGCATTTTTGACTGAAGCTTACACTACCCTTGTGTCTTCCTGCGCAATGAAGTCATTCACTCACACCCTCTCCGGCCATGAAAAGTGATGTATGATCCAAAACTCACCTTTAGTCTTTTTGGGCACCACACCTAGAGGGGAAATCATCAAATTGTCAATAGGCCATGCAAAAAAAGGACCCACAATTCTACCCTCTGCAACCTTCTTCGCCACTTTTTCTGCAACCACCACCGGAATTTCTTTGGCAGATCGCAAATAGTCCACCCATCTCTTCTGTCTCAGCCTTGGTAACCTATCCTGAACCCTTCTCTGAAACCCCATTCCAATTTGCGCGCTATGTCACCATCCGGGTACATGCGCGACTAGGGCAGCAGGACCTCCAACTTAATTGGGGTAGGTCCCCTTTGGTACAGGAGCCCCTTGCATCCCTCTACCCCTGGCTGTTTTCCACTGTTCTGCTGGACTGGTGAGTGAAAAACACTGCCTGACGGGGTGTCGTTCCCCGCATTTGGAACACTCATGCTTGAACTTACAAGGATGCCTTGAGCAGAAACCTTTATTAAAGTTTCAGCATGCTCCCAAGCTAGATATCGGGGTCGCTGTACATTACCCGCCCCCCCTTGGGCAGGATGGGGTTGAAAAGGCTTGTATACCACTGGCAGGCGGTATGCGTTTGTTAGAAATGGGGTCTTTGGTTGACAGTCAGGTTACCCCCTGTTCAAGCAAGGACATTCACTCTAGTCAGGGTAAAAGAGAATCACCCTCAGCTAACCCCTGCTTACCCCTTGGTAGCTTGGCAGAGCAGTAGGCTTAACTTCAGAGTGCTAGGTGTAAAGTATTTCTACCAACACACACAGTAACTTAATGAAAACACTACAAAATGACACAACACCAGTTTAGAAAAATAGGAAATATTTATCTAAACAAAACAAGACCAAAATGACAAAAATCCTACATACACAAGTCAAGTTATACATTTTTAAAGATTAAACTCAAAAATAGCGCTTAGAAACACAAAGGGGGTCATTCTGACCCCGGCGGTCTCAGACCGCCGGGGCCAGGGTCGGCGGGAGCACCGCCGACAGACCGGCGGTGCCCCGCAGGGCATTCTGACCGCGGCGCTTTGGCCGCGGTCAGTGCAGGAAAACCGGCGGTCTCCCGCCGGTTTTCCGCTGCCCGTCAGAATCCTCCAAGGCGGCGCAGCATGCTGCGCCGCCTTGGGGATTCTGACACCCCCTACCGCCATCCTGTTCCTGGCGGTTCGCCCGCCAGGAACAGGATGGCGGTAGGGGGTGTCGCGGGGCCCCTGCAGTGCACTGCAGGGGCCCCCGTAAGAGGGCCCGCTTGTATTTCACTGTCTGCATAGCAGACAGTGAAATACGCGACGGGTGCAGTAGCACCCGTCGCACCTTCCCACTCCGCCGGCTCGATTACGAGCCGGCTTCATGGTGGGAAGATCGTTTTCCCCTGGGCTGGCGGGCGGCCTTTTGAAGGCCGCCCGCCAGCCCAGGGGAAAACTCAAAATACCCGCCGCAGTCTTCCGACCGTGGTACTGTATTTTGGCGGCTCCCGCCGGGCGCGCGGTGACCGCGCCCGGCGGGAGTCAGAATGACCCCCAAAATGCTTCGAAGAGGTGTTAACACGGCATCGTGATGGAGTCGTTCCCAACAAGCCGACACCAGCGACGCCAGACACGGAGTCGCGTAGACCCCCAGGTACAGTGCCTTTGGTGAAGAGTGAAAACAAGTTGATGCGCGAAGTCAGGGATCGCGGCGTCTGTGTGAAACGTTGAATCCGCGCACTTCGAGCGGCGTCTGTCACGATGTGGTGCGGTGACTTCCACGGCGTCGCAGACTTCAGCGGGGCTGCAGCGGCATCGGGCCTGTGAAGGTGGTCACATTCCAGCGAAGATCACGGAGTCGGTTGCAGGCGGCATGACAGGATTCAGCAGCGGATCGGTCCGAAGCCGTCTGAAGTCGATTTCCTTGGATTTCCCCAGCTTTCCTTTCAAGGGCCCAGGGACTGGATAGGGCACCACTTGTCAGAGCAGGAGTCTTTGCTGTCCCTGAGATTTCAAACAACAGGAGGCAAGCTCTAAATCAAGCCCTTGGAGATTTCCTCACAGGAAGGAAGGCACACAAAGTCCAGTCTTTGCGCTCTTACTCTGGCAGAAGCAGCAACTGCAGGATAGCTCCACAAAGCACAGTCCTCAGCGCTTCAGTTCTTCTCCAGGCAGAGGTTCCTCTTGTTTCCAGAAGTGTTCTAAAGTCTGTGGTTTTGGGTGCCCTTCTTATACCCAATTTCTCCTTTGAAGTAGGCCTACTTCAAAGTAAAGTCTCTTTTGAATGTGAAATCCTGCCTTGCCCAGGCCAGGCCCCAGACATTCACCAGGGGGTCGGAGACTGCATTGTGTGAGGACAGGCACAGCCCTTTCAGGTGTAAGTGACCACTCCTGCCCTCCCTCCTAGAACAGATGGCTCATCAGGAAATGCAGGCTACACCCCAGCTCCTTTTGTGTCACTGTCTAGTGTGAGGTGCAACCAGCCCAACTGTCAAACTGACCCAGACAGGGAATCCACAAACAGGCAGAGTCACAGAAATGGTATAAGCAAGAAAATGCTCACTTTCTAAAAGTGGCATTTTCAAACACACAATCTCAAAATCAACTTTACTAAAAGATGTATTTTTAAATTGTGAGCTCAGAGACCCCAAACTCCACATGTCCATCCGCTCCCAAAGGGAATCTACACTTTAATCAGATTTAAAGGTAGCCCCCATGTTAACCTGTGAGAGGGACAGGCCTCGCAACAGTGAAAAACAAATATTTCACTGTCAGGACATATAAAACACATGACCTACCTTAACCATACACTGCACCCTGCCCTTGGGGCTACCTAGAGCCTACCTTAGGGGTGCCGTACATGTAAGAAAAGGGAAGGTTTAGGCCTGGCAAGTGGGTACACATGTCGAATTTACAGTTAAAACTGCACACACAGACACTGCAATGGCAGGTCTGAGACATGATTACAGAGCTACTTATGTGGGTGACACAACCAGTGCTGCAGGCCCACTAGTAGCATTTGATTTACAGGCCCTGGTGCCTCTAGTGCACTTTACTAGGGACTTACTAGTAAATCAAATATGCCAATCATGGATAAACCAATCACATACAATTTACACAGAGAGCATATGCACTTTAGCACTGGTTAGCAGTGGTAAAGTGCTCAGAGTTCAAAAGCCAACAGCAACAGGTCCTGAGAAAATTCGGAGGCAGGAGGCAAAAAGATTGGGGATGACCCTGCATAAGCAAAAAAGTCCAACAGCGTTGATGCCACAGACTGTGATGACACTATCCCCTGCATCCATAATTCTGAGTCTACGTCCCCGCAGGGTTTATCAGGATTCACCCTGTCTCGTGCCCAAAGCTCCTCGTCATAGCTCAGCCATGCAAAATCACTGAAATGCATTTTGGCTTTGCGTATAATATCCATATATTTGAAAAGCGCAATGGCCCTATCAGGAATTTCTCACAGTAGATACTGGCTTATATAAAAAAGGCTGAGGTCCAATTCTTCATAGTTATCCGTACCCTGGGCCGTCAAGCCAACTCCCACTCCTCTTCTTTGGAGCCCTCCTTAGCCTGAATGTCCCTATGGAGTAATTTGAAAACATCTACATACTCATGCTGCCAAATCCTAGCCTTTGTCTTGTCAGCTACATGTGAACCTAAATGCATCGCGAGGCCCATATAAGGAAGCCACTTCCTGTGTCCCTCTCCCAGTTTGTCACCCCCTTCTTTACTGTCTCCTGTCACTGTTCCCCCAACTTCACCTGTATTAGCCATATCCTGTATTACAGTTGTGTCTTGTATTGATTGATCACCCACACCTATGGACTTGTGCGTTTTAGTCACAGCCGTAACTTGACCCTCGCCGCAGACAGACCACCATTCTCCCTTACCTTTGAACACAAGGAACCGTTCCTTTTGATGGTGGCAGAACCCAGCGAACATGCTCCTCCTTGTGTGCTGCATCCTGTAACGTCCCACTGTCCGCATTCTCCTGTAATACAGAAATGGAAGAGGGGGTTGCGCCGCTCTTGCGCCCTTTTCCCCTCCCTTGTTCCCCTCTCACCTCGCTTTCGCGAATCTCCCCTTCTTCCCATTCCGTTGACTCATCCCCATAGTCAGGTTCCACAACTACCTCCTCGTCCATCTCACACTCTTCCTCATCACCTTTTGCATCCTTCGCCTCAGTCCAATCGTCCTGAGCACGTCCCCCATGGCATCTGCCATACTTGCATCCTACACGCTACTGTGCTCTAGAGAAGGCTGCAGAAAACCTCTCTATTGCTTCAGACCAACATCCTGAGGCCGTGTTGCTCCCAGTTGGCATCACCGTCTTCTGCCAATCTCCGTCACTGGCTTGAATTCTCTGCGCCTCTCATGGCCGTATGCGCTACACGTGCCCATATGGCTGCCAGACCCCACGGCTGCACAAGCCTCTTAACTGCTCTCCTGTTCCCGTGGAACCCACACCCAACTACTGTGCCCAGACCTGGGGCCAGACATGTCCCCTGACCCCGCTTTGCCTGCCTTCCTCTTAGGCTGCCTTCCTCTATCTAAAGCATCCTCCCTGTCCCTACATAGCTGGGCCTACCTCTCCTCTGTCTCTGAACAACCCTCCTCTGTTTTCGAAACCTGGCCTCTATGTCTACTGAGGACCAGTCCTGTGGATTGTGCTGACCTGTCTCCACCCACAGGTTCAGAGGGGGCTCCCAAGGGCCCAGTATGTTCTGCGCTGCCCACCGCAGCCCCAGCTTCCAGGGCCCTGCCCTGTCCCACCCCGAACTCAGGCTGCTCACCCCCCCCCTTTGGCCTTTTTCTTGCCAGAGGCCCCAGCCTTGCTAGCAGCCTTGGCTCCCTCCCTGCCCTAAGTAAGGTCCAAAGGGGGGCTGCCCAGGATGCTGGGCTCCACCTTGCCTTCTTGTTCCTCCTGGGGCTCACTCCCTTGCCCCATGATGGCTGGCCCAACAGGGCCCAAAACAAGGTCCTTGACGGGGCCCCTCCCCTCACCCCTCCACTGAAGGCCCAGAGTGCCCTTGTATGAAGGGCCCAATTTTTCAACCGGGGGGTGGACTAGCCACATCCCCTCCGCCTCCCCGCAGACTCTTTCCTCTTTGCCCGATAGGGCGAAACGGACGTAGCGATAGCGGCGGCAATGCCGCTAGAGGCCGGGCGTGTACGGCGCGACATGCCGACCCAGGCCTGGTCTAAGACACCAGGCCTGAGTAAATCAGCACAACCAGCTTCGCCATGCATGCGAAGCACGGCCCGCACCACACAGCGTCATGGATCTGAGCCATGCCACTTGCAATTGCACAAATAATACGGCCTACCTGCCAGTTAATGAACAGCTGCCCCTTTTAATCACCCTTGGACCGGCCAATCTTCCGAATCTACGATGGGCTGGCGCGGAATAGAACGGTTCCTCCCACCTCCAATCTATTTAAAATCCTCCCCTTAATCCCATCCCCATGCACCTAAGCCCCAATCCTGTCCTCTAACACCACTTCCTCTCCTGAAAACTCCCATGGAGAGACTAGACTGCGTCTGCTCTCTACACGGCCCTCCAGTGTCCCCACACTTGGGTTGGAATCTTTGCATTTCAGTTGTTAGTGCTAAGATTCTGCTCTGAGTGCATAGATTCCATCCCAAGTGCGGAAACTCTGCCCAGTGTGCGGAGGTTCCGCACTCAACTTTACTACCTTCGTGAATCAGGCCATCTGACATTCCGCTCCCTCATCTATGTAAATATTGAATAATCTGGTCATCTTCGTGGTTCTTAAGCAATTTAAAATATTCTCTGCACCACAGAAGTACAAGTCCAGAATTTCACCCATTTATTCTAAATTTCCATCTGGCAGAACCAAACACTCATTGACATAATGCACTTGTGGAACGTCAACCTCCCTCACTGTGCTGAATAGACGCAACACAGAATGCTTATTAACACATTGTCCATGGAGACTTTTGGATGCAGATACTAGTGGACCATCTGGATGATAGATTGCCAGTGGGTTCTTTAAAACTACATAAGTACCAAAAGTCTTCACTGCTTCCTTATGGCTGGCAATATTCCTTGCCAGCCTAAAAGAGAGAGTTTTTAAAACACACATCATTTTCCTCAAAAGTTAATGTTAATACCCTTTTCATCGGGACGTTGAAATAGGTTCGATTTTGGCAAACCTTTGAAGTGGGTAGGAAGTCCCCAAGTACATGTAAAAATCCAAATTATGAGAACTTTTCTGCCTACGAGTAGAGACCGTAGTATTTACAAACATTATGGTAAGTTCCCATGAGAAAATTAAAAAGCTTTCCCTGTCCTTAATTAAAAAGCCAAAGCCTATGCTGGAAGTGGTCCTCATTACAAGATTGTCCCAATAAGGTTCATGTTTCCCACACATAGTAAATAAGATTAGCCCAGGATGAGGTATTTACCACATGTGGTAAATACATGCTTGTGGTGTTTACCTTCATATCTGGTTCTGGAACCTTGTGGATTAGAATGTTATGAGCCTCCGTTGGCAGTTGGAGGCTCAAGTGGTGGCTGGGGTTTTTATCCTGCCTCTGATTCTTAAAATAAATATTCAAAAAACATTATCTGCCTCCTATAGTTGATTCCGGATACTACAATTTTGGCGACAAGCTTCAAACTCACGTGTTTAAGGACTATCAAAGACTGTAGGAGAGGATAAACCCCAACGCCAGGAACTGCTTGCGGGAAGCATTTGCTATTTCAGTTTCGGCGTTTATGGAAATGCTTTAGATCAGCTGATCTCGAGGGCAGTATTGAGTTGTACAATCAAGTGAGACAATTTTATATTTACTTCCTTTATTACCTCCTATCGGCTCCTCCTCTCGCAATCCGTCTTGGCACCGTCTTGAGCCTCTTTACCTCGCACTCCATCCACGCGCGGTGTCATTATCCACGTAGCCTCGTGCCCTTTGCCCTTGCGGCTCCAGCTCGAGCTTTTGTGTTTCTATGCAACGCGCGTCTCAGCCTCTCTCGGTGTACGCGTGCACAACCTGCTTAGATCGTTTGGTGGTTTCTATGACAATGCCCTCCCAGTGCCGATGGTGAAGTAAATCTCAAACTGTTTCCTACCCCTGCATGCATGCAGGAATTAACTCAACGGAGCATTGTAGTGATTGAGGTTTATTGGTGAACCTCTCTACGCCTGTTATCAGTTAAAACCCAGTAGTTAAGAACTTTTCTACTCCATTTATAAGTCAACCTCTATTGTTTAAACTATTTAAAAAAAGTAAATAAATAAATAAAAGAAGACATTTTTGAAAGTAATTATAATATTTAGGGGGTCATTGCAACCCTGGCGGACGGTGTTAAAGGTGCGGTAATACCGCAAACAGGCCGGCGAACAAAAAAAGGGGATCATGACCCTGGCGGAAACCGCCAACAAAGACAGCCACTTTAACACACCGCCCGCCACGGCGGTACAGACAAGCAGCGCAGCGGTTACCGCCAACAGACAGGCCGGAGACAATGTACCGCCCACACTATTACAACCCGGCAATCCGCCACCTTTTTTGGGGCGGAATCACCGCGGATAAAAACACGGCGGAAACAGCTTTTGCTATGGGAAAACGCTCACCTGAACACATCCCACGAGGAAGGAGGACACCAAGGAGCCGGAATTACAAATCCTACCTGCCCTTGTTTTTCTGCTCCTTTACGACCAACAGCTACGTAGGCGCAGAAGATACCGGTGAGTACTGCACATACGACACGGGGGAGGGGGGAGGCAAAAGTTATATCGCATATCACAACATACACACCAATGCAGTCACAAAAATCACAGTAACAACCCACAATCCCCTCGGAAGAATGCAAAGACAATGCAAAATTCGGGCAAACATTGTAATGTGCCAATATACATGTCATACAAAAATATACAGATATATATCTCTCAAAATCACTCTTATTTACACATACAATCCGAGAAGTAGTGCAGATATGTACACAACAATGTCCGTGCACCAACAGTCCAAAAATGCATGGGCGAGGCCCACAATAGATACCTGACCAAAATCGGAGAGAACACTGCCGGGGCATCAGATAGAAACACTACAGGCACCTCAGGGGGAAGGGAAGGGGGGGCACCTCAGCAACATGAATGCGAAGCCAGATCCATGACGGGGCTCCATGCCCATTGATGTATCCTGGGGAGTGCAAAGCCACAGTCTCTCAAGTCTCTACAGTGGGTGGGTTGCCCACTGTGCCATCCAGGGGAGTGCAAAGCCACAGTCTCTCAAGTCTCTACAGTGGGTGGTTTGCCCACTGTGCCATCCTGGGGAGTGCAAAGCCACAGTCTCTCAAGTCTCTACAGTGGGTGGTTTGCCCACTGTGCCATCCTGGGTAGTGCAAAGCCACAGTCTCTCAAGTCTCTACAGTGGGTGGTTTGCCCACTGTGCCATCCTGGGGAGTGCAAAGCCACAGTCTCTCAAGTAGATGCAGGTCTCCACTGGTTCTGGAGGGGGACTGGTGCCCAGACTGGATGAGTCTCCACGTGAAAGTACCTGTCCTGCCACTGTCCCAGCTGCACATGGGATAAGGATGCCTGATGTGGCGGTCCATTCATTCCTACACGGTGCATGCCCTGTTCAGCGGTGCTTTGCCATGGCGGTCTTTGCCCTGTTCAGCAGTGCTTTGCCATGGCGGTCTTTGCCCTGTTCAGCGGTGCTTTGACATGGCGGTCTTTGCCCTGTTCAGCGGTGCTTTGACATGGCGTTTCAGGACTGTTCAGCGGTGCTTTGACATGGCGGTCTTTGCCCTGTTCAGTGGTGCTTTGCCATGGCGGTCTTTGCCCTGTTCAGCGGTGCTTTGCCATGACGGTCTTTGCCCTGTTCAGCGGTGCTTTGACATGGCGGTCTTTGCCCTGTTCAGCGGTGTTTTGACATGGCGTTTCAGGACTGTTCAGCGGTGCTTTGACATGGTGTTTCAGGACTGTTCAGCGGTGCTTTGCCATGGCGGTCTTTGCCCTGTTCAGCGGTGCTTTGACATGGCGTTTCAGGACTGTTCAGCGGTGCTTTACCATGGGGTCTTTGCCCTGTTCAGCGGTGCTTTGCCATGGCGGTCTTTGCCCTGTTCAGCGGTGCTTTGACATGGCGGTTCTGATACAGACATTGGTGTGTGGCATGACGATCTCTACACTGGGCATTGGTGTGTGGAATGACGATCTCTACAATGGGCATTGGTGTGTGGCATGACAATCTCTACACTGGGCATTGGTGTGTGGCATGACGATCTCTACAAGGGGCATTGGTGTGTGGCATGACGCTCTCTACAATGGGCATTGGTGTGTGGCATGACGTTCCATCATTGCCCAGCGGGGCTGTGGCGTCCTGGCCCCTCATGGGCTGTGACTCCGGCGGTGGTCTTTGGACCAGTGTCGATACTTGTGCCCTCCTGGGCTGTGACTCTGGCGGTGGTCTCTGGACCAGTGGCGATACTTGTGCCCTCCTGGGCTGTGACTCCGGCGGTGGTCTCTGGACCAGTGACGATACTTGTGCCCTCCTGGGCTGTGACTCCTGCGGTGGTCTCTGGACCAGTGACGATACTTGTGCCCTCCTGGGCTGTGACTCCGGCGATGGTCTCTGGACCAGTGACGAAACTTGTGCCCTCCTGGGCTGTGACTCTGGCGGTGGTCTCTGGACCAGTGACGACGGTGCTGGCGGTTGTGTCTGGACCGCCGGAAATGATGGCGCACTTCTCCGCCGTGACACTCACAACAGGCTGGGCAGACTTCCTCTGGACCTTCCCCACCTTTGTTGGAGTTACAGCTGACTCACCAATCGCCTTCGATCCCATGTCACTTGTTGTCCCACCAGGAGTCTTAAGACGGTCTCGTCGTCCACTCTCCATTTTCAGAGCCTTTACAGGGGGTGGGCTGCCAGTGCCTTGGCTCCGGGTCCTACTGCCTGCCCTGGTGGCCGGTGCACTCCAAAAACCTGGAACACGCACCACTGGTACTGGAGGCTTTTTGGCTGAGGTGCTACGACGGGACTGATGAATTGGGGGGGGGCAAAAAGGTCAATTTGACAGAGGGACAGTTTCTGACGAACACTGGGATGGGTAGCTGGAGGTGGTCTGGGAGTGGAGGAAGAGGAGGTGGTTGTAGGAGGTGTCACTTTAGGTGTTTTGGGTGCAGGTACTGGAGGCTGCCGTGAGGTGGATGGATGTTGGGTGAGTGATTGCCAGCGTTTGTGTACTTTGGGAGGGGGCGTCATAGACACATTGGGAGAGGACACAGGGGACGTGTAAATGGCAGTGGAGGTGGTGAGTGCAGGTGAGCGGCTTGTGGTGCTGGGTGTCCTGGTGCGAGTCCTAGTGCCTGTAGATGTGGTGCATGCAGGTGTGTGTGTAGACGAGACTGGGAGGGAGGAGGGAGAAGAGGAGGAGGGGGACACAGTGGAGACAGTGGATGTTGCTGTGTCTGTATGTGGGTGAGGCTTGCGTGAGTGCCTGTGGTGTGTGTGGTGCCTATGTTTGCTTGAGCTACTTGTGTGTGTTGACTTGTGTGCATGCTGGTCTGTAGGTGTGCTTGGGATGGGCTGGGGTACAGGAGATTGGGTCTGGGTGGAGGAAGTTGGAGGGGGGAGGCTAGACACAGGGACAATGGCTGCCATCAGTGCTGAGGCCATAGATTGCAGGGTTCGCTGAAGGACAGCCTGACCAGAATGAATGCCCTCCAGGAATGCATTACCGTGTTGCAACTCCCTTTCTACACCCTGGATGGCATTCACAATGGTAGACTGCCCAACAGTGAGTGACCTGAGGAGGTCAATAGCCTCCTCACTGAGGGCAGCAGGGGTGACTGGGGAAGGGCCTGAGGTGCCTGGGGCGAAGGTGATGCCCACCCTCCTGGGTGAGTGGGCACGGGGCGAACGCTGAGGGGCTGCTGGGAGGGCGTGCTGGTATGGGGGGTGGCGGCTGTACCTGTAGAAGTGGGATGCACAGGTGGTGCCGCCACCACAGGGGAGCTCCCATCGGCGGACGAGTCCGTGTCGCTGGTTGGTGATCCGGTGGCCGACGTGAAGCTCCCCTCGCCCTCCGTCTCACTGGTGCATTCAGAGTCTGTGGTGTGGCCCTCCATGGCCATGTGGGATGCAGCTCCCTCGTGCTCCGGTGCCACTGTACCTCCGCCTGATGATGCTGATGTACAAAAGGACAGGGAGAGCAGGAAAAGGGGGGGAGACAGAACAAAGAGAGTTTTAGTGCATGGCATGCCGCTATCGTTGGCGGACAAGCCAGACCCAGCAGCCCCCTGCATTACGCCGTGCTCCTGACCTCTGCACATGCTATTTCTGGGACATGGCCTACATGGCAATGGTGGAAATTTGCGCACATGGATGCCACAGGGGCAACTATACCTCAACTTGGCACTCTGCTGAGGTGGGGTTGAGTGCCACATGGCCTACATTACAGAGGGGCCTTGCCTACCTAACTCGCCCTGGCCTAGGGACACCCACAGCCCACCTCCCCCACCCAGACCCCTCCACTGCACGCAAAGTCCGCTGAATGAGGTTGTACTCACCCCCTTGTGTCTGCTGTGATGTCCTCAAGCGCCCATCCAACTCCGGGTAGGCCATCGCCAGGATCCGGAACATCAGGGGGGTCATGGTGCGACGGGCACCCCTCCCACTTTGGGAGGCCATCCCCAGCTGAGCCTCCGCCGTCTTCTTGCTGCAGCGGCGAATGTCCTCCCATCTCTTACGGCAGTGGGTGCCCCGTCTCTGGTGGGCCCCCAGGGTCCGGACCTCCTTGGTGATTGCACGCCAAATGCTCCTCTTCTGGTGGGCGCTGACCTACATGACATGCACAAGGAAAGAGGAACAGTCATTAACAACTGCACCGTCAATGTGAGTGGCCCCCTCCCTACTCTGGCCATGTGGCCCATTCATTCCCATGCATAACTGTTCTATGTACTCTGCCCCCTTCCCTCTTCCACCCAGCCCTCTCCTCCCAGGCATAGCCCATACAACGTGCTCCCTGTGTACTAACCTGTTGGTCTGTAGGACCGTAGAGTAGCGTGTACTGGGGGAGGACCCCATCCACAAGTTTCTCCAACTCCTGTGCAGTGAAGGCAGGGGCCCTTTCCCCAGACGCAGCAGCCATCGTCGCTTCCAGACCGAGGTCACAGCAGCACTAGCAGTGTAGGTCCGCTCCTGTCGAAGGTCAGGTATCTAGTGATTGAAGAGATAGAAAATGGCGGTGACGTCCGCAGCGGTGACGTCCGCGGCGGTGCGCATCATCACCGCCGGCGCACCTGTTCATTGGCTCCTGGGACCCATAGGGTCCAATGTTAACCAATGCAGCATTGCGCCGCGGTCTACGACCGCCTACCGCGACGGTGTGCAACGCCAGCGCAGTTACCCCACAATCCCATTGTCCCAGTTTAGAGGTCAGGCAGCCGCCATTTCAGGGGCCCACATGGCTTCATTTACTATTGCGTCACGCATAGCTAGGCCTATACTCAACACACATACAGGAAGGCTTTTTTGTCTGATGTAGTCTTGTGTGTAACTGTGGGTACATACCTGGAGGAATAGTGACTGGTTCTTCGCTGTTGTCCTTCTTAGGCACCGTCAGCTGGGACATATGAGAAGATGGCGGAATCCTCCGGTGTACCGACCCCTGGTGGACCTGTTGACAATGGAAGAAAGACATATCATCGTCACCTACCAGTTTGACCGTGCCACAATCCAGGAACTATGTACCCAGTTGGAGCCAGACCTGATGTCACCAATCCGCCATACGACTGGAATCCCCCCTGACGTGCAGGTGCTGTCATTGCTCCATTTCCTTGCAAGTGGGTCATTTCAGACAACAGTGGCCATGGCATCAGGGATGTCCCAGCCTATGTTTTCCAACGTGCTGTCCAGAGTGTTGTCTGCCCTGCTGAAACACGTAAGGAGATACATCATTTTCCCTGAGGTGGAGGATTTGCCTACAGTGAAAGGTGACTTCTATGCCCTTGGACATATCCCGAACGTCATAGGTGCCATTGATGGGACCCATGTAGCTCTGGTCCCCCCCGCAGGAGTGAACAGGCGTACAGGAACAGGAAGAATTATCATTCCATGAATGTCCAGATGGTCTGTTTGGCAGACCAGTACATCTCGCAGGTAAATGCAATGTTCCCTGGCTCTGTGCATGACGCCTACATCCTGCGGAATAGCAGCATCCCTGATATGATGGGTCAACTCCAGAGGCACCGTGTATGGCTATTGGGGGACTCTGGTTACCCCAACCTTTCCTGGCTATTGACCCCAGTGAGGAATCCAAGGACCAGGGCAGAGGAACGGTACAATGATGCCCATGGGCGGACTAGGAGGGTAATCGAACGCACCTTCGGCCTTCTTAAGGCCAGGTTCAGGTGCCTCCATATGACAGGTGGATCCCTATTCTACTCACCGAAGAAGGTGTGCGACATCATCATCGCCTGCTCCATGCTCCATAATTTGGCATTGCGACGCCAGGTGCCTTTTCTGCAGGAGGATGATCCAGATGACAGTGTTGTGGCAGCTGTGGAGCCTGTGGAGCCAGTGGACAGTGATGAGGATGAAGCTGAGGATGAAGAAAACAACAACAGGGAGTCAGTCATACAGCAATATTTCCAGTGACACACAGGTGAGAACATTTTCTGGTTTAACTTTACATTAACTTTCACACGTCTACCTCTACCTCTATCCTGTACCTACATTTCACTCACTATTTGTTAATTGAGTTGTACCCTTCCATTTCAGTTTCACAAGTGTGGTAACCTACGTGTCAACTGCTTGCATCCTTCAAGGGCTTGTGATGTGTGACATTGGTATGTTAGCCTTACAATGGGTAACCCATTATGACACTGTAATTGATCATACAAAGTTCCAAATCATAGACTGACTCAATATTTTTTTGGCTTTCAAGGGTGCAAAAAAAATCAAGGAAGGTTGTAAAATGGGGATGGGTGATGGTGGAGGAACGTCCATGGCAGAGTCCAGTCTATTAGTCTCACAGTTGCACTGCCCATCTGGGCATTGGAAGCGGATCTGGGGCAGTTCCAATCTGGACAGGTTGACAAAGTGGGACAGTGGGGGGACAATCAGGGTGGTCTTATTTCCTGGCGGGGGTCTTGCCATCTTGCTTTGTCCTGTTCCTTGATCTCAGGGACCGCTTGCGTGGTGGTTGTCCATCTGCAGGGGATGGGGTGCTGGTGTGGTGGTCCTGTGGCGGGGCGTCCTGTCCACTAGCGCCGGCGGAGGTGGTGGGCAGTTCGTTGTCCTGGCTAGTGTCAGGGGCCCCTTGGAGTGCCATGGTGTCCCTCAAGGTCTTTTGAATGTCCGTCAGCACCCCTACGATGGTGCCCAGGGCGGAGCTGATGGTCCTGAGCTCCTCCCTGAACCCCAAATACAGTTTGTCCTGCAGACGCAGGGTCTCCTGCAACTTGTCCAGGACCGTCGCCATCGTCTCCTGGGAGTGGTGGTATGCTCCCATGATGGAGGATAGGGCCTCGTGGAGAGTTGGTTCCCTTGGCCTGTCCTCCCCCTGTCGCACAGCAGCCCTCCCAGTTCCCCGGTGTTCCTGTGCCTCCGTCCCCTGGACCGTGTGCCCACTACCACTGCCCCCAGGTCCCTGTTGTTGTTGGGGTGGTGGGTTAGCCTGGGTGCCCTGTAGTGGTGGACACACCGCTGATTGACCTGTCCTGGGTAGGGAGGTTTGGGCCCGCTGGGTGGGTGCTGTGCTGGTGTTACCAGAGGGTGGCAGCTCGGTGTTGGGCTGTGGCTGGGCAAGGGGAACCGACTGTCCTGAGGCCCACGATGGTCCCGGCTGGTCATCAGGATCCAGTGGGGCAGAGCTGCTGTCGTCACTGTGGGCCTCTTCTGGGGGTGGAGTGGTGTTGTCTGGACCCTCTGGTGTGGTGACGTTCCTTCAGGTTCCTGCAGGGGTATAAGAACATGATTATTGCATCTGTGTGTGTAATGGTGTGCAAGTGTTGGGTGTGCGTGATCCCCAGTGCAGGCATTCCTGTGTGGGGGCTTGTGTGGTGATGGTTGGGGGGGTGTTCTGGGTATGTGCAGTGGGCATGCTTTAGTGAGGGGTGCCCATGCTTAGTTGTGTCATGCAGGGCTTGGTGTTGGGATGGGTGCTTGGTGTCATGGGTAGATTAGTGAGGATTTGGGGTGATAGGGGAGGGTGTGAGGGTGGGGGTGTGTGATAGCATGCAGGTAGGGTGGGGGATGTGATAGATAAGATTTGACTTACCCGTGTCCCATCCTCCACCGACTCCTCCGAGGCCCTCAGGATGCAAGATGGTCAGGACTTGCTCCTCCCATGTTGTTAGTTGTGGGGGAGGAGATGGGGGTCCGCCGCCAGTCCGCTGCACCGCGATGTTGTGCCTGGAGACAGTTGAACGCACCTTCCCCCGTAGGTCGTTCCACCTCTTCCTGATGTCCTCCCTATTTCTTGGGTGCTGTCCCACGGCGTTGACCCTGTCCACTATTCTGTGCCATAACTCCATCTTCCTGGCTATTGATGTGTGCTGTACCTGTGAGCCAAATAGCTGTGGCTCTACCCGTACGATTTCCTCCACCATGACCCTGAGCTCCTCCTCGGAGAAGCGGGGGTGTCTTTGGCGTGACATGGGGTGTTGTGTGTGATGTGTGGGGTGGTGTATGTGTTGATGAGTGTGGTGAGTGTAGTGGTATGTGGTGTTTTGTGTGTGGATGTTGTGTGGGTGATGGTGTTGTGTGCCTCTGTGTGATGGGGTTGTCAATAGCTGTGCTGTCTCTCTGGCCTTCTCTCAGAATTTCTAGTTGTAGGGGTTTGTGTGTGATGTGGGTGTGTATTTTATATTGTGTTGGGTGTGTGGGAGTGGTGTGTGTATGTGTATCAGGTGTGTGTATTTTGAATTGTCCAATGTGGCTGTGTTTTGTATATGTGTGTGTATTTTGAGCGCTGCGGTGTGTACCGCCAATGGAATACCGCGGTTGAAAGACCGCCGCGTGGATTCGTGGGTCGTAATAGCATGGGCGTGTTTCTGTTGGCGTGTAGGTGGAGGATTTGTTTCCGCCAGTTTATCGCTGACCTTTGGTGTGGCGGTGTTGTGTGGGTGTCTGAATTTCGGCGGATTCCGTGATGTGTGTCATAATAGCTGTGGCGGTCTACCGCGGCCGCGGCAGTGTATTGGCGGTCTTCTCCGCGGCGGTAAGCTACTTATACCGCCAATGTTGTAATGACCCCCTTAGTGCCTAATTGAGAATGGAGAATGTTCCGGCACCATCGTTTTTTTTTATCAACTCCAGGAAATCCTCCCATTCCGGGGGTTAAATGGAAAAATGTTTTTGCTCTCTACGCAAGGGTGTGTGGAACTTCGCTGAGTGTGGAGAGGAAAGCGTCTTTATTGATGCACTGCCTGGGTTCAGAAGGACAAGAAATTTTTGTGCATCTGCCTGAACTGTCTGAACAAGATGCGGCAGGCTTAAATGAATTTGAGATATTCATTCAGAAATTGGATTTGCACTACCTACCAAAGATAAGCACAATTCTCGAACGCTATCATTTTGGTTGTAGGCAACAACGCTCAGGAGAATCCATTGAAGAATATATTACTGAGTTGCGAAAATTAGCATCAACCTGTAACTTTGGATCTTCGCTTGATGAAAGACTGAGAGATCAGTTAATGTTAGGATGTACATCAGATAAACCATGGGACAGCATGTGGCACAAAGATAACCCATCGTTACAGGAGGTCATCATTGCGGCAAAAAAGTTTAAACCCTCAAAAGCGTGTTCGGAGGTATTGCAAAAGGACATCCAGCCAAGTGACAGTAGTCTTGAATATCAGAAAGGAAACCTAGTGGAAGTAGTAGAGAATTCTAGACTCCTCCGCCAGTCATCTGAGATTGATACCAGCAGTATGAAACAAGTGAAAGGAAAATGTTTTAGGTGCGGCAATAAAGGACATTTTGCCAATAATAGAGGATGTCCTGGATGGAAAGCTCAATGTTAGAGTTGTGGAAGGAAGGGGCATTTCACGAGATGCTTCAGATCTACGAAGAATCAAAAGAAAGTGCAGGAGGTGGATATTGTAGACAATGGGGAAAATTTAGAAAAGGAGGACTATATTTTTCAAATTAAACGTTTTTCGAGTAATGGTCCTTTGGAAGTTGTTAAAGTAACTGACAGTCCTGTTAAAATGTTATTTGACTCTGGTGCCAAAATAACACTCATTCCCAAGACATTATTTGAACAAATGTTGTCTGGCAAGGTTCAATTATGTGATCCCGACATCAAACCAAGAGGATATGGAGGTGTTCCTATACGTTTACTTGGATATTTTTGGGGCACTATACAAATCAAAGACAGAATTGTTCCAGGAAAAATGTATGTCTCCATGAAGGGTGAATCTCTTATCAGTTGGCTGCATCAACGTGACCTTAGCGTATATTTAGATCCTAATGAAGATACCCCAGTATGTTTGAGACAGTATCCTGAAGTAAAAATGTGTGGTGTAAAGGCAAAGGATGATTTAGTGGTCAGTTTGGTGGAAAGTAATGTAAGATGGATGCAGGAATTTCCAGAAGTTTTTGCTACTGGCATTGGGTGTCTCAAGAATTATTGTAATTTGATCAAATTAAAGCCTAATGCCATTCCCAAAATTGCCAAAGTTAGGAATGTACCATTTTTGGTAAGGCAAGACATGAGAATGGAACTGGATAAATTGGTGAATGATGGTATTATACAGGCGGTTGAAGCTACGGAATGGTTGTCTCCAGTGGTCGTGGCACGGAAGGCAAATGGGAGTGCAAGGTTATGTGTGGATTTAATAGAACTCAACAAAGATGTAGTTGTGGCCATTATCCACTGCCTAATATATGTGATTTATTGTGTTCCCTTAATGGTGCTAAGCATTTTTCGTCATTGGATTTAACCTCTGCGCACCATCAAATTGCATTGCATCCTGAGTGTCAAAATTTGACAGCTTTTGTGACACCGTTTGGAACGTTCAAGTTTCTGAGAATGCCGTTTGGATTAATTTCTGCTGCTGCAGTGTTTCAAAGAGTTATGGAACATGTTCTTAATGGTTTAGATGGGGTGAAAGTGCATCAGGATGATGTGCTAATCTTTGGGTCTGATGTCATACAACATGATGATAGATTGAGAAAAGTGCTGTCTCGATTGCATTCCGTTGGCTTAACGTTGAAGGCAGAGAAGTGCAAGTTCAATTTGCAAGAAATTGAGCTTCTGAGTCATGTTATAAGCGGTGATAGCATTAACCCCAAGGATGATTTGGTCAAGGCCATCTGTAAACTTGAGAGTCCCAAATACAAGGAGGAAGTGATGAAACTCTTAGGCATGGTAGAATTTAATAGCAAGTTTATTCCCAATTTGGCTCAGAAGACGTCAAGCATAAGGGAGCTGTTACAGAAGGGTAAGGAGTTTCAGTGGACAAGAGATTGTGAACAACAATTTGGAGTCCTGAAGCAGCGTTTGGGGTCAGCTGCGAGTTTAGGCAGTTTAAAGGTTTAGGTGCTGTTCTTATGCAAAGAACAAATGGTGTTGATCGCATCATTTTGTTTGTGTCTCGTGCGTTGATAGGTGCAGAGTGCAATTATTCAGTTGTGGAGAAAGAGGCACTGGCTGTGTATTGGTCAGTACGGAAGTTGAGAAAATTCCTATGGGGAAAGAGATTTCAAGTTAAGATGGATCACAAGCCGCTTAGGTGTTTTGCAAGAAAGGCATAGATTTAGTATCTCATAGGATATGCAAATGGGTTGTGGCGCTACAAGAATTTGATTTTTATATTTTGGATATACACGGTGTGGACAATGTGTTAGCTGACTGTCTTTTGAGGTTGGTTAATGGTGAACGTGATGAATGTGTCATGGAAGATTTTGAAGGTGTGGATGATGATGATGAGGAAGTCAGTGTGTGTAAAATTTCAGAAGGGATTATTTCAGAAGAAAGATGGAAGGATGAATTGGGGAAGGATGTAGTGTTGTTGAAGGTGATGAGTTTGGTAAATGAGGGTTGGTGTGGAGACAATAAAAGTGATGATTCTGTGAAGGGTTTTTGGCAGGTCAGGGACGAATTGTCAATTGTGGATGGTTTGCTTATGAGAGGCTCAAAACTTGTTCCTCCATTCACTGTAAGAGAAGTTTTGGTAAATCATGCTCATGCAAGCCACATGAGTATAGGCAAAACTAAGGAGAGGGTGAGAGAAGCCTATTGGTGACCAGCTATGGACGTGCAGGTGGAACGTATGGTGAGGAATTGCAGTGAATGTTTGTTGTGTGATAAAGGGTTGAAGTGCAGAACACAACCAATGGTGTTGAGAGAGCAAGCTAACAGATCTTGGTCAGACATTGCTATTGACATTTTAGGGCCGCTGAGAATTAATTCATTTGATCGATATGTGTTGGTGTGTCTGGACATGTTTTTGCGTTGGCCAGAGATTAACATTTTTAATTCTGTGGAGTCAAAAGTCGTAATTGATTTCCTGGAAGATTTGTTTGAAAGAGAGGGGTTTCCGGACTCCATACTTTCTGACAATGGTGTTCAATTCACTTCGAAGGAGTTTGAGAACTTTCTTGGTGAGAGAGGAGTGAAACACAAGAAAGCAGCTCTTTATCACCCAGAAAGTAATGGTGTAGTTGAAAGGTTTGTAAAAGTTTTGAAGGAAAGTGTGCAACAAGCACTGTCCTCAGGGTGTAATTGGGAAGTGTCTATTAGGAAAAAAGTAAGAGAATATCGGTTCACTCCCCATTCGTCAAAGGGTGTGATTCCTTTCCAATTGTTTAGAGGAAGGAGGCCAAATGTTGAAATTTTACCGTTCTGGGTTTTTTGAGAAACAAACGTGGTGGATAAGCAAATTGGTGAAACTGGAAATTGGAGAATGAAGGAGAGAGAGAAGATGTTGTGTAGAAAAGAGGTGTATGATGTTAGGAAAGCAGTGAAAGAAATTGCCTAGAAGTGTTGGTGAATCCAAATTCAGTCAACCTTTTAAGGTGATTAAAGTTTTTAAGAATGCAGTAAAACTGAGTGATCATAGAATATGGAATCTGAGTAGAGTGGCGAAGGTTGTGCAAGGTCGGAATGAGTGTAGTGATAAAACGAAGGGGTATAGTGATAAAGCACGAGGTGGTGATTTGAATGAACATCGCAGTCTGGGAGAAGAAAGTAGACCCAGGAGAGTGAGAAAGAGTCCCATTTTTCTTAAGGATTATGTCATGCATTAACTATGGGGAAGATTTAAATTGTATTATAGAACCCTAAAAGTTTTTTTTTAGTGAACAAGAGAAAAGGCAAGTCAAATCATTTTAGTATTTATGAAGTTTGTTCTCCTGTTTATATAAGTATATTAGACTATAGAGATGTAAAGGGAGTAGGTAATAAATGTGTTTTTTTGTTATTGGGTATAGTGAGGGAGGTGGTGTGGTGTTTACCTTCATATCTGGTTCTGGAACCTTGTGGAATAGAATGTTATGAGCCTCAGTTGGCAGTTGGAGGCTCAATTGGTGGCTGGGGTTTTTATCCTGCCTCTGATTCTTAAAATAAACATTCAAAAACCATTATCTGCCTCCTATAATTGATTCTGGATACTACAATACTATTTTGAGTTATTGAGAGGAACATGAGGCATAACTTGTGGAATCAACTTGTTAATACACCTAGGCCCTAATTTAAGAGGACTTAGTGCCACTTTAGTGCCTCCCTAGTTACATTTGTTTTACGCTAGAGCAGCGCTAAGGTGCCCTTTTCCCTGCGCCATATTTACATGGATTGCACCACTTTGTAACCCTTTACACTACAGCATGCCTGCCCCAGGCATAATGTATGCAAAGGAGGGGCTCCCCAGTTTAACCCTTTTTCTTTATTTTTATATTTTTTACTTTTTTTTCGGACTTAGCTGAGTCTGAGTCCCAAAATGGTTGGCAACACTTCCTGGTTGAAGTGCTGTTAGACAATCAGATCTCAGCATGAGATATGTTGGCTCCAAAGGGGATCCGCGTCCCTAGATATACAATTTAACTTTTCTTTAATAACTTGAAAACTACTGAATGGATTAACACCTCATCACAAAAAGGGCTCTTTCTGGACCAAGAGCTAGCTTTCTGCCAAATTTGGTGCCATTCCATCCAGTGGTTTGGACTGCAGTTGTGTCTAAAATCCCTATAGGAAATTGCATGGAGAAAACCCTGAAACTTTCAATGCAGCAGCTGAACTCTGGTGCGTACTAGTTTTGAAAACTTTGTGAGGTTTCATCAAGCAACAACAAAGTTATTTGCAAAACAAAAAAACGCTCTCCTCTGAGGATATATATATATACTTTTAATAATATGAATCCTGATATGATTGAGGAATGGGCAGCAAATAATTATATTTGTTCCACTAGAATGTTAAAGATATTGATAAAATACGCTAAGAAAGACTGTGAAAGATTATCTAGTAAGATATATATGCATTTGATGAAAGAGAAATGTACCACTGAAGAATTTGAAAACAATATGAGTAAATTGAATATAAGATTGTATAAACTAGAAGAAGGAATTAAAGCAAAAAAACTGTGAAAGTTCTACAGAGATCAGGTTGACTATGAGAACGGCCAAATATTGACATTTGGGTGAAGATTTGATTATTTAAGGAGCAATGTGGGCAAAACTGTGGGAGAACTGCCATCTTCATTAAGAAAAACTCTATCCGACCCCATAAGTCAAACCCGGGCTTTAAATGGTGGTGAAAGTGAACTTGGAGAAAGTGAAAATAGTGAAAGTGATGTTTTGGTTTGGTCAGGAACAGAAGGAGTAAAATCAAGAATTTTAAAGCTATTCAACCTCATGGCACAAGGGTGGCAGATTCCACAAAGAAGCATAAGTGCTCAGGGGTTCAGAAATCACGGATGAGGAGGCAACAAAGGAGACAAAAAGAGGCAGGCCAATATGGAAAGCCCTATGGGAATGTGTACAAGAGGGAAAACGTCGACAATGTAATGGATAAGAAAACTGTAGTTAAGGTGGTTCTACAAAACCATAATTTGAAGATTTGTCTTTAGGTCTTTTTTTTTGCCCCACGCCAACATTTAATTATAGTGAAAGTCGTATTGATTTGTTTCACTTCACTAGGAAACTAAAATATTTGTGTGAGAATAAGGTTCCAGAATTTTTTTTAAAAGGAGACAGGAAAACCATCTAATTTAAGGATTGAAAACATTTAGGTCCTTCAAACAATGGGAGGGTTAGTAGGTAAGATGATAGGACTGTAGTCCCGGTTTCCAGTTTAATAAAGGAGGGGGTTTAGATTGATTGTGACTGTGGTGGGATAAGTGGTTTCAAACCAAAATCAGTATTTATGCCACAAATAGTAAATTACTCGATTGATGTATTTGAAAAATGTATGACCAAGGAATTTAAAAGAATTGAAAGGAAAAGGGGACTCATTAGAGGCAATTTAAATGAAGGACACAGAAAGAACATAAAAGAGCTTAGAGATATCAAGGATATTGTCATTAAGAAATCAGATAAAGGTGGCAACGTAGTTATCTGGCCCCTGGAAGATTATTTGTGAGAGGGACAGAGACAGTTGAGCAATAAGAATGAATATGAGTTATTTAGTAAAGTTGAATATGAGAGGGTGAATGAAGAATATAGAGGAAAATTAAAAGAGTGGAGGGATCGTAATTTGTTGGAGTATGAGGAGTACCAATTTCTCAGTCATGACCATCCGAAATTGCCAGTTCTTTATTTGCTCCTTAAATTGCATAAAAATTAAGTTAAGCCTCCCAGAAGATTAGTTGTTTCTTCAAGGAGGATCATGCTGGAGAATAATTGGAAGTATGTTGATTCCTTTTTGAGGCCATTTGTGCAATCCCTTCCCTTGTATGTTAAGGATACAGGTGGTTTCCTAAAACGGATTGATGGGATTGCAAGGGAAGAACAATATTGGTTACTATGCCTAGATGTGAGTAGCCTATATACCAGTATTCCCCATAATGTAGGTATTGTGGCCAGCAGATATTTTTTGAGAGCCCGATCAGTGTCATAGCTGTGTCATAAAGAAATGCTGCTGGAAATGATGAGTGCATGTCTAAAGAATAACGTCTTTTTGTTTGCTAAGGACATCTACAGGCAAACCCAGGGGACGGCAATGGGAACTTGTTACGCCCCCAGCCATGCAGGTGTTTACCTGGGCTTGTGGGAGGAGCAGGTTGTTTATAACATCCATCAGTTTGATAAATATGTCGTCCTCTGGGTGCGTTATATAGATTATATTTTCTACATTTGGAAAGGCAGCAGGGAGGAGGCGCAGGATTTTGTTGCAAGATTGAAGGACAATTCAGTTAATCTACGATTTACCAGTAACATCAATGAAACAGAAATGCAATTCCTGGATTTGCATTTAAAAGTACGTAACAACAAGTTAGAAAGTATTCTTTCCTGTAGGAAGACCGCTGGAAACAGTCTTCTGCATGCAGAGAGCTGCCACCCTAGGAATCTACTAGAGAGTATTTCTTTTGGGGAGTTGATAAGAGCTAAAACAAACTGCAACTCAGAAGAAGCTTTTCAGGAAGAAATGAATACTATGAGGATTGGATTTAAGGAAAGAGGGTATTCTATGAAAATCATCCAACAGGCACGCGACAAGGCCTAACGGTTTGGCAGGGATGAGTTATTAATCCTGAAGATAAAACAAAGTAATGAAACTCAGCAAATTGATTTATTACTTCCTATCCTAGTCAATCCTGGGATGGGAAACGTAGTCTCAGTAGTTTTGCAATCAGAGGTACACCTACAAAAATATGTGAGGGAAGTACCACAAATAACATTTAGGAAATGTATTCCATTTAAATATACTCTATGTGAAAGCCTGGTTCAATCTGGTCAAAGAAGTGAAATTACAAGGATAGAAGGCTTTTGTACATGAGGCACATGCAAAGCATGCAAGTATAATAACAATTGTAAATCAGTAAATTTTCAAAAGAAGGGCCGATATTTCATATAAGAAAACATAATTTATGTAGTACTGAGTACTATGTGTATGCCTTGAGTTGTCCATGTCAGAAGTATTTAATTGGCAGTACAATACACAATGCCAAGAAACATGTAATGGAACATTTGAGGGTCATAAACAAATGAGGATACAAGGTATCCAGTGACCAGGTATTTCAGATCTACTCAAGGAATGAATACTAACCTTTTGAAGTTTTGTGTGTTGGATTGCATCCCCTCACATAAGAGGGGTGGGAACAGGGTACATGAGCTAAGGCGACTTAAATCCAAACTTAACATTAAGCACATAACTCTACACCCTGAAGGTTTAAATATGGATGAGGAATTGTCTGTACATTTAGGATGAGTAAATGAGCAGCGAGTTTATGAATTTTTCTGGAATGCTTCTCTTTATTTTTAATGAGCATTTTATAGGTAAAATTGTGTATGTTAATAGGTTATAAGGGTTTATGTCCATGTTTAATTTTAATGAGGTTCTGTTTTTATAGTTTTTTTCACAAGAAGGATAAAAGCCAGTAAGAAGGAAATAGAAACGAAATGCAAGAGAGCTATTTATGTCTGGTTTGTTTGGGCTGTCAGGCAGGGATAATTATATAAGCAGGAATCCACTATTACTGTCTTGAAGGTAGGTAACATATGAAAATGAAATTAGTGGGAAGTTTGTGAAACAACTGGGAATATTAATGCGAAAAAGATGTGATCCTAGTTGCTTGTATGCAGTTATTTAATAGTTGAATATTGTTTCAATGCAACAAGATATATAAAAATAGCCCACTTGGGCATGATTTCAGCAGAATGTCAAAGCCTGGTTGTTGCAGGATTAAATGAGTTGTGAATGTGTTTATTTTTTTTGTATAGGAGTATGGTTATCCGAAACAGCCTGAATATATCATGCCTTGCTGTTACAAGACTAGAGTCCAGTTAAGTGAAATTGTGAACAAAAAATAAATATTGAAGGATGATTGTTATGTGAAATTGAATTTAGGCTTTCCCAATAGCAGTAAGTGGGATTCATTCAATGAGTAAGATTTTCAGCTTGAATGACAAACAAAGTTTTGGGGTATTAAACAATGGCCGCCATGTATTGGTAAATGAAGTAGAGAATTCTGGCTTTAGACCATTTA
The DNA here is from genome assembly GCF_031143425.1 of Pleurodeles waltl. Lineage (NCBI taxonomy): Eukaryota > Metazoa > Chordata > Amphibia > Caudata > Salamandridae > Pleurodeles > Pleurodeles waltl. The sequence goes on along the minus strand of NC_090445.1, from coordinate 1,618,954,167 downwards.
CACTGCTATTGGTCGTTTTGGAGTGGTATTTATGTTTGAAACAAACAATCTTTCCTGACCCGTGATCAAGGAGCTTCTTTGTTCATTTGGTAAATGGTATTGGAGATTTAGAGGATGTATTTATATTGATGGTGGCTGCTACCAACGCTGGCACCAGCACTGCGAGGCAAGCAAACAGTGCTGCAGAAGTATTGTGTGGACATATATATATATATATATATAGATATATACACCATAGACATTCACTGAAAAAAACAAAGGTTACAGGACTTTAGAGTTGGAAAATAGAATTTAAAAAAAACATAGAAATTCATTAAAAAATCCAAAGCTCACAGGAACGTTATATTTAGGCTCACATTTTAAACGTATGAAAACATAGAAATTCACGAGTTATAGTTAGAGTTATCTCAAGTGCCCTAAGGTAACTATAACATGCGCCCCTGCCATGTACAGTTTTTGATAAAAAAATTTACTGCAAATATTACATTGATATTATCAATGATATTATCAAAGATGTTAACAAAGGTGCTGTAATTTGTGGGGTGATTAGCAGTGCATGGTGAGGGCGCGAGAGAACCCAGGGCTAAAACACTTAAAAAAAAATAATGAATTGCACTGGAGTCACGATGGGGCCGCGTATCTGCTGCAAAAAATTTAAAAAAATCAAAAGCACAGTCTGCCGCACTTCATCTTTTTTAAGTCTTTTTTTAGCACCAGAGCTAAGGGGTCAGGGCATCCATACCCTGGCTCCTTTTGGGGTCTTTATTCTTTTTTGTGGGACTCAGCTGACATTGAGTACCAACATAGCTGACAACACTTCCTTGTTGAAGTGTTGTCAGGTAATCAGATGTCAGCACGAGATCGGGCAGGGTCGCAAATCCTTCTCATCCCTATATATTCAAATTTAAGTTTCTTTTAATTTCTCTAAAACTACTGAATGGATTTACACCATATAACAAAAAAGGACTCTTTCTGGACCAAAAGTTATCTTTCTGTCAAATTTGGTGTAATTCCGTCCAGTGGTTTTGGTGCTATCACTGTTCAAAATCCCTATTGAAAAATGAATGGGGAACAGGTGTTTTGGGCCCTACCCTTTCTCTATCCCCGCTTCATTAGTCACCATGAAACTTTCAAGACAGCAACTGAAGTGAAGTCTGTTGTTTTCTGAAACATTTTGTCGAGATTCATCAAACTGCCAATGTTATTAGCAAAACAAAAAATGCATATATATCTATATATATCTATATCTATATATCTATATATCTATAATAGCCCTGTGTCCTACAGGGTTGGGGTGGAGCTATGGCCCTGCAGGGGTGGAGCTATGACACTGGAGGACCACGCCAGTGTATGTAAATATCCTGCGCCACATATCTGTGAAAAAGGCAATTATTATTCACATTTATTTTGAAAAAATTACTTTTGCTGTACTTCATCTGTCCTGAGTCAGACACTTTTTATGCATACAGATCTGCGGTCTGGATTATGTCTGTACAAATCCATTGTCGGCACACCATCCCGCAGAGCCCAGGTTATCAATGCCAGCGGATAGATAGATATAGAGATTTCCTTGCAATCTCTCCTTAAAAAGATGGTGGAATGGTGGACAGCACAAACAATACTTTATTCATTTATTTATATTTCAGAGGAATATTTTCTGTGCATATCAATGTCCCATGTGTGAAAATATGCTATATCAGGACATCACATAATGCAAGGAAATTCTCAAACTACAAACTTCAACTGCAAAATTTAAGTTTTGTCCATGCCTTTGTGCCTTTGTGTGTGTGTGCCTGTATGTTTTTAGAGTGTCCGTAGTAATGTTAGATATCAAATGATTAATGTGTTATTTTATAATTTATTGACAACTCACATTTTTGTACTTTTCTAAGTATGTGTATCTTTCATGTTTATTTTTTACAGTTTGATGTGTATGGGTATCTACAACGTCCAGTCGTTGTCTGCTCTATTTAAAGTTGTAAGCCAATTTTATTCTTGAAGAGATGGCTTCTTCTCATAATATGAGGGTTGGTTGTTAATTTTGTAACCATTAGGCCTTTTCAAAGTCGAGTTGATTATTAATGTCTTCATGTATCTCTTGAGCCACTTTAACTCATGCTGTACAGACGAGGAAAAACAATCCAATCATTGTATGCAGAGTATAAATCACTCTTCAGCTGTGCAAATAAATCAATGTCGAAGAGCTTGTGTGAATTCTGTAAGGAAAAGGGGCGAAAACTAGAGAAGGAAAACGATAGACAAATAAACAAGTGTGAACTCTGTGCATGGGAAAACAGTTCTATCCATCCTACCATAATTAAACCAAATCATAATGAGCCCAATTCTGAACACGTTTTGCATACCTTCGTTTAACGTAGGTCTTAAAAAAATTACGTCTGTGGTCGAAAACAGCTGATAAATGAAAGAAAATTCAGAATTTGTACACAGTTACAGCGCAGAAATAAATTGCTCTGTAGCAGGTTTTCCACATTAGTTAGGGTCAGGTGCAATAAAAATGTCGGCACTTCCAGTGAAGGCCATGCGTTTGTTATTTGGAAGTTTAGTAAAATCAATAGATGTGAAAGTGGTTTTCCTAATTTACGCACATATATTTACTTTAAAAGAGGTGGAGTAATGGTCGGAAGAGATGGAAAAAAATATGTATCCTTGAGTGTTAATGACGGTATGGTTTTACCATGAAAAACATTTGCCCTAGGAGAGAAGAAAAATGCAATGTTTCAATTAACATTTCTATAATATTTTCTCAGAAAAGAATGGACTGTGCTGTCAACAGTTCAAAGACTATACACAAAGCAGCAGGAATATGCAAGGAAATCTATCACTTTTAAAGATTTCCTTGCCTACCCTTAGAAACTTTTGATGATCCACTGAAAGTTAAAAACCTGAAGGATTTTGGAAAATTATGTGACTTGGCCTCTTCTAATCCCCGTTTCTACTTATGAGCTCAGATTCTTACAAGGCCACTTTTACAAGCCTAATCCATAAATGTCAACTCTTTTATGAGCCCTGAAGGTCATATGAGGTTTCTTAATTCTCATGCTGGGTCACCAAGCCTTTTCCTTAACGCCATATTACGTGTACATTTTAGAAATAGCGTTTAGACAGGGTGTCAGACTACAAACAACTTGTCCACTCATTTCTGTAGATTTACAAGCTGTGAACTGTTGTGGTTTAGATGTTATTTTCAGAACACCGTGAGATCTTCACTCTGAATGCTGGAATGTAAAGAAAGAGAGGGAGGAAAAGGCTGATGATTCCAGAGAGAACAATCCGGTGATAGATACTTTGGTGATGTTTTTCTCTGTTACAGTATAAACTTCGTTGATTGCGTATAAGACACAGTTGGTTTGTTCATGAAGTTGGCAATAAGTTACCTGTGCAGGGTGCCGGTCCCATCAGCAACACCCTGAGGATATCTAACCACCATGGAATGCTACTAAAACTGACCCCGTTTGTTGTGCGAATTGGAGTAAGGAGAGTAATTTCTTTATGAATACACGACATTGAATGAGCTCAGGAACAGTTGAAAGCATAGTGGCTGTGTTAACTTTTAAAGATGCAACTATTAGTGTTACTGTTGATGCGTTTTTGAAAGACGCCCAATTATCTCTGCTTGAGCAGAGGAGTCCATTCAGCCTCCTATACACTAGTGTGAATGAAATAATTAACACACATTTTTGTCCCAGCTACCAAGGCACAAAGTACATGACCTCATGTAGGCAGGGGTTAATCAGAGTACAACTATCTTGAACATTCATTACATCTACATCCCTTGTCCTTGACCCAGTCCTATCAAAATGAAGTTAAATCCCCACCCAGACAGGAAACAAAACAGGAAACGTTCCCTAGCACCATCCACTCTCCAGTCCAGGCATACAACACCTACCACACTGGAGCACTTCCTGAAATACCAAGCCCCACAAAGTCCTGAAACTGGGAGGGTGGGTGGGAAGCAGGACTGGGTCGAGGACTAAGAGTAATGAGGATTACCATTAAGTAATCAGGGCATTGTATGAAGGAGCCTTCGCAGTGAGAAACAAATGCAGCTTACAGTTTCTTCTTAAGGAGGAGTTTGGATTCAACAGTCAGGTGGTCATTCTGAATTTGGCGGTAACCTGACCACCACGCGGGAGGTGGTGTTGTGACCACTGCCAGGGTGGCGGTGCAGACCGCCATATAACGAGTAAGGCGGTGAACCCAATGCAACACAGACAACTGACAACTGGCAAGAGGTTGCCAACGCTGACAAGCAGCATCCGGCAGCGGTAGGCAACCTCAGGCTGGCGGAAAGTCCTGATACTGGTAGGGTGGGTGGGAAGCAGGACTGGGTCGAGGACTAAGAGTAATGAGGATTACCATTAAGTAATCAGGGCATTGTATGAAGGAGCCTTCGCAGTGAGAAACAAATGCAGCTTACAGTTTCTTCTTAAGGAGGAGTTTGGATTCAACAGTCAGGTGGTCATTCTGAATTTGCCGGTAACCTGACCACCACGCCGGCAGTGGTGTTGTGACCACTGCCAGGGTGGCGGTGCAGACCGCCATATAACGAGTAAGGCGGTGAACCCAATGCAACACAGACAACTGACAACTGGCAAGAGGTTGCCACCGCTGACAAGCAGCATCCGGCGGCGGTAGGCAACCTCAGGCTGGCGGAAACCTATGTGCTGCCCACCACATTCCGAGTCACCACAACGCCAGAATATTGGGGCGGGCTGGCCGCAATGAAAATCCTGTCGGAAACAGAAAGTACAAAAGGAGACACCCACCTTCAGGCACAGAGATGCGTCAGCGGCGCCATGGCAAACAAACTGCTAGTCTTCCCAGCGTTGTATCTCACCATACACCATCAGGGCCAGCGACAACGATGAAGACGACAACCGTAAGTACGCCTAGCACAGAGTGGAGGAAATGGCAGTGATACACACCCACACATAATACACATTCCTGGCACGGACAGCAAAGGCCACACACACATACATACAAACGTACCAGCACACACATCTACACACACACAGGAGCACACAAAATACATCAAAGCCAACTACCCAATACACACACAAAGCCAAGCAGATATGTGCTACACATGCAGCACAACGCACACCAACACAGTCATACACATCCATACACAGCACCCCATAACCACACAATGACAATTAGACCACAAACTTCTCAACGCAGGCATAGACAGGCACGTTGTGAAACACCACACATACGCACACACCATAAACTGTATGTAGCAATGACACACAATCAATAGCAGTTACACACATATCCAAACAATGACACAGGTGACACATCACGTACAACCAACATACAAGGAAATCCGCAGATGCAGCACCATACACACGGACGCACACAACACCCCATACAATCCCACAAGCAAGCAGTCAGACACATAACAACATGCACATGGCACAACCTATCTACCCAGCGTGTGTTGTAACACAGACACAACCCATACACAGACCACATACACTGTTGCACACAAATGTCGCACCACCATGTAGAAGGAAACCAGTCCACGCATCTCAACTTGCCAAGCACAGCAATGTGGGCAGATGTATTTTTTTTAAATATATGACAATAAACTATATACAAAATGTGCGAAATGGCAGTTCAGTGTCCGGTTATGCAGGACATATTGTGCAGTTATCATGGCCCAAGCTGAACTCCTGACAGAGAATAGGCCTCCACGGCATAGGGCCATCAATGGGACAGGTGGGAACCTCAGGGGTTTGGCAGTGGTAGGGGTGGGGGTGGCTTTGATTTGGAAGGGGCATGTCGTGGTTTGGGCTTTGGAGGGGGGACTTTGGCTCTGGGAGGGGTGGACTTTTTGATGGGTGAAGGAGCAAAGGAAACACCAGATGGGGTACCCAAGGAATGGGAGGTGGAAGGGCCAGGGAGGGGCAGGGGGACATGATGTTTAGGGGTAACACGGGGTGGGAGGAGAGTAGCGAAGAGGTCAAGGGCGGCAAGGAAGACTTTTTTAGATACACAGGGAGGTCACATGTTTGAGGGTTGTGAATGGAGGCAGAGGGAGTGCTTGTCTGATGTGTTGGTGTGCTGTACGTGGATGCTGGTGTGTGCGATGTGTGCATGTCTGTGGTGGGTGAATGTTGGGTGGGTGAGTGGGTGCGTGTACATCCATTGGGAGGAGGGGTAGAGATAAAGGGATAGGGAATGGGAGATGTGTGAGTGAATGTTGGGGTGGTGTATGCAAGTGAGGTGGATGTGCAGCAGGGGACAGAGAAGGTAGTTGTGGTGAGTGCGGATGTGGTGTGCGGTGTGGGTGTCTGTGAGTCTGCTGTTGTGGTGATTGAGGGTATGACAGGAATGCTCGCAGGACCAATGTGTGATGATGCAGTGCTGGCAGGTGTGAGTGATGATGTGACTGTAAAGGAGGCAGTGTGGAAAGTGGCTGCTGTTGTGTATGCAGATGTGGGGTGTGTGTGTGTGCATGCCAGTGAGTTCGTTGGTGGTGCTTATGTCTGCCTTTGCACACCTTGTGTGTTGTAGTGGGTGTATGCTTGTCTGTAGGTGTACCCTAGATGGGTGTAGGGAGAGGGGTTGTGGAATGGGAACAGGTAGCTGGAGGAGGGACGGATGATGAAGGGACACTGGCTGCCATCAACGAGGAGGCCAGAGCCTGAAATGATATTTGTAGGCCAGACAAGGCACCATGAATGCATTGGACTGCTGCATCTGGGATACCAGTCCCTGAATGGCATTCGCAGTGGTTGTCTGCCCCACAGAGATGGACCTCAGGAGGTCAATAGCCTCCTCATTCAGGGCAGCAGGGCTGAGCTGGCCAGAGGTGCCTGTGGCAAACGAGACGCCCACCCTCCTGGGTGAGCGGGCATGGGCAACTGGGTGGGGAGCAACAGGGAGGGCGGTGCTGGTAGGGTTGGTGGTGGACAAGAATGGTGCTGGGGTGGTCCCAGATGGGTCTGCCACCGCCAGAGAACACCATCAGAAGAGGATTCAGAATCTGATATGGTGGTTGCTCCAGTCAACCCGTGGTGCTCCCCTCGCCCTCCGTCCCACTGGTCCCGTCAGCTTTGCTGGTGCCAGCCTTCTGGGTCCTGTGGGCTGCTGCATCCCCACTCACTGGTGCCTTTCCTCCTTCGCCAGATGATGCTAATGCACACATAGACAGGGGTGGAGAGAGAAGGAGGGTGGGAGAAACAGAAAGGGAGAAAATGGTGATAACTCACACATCAACTTCACATACAAACAATATATAAATTAGCCCCTGCCGGATAAACAGGGGACCATTTTGCAGCCATTAACAATAGAGTCATGCAAGCCATACCCAAACTTATCAGCGATCACCTCAACCCTGCAGCCTGTACATCGGATTGAAAACTACTACATGCCTGTCAACTGGCTAAATGACTGATCCAACAATTCAACCCATTAACATACCCAACCACATGTCATTCATTACAGGATGAAACAAATCTGACCTCAGAGAAACTGTGCACACAAACTAACTGACAGGAATGTGAGAAGTACATGTGGTACAGAGATCCATTGATGTTGCAATTGAAGCAACTGCATTGTTAACTAAACATACCTGTCATTACCCAAATACAGTGCCAATAAAATCACCTTTTACTACTACAGTACACGCAGAGATGGAGGATGCAGCCAGTGACATGATAAAACATTTGAGCGACCCATACGTACAGCTGAATGTGTGTCACAGTACCATCACTTCTGTTCCTGCATGGCTCTACATAGCTAAAGTGTCACACTCCTACATGTTTGGTGTGACAACCAGGACTGTACACTATCTAAATCTAATTTGACCACGTAAATCCCAAGTCGAGTGAGGGTCACAGTACACAACCATGCAAAAGTCGCCTAACAGTCTACTCTTACCCCCTTGTGGCTGCTGTGCTGCCCTCAAGCACCCATTCAACTCTGGGTAGGCCACCGCCAGAATGCGGGCCATTAGGGGGGTCAGGTTCTGACGGGCACCCCTTCCACGTTGGGAGGCCGTCCCCAGCTGGGCCTCTGTGGTCTTCCTGGCCCAGCTTCTCAACCCTTCCATCGCTTCCTGCAGTGGATGCTCCGCTGGCTATGGACCCCCAGGGTCCGCACTGCATTGATGATGGCTCTCCATAACCCTTTTTACTGGTGGGCGCTGACCTGCATAGGAAACTTTCTGAAAATGGGGGACATGCTGTAAATGATAGTAATACAGTTGCAACCTTTAGCGACACACAACATACACGGACCATGCACACTGCTAATATACCACACACATCATGTGCACACAAAAGCCCAAATCAGTCATTACATGTCACTGTGCACACACATTCATCCTCAAACACCACCCGAAATATGGGACAAAGGATGTTGTACTGACCGGTTGCCCTGGAGCACCATACAACCACCCATACAGGGGTAGGGCCCCTTCCACCAGTTTCTCTAGCTCCTCACTTGTGAAGGCTGGGGCCCTATCCCCTGCAGTGCGTGCCATTGTTGCTCCAAGATTCAGGACACAGCAGCACATGAAGTGGAGGTCTTCCTTGCCCGAATGCCAGGAGTCAAGTGAGCTGGCCCATACAAAATGGCAGTTACAACTGCAGCGGTCATGATAGTCACCCCTGGCGGTGATCATCATTGGTCCCAGTTTCCCGTAGACGTCATTGTTATCCAATGAGGAGTTGCACGGCGGTTCCGACCTCCTTCCGCCATGACGACTGCTGGTGCCGGAATGAGGTTACTTCCATCTGTCCAACGCATGCAGGACAGGCAGATAGCATTTTAGTATGTTACATTACTGTCCTGGGTTCACACTGAGTCATCACCAGCATATCGTCCCAAATTCATTAATTTTGGTTACACTTTGTAGATCATCACATATGTAGTGAGTGTCAGGTGACATCACCACACTTCTCACTACATTTGTCAGTATTGACCATCCGTATGGTGGAACACATGTAAGATGTATGTTTACATGTCCTGCACACGTCCATTGTTACAGGGATTATGTGGCATTATCTGGTTAGGAATGGAGAGTGGAGTAATGTGTCTTCCCACAACATGACAGGCAACTTACATAAACTGCTAAGAAAGTGGCTATGCTTAAAGGTTCGCATCTCCTTTGCTTGTAGATAATGTGTAAGTAACATAATGTCCATGTATACCAAGTAGTATTCCAAGGGTGCCAAAATGTTATATCACCCAACCACCTCGGGTGCAGTTGTGTTGATTTTAACATTCAAACAACATAAAGAGATTCAACACTAGTTTACCAAGGCACACCACCGAAGTCCATGAAATCAGTTCCTTAGTGTGCTGTATCAATCAAAGTTCCAAAGTTGGTCTGTGTGAAGTAGAAATTTTATTCATCCAAGGCACCATGAAAACAATGAACATCAGCCGACACATAGGTAGGTGCGGCCCTGACATGCCGGAACAATTTGGTGCCGCGTAGTGGAGCGAATTGTGTTGGTGGGTAGTGACGACTTACCAGCAATACTTATTAATCTTACCATGTTTGAGAAAAAAAAACTAAAATTCCTGCACTTCTTTGATGTTGGATATTCCCTGTTACCTTTGGGATAATATACAGCTCATATACCTATGCCTTGAGAAAGTCTTGGTGACGAAACACGTGTCTGCTGATGTTCATTGTTTTCATGGTGCCTTGGATGAATACAATTTCTACTTCACACAGACGTGACTTTAGAACTTTGATCGATACAGCACACTAAGGAACTGATGTCATTGACTTTGTGGTGTGCCTTGGTAAACTAGTATTGAATGACAGCCAACTGAATTGATCAATAATTCGTGAATGTCGTATGTCATACTTGGTGCTCAACATTGTGAGAGGTTCCCAGATTGTTGTTTGTCTCCCTACCTAGATATTGCCAAAATAGAGTGATGAGGAATGCACCAGTTTACCGGCCACTCGTTGATCTTGAAACCATGGAAGAGCACCACATCATCCTGACCTATCGACTTAACCGTTTGAGCATCGGGAACTGGTTGTCCAGTTGAAGGCAGACCTCGTGCCGTCTTTGAGAAATCCCAATGCCATCCCTCCAACAGTCCAGGTGTTGTCAGTCTAGCATTTTCTGGTGAGTGGCTCTTTTTAGGTGACTGTGGGACTGGCTGCAGGGATGTCACAGCCCAAGTTCAGTAAGGTGTTGCAGGATGTGCTGGATTCCCTACTCAAGCATGTGAACAGGTACATTGGGTTCCCACAACATGCAGAACTGGCCACTGTTAAAGCAGCCTTCTACAATATATCAAATGTCCCACATGTAATAGGAGCCATTGATGGGACTCACATCTCCTTGGTACCTCCGAGGGCCAATGAACAGGTCTACAGAAACCAGACGAGTACATATTCGCTCAACGTACAAGTGGTGTGTTTTGTAGACGAGCACATGAAAAGGTAAAATACCCTGGATCAGTACATGATTCCTACATCCTGAGGAACAGCAGTTTCTCTGCATTGATGTCACAGCTACAGGGAGAAAGAGCCTGGCTCACAGGTATGTGTACTGCTCACCAGGTCAGACGTTTGTACCCCTCCCTACATAGTCTGCACTTTGTCTAGCATTGTTACCTATAGTCATGCCCCCTTTTCCACGCAGCTGACTAGGGATACCCCAAACTGCCCTGGCTCCCGACACCTGTTAGACGTCCATCTACAGGAGGGGGAACAGGTATGATGAGGCACATGGCCGGACGAGACGAGTAATTGAGAGGACTTTCGGCCTCTTGAAAGCTAGATTTCATTGCCTCCATGTGTCCGGTGGTGCCCTACAATACCGACCAGTGAAAGTCTGTACGATCTGTGCTGCATGATCCATAATCTGGCCCTCAGAAGGCACATCCCACTGTGGGAGGAGGGGGGCATTGATGCTTGAGCAGTGTTTGGGGCCAGTGACTCTGATGCTGAGGGGGAGGCAGATGAGGATGAGGCACATGACAACAGGACTGACCTGATTTGTCACTACTTTCAATGATGAACAGTTATGTGTGATTTGTATGTCATCTGCACTTGGAATATGTATTGTTAATGCCAGTCCGTTTCCAGATTTTGCATGCATCAAGGTTTGTGTGGGGACTACAGCCTTCCGTTTTATTTTCCGACCCTGAAAGGTAGCTGACTTACCATGATGGGCAGTGGAAATGCATTGCTGCTAATGACATGTGTGGCATGCTGGTGCCATTACGAAACATCCTTATGATTGTACCAAAGGTTTTGAGTCCTCAGTCTGCCTGTTTGGGTAAATGTATGGGGACTTATCAGTCTTGTCCTGCTGTATAGGCATGCCATGCTGCATTGTCAGCTGCTGAGTGGCAACTACCTATTTGTCAGAGTCACCAGATCCTCGGGGTCTGCGCACGTTCCCAACACGTCCACCACTGAACAGCTCCAAGACTCTGATAGATAAATCACAGAGGCTAAGATAGTTCAAGAGGGGAAGAGGGGATTAGGAAGGGAACAGCTGGGAAGGAGAACTGTAGTAAGAAAAAGGTTAAAACACACAATATGAAAATTACATCTCATTAAATCAATACTAGACTATGGGGGTCATTCCGACCCCGGCAGTCAAGGACCGCCGGGGCCGGGGATGCGGGAGCACCGCCAACAGGCTAGCGGTGCCCCGCAGGGCATTCTGACCGCGGCGGTTTGGCCGCGGTCAGACCAGGAAAACCGGCGGTCTCCCGCCGGTTTTCCGCTGCCCTGGGAATCCCCCATGGCGGCGCAGCTTGCTGCGCCGCCATGGGGGATTCCGACCCCCTCACCGCCATCCTGTTCCTGGCGGTTTCGACCGCCAGGAACAGGATGGCGGTGAGGGGTGTCGTGGGGCCCCCGTAAGAGGGCCCCACCTTGAATTCCAGTGTCTGCTTTGCAGACACTGGAATTCGCGACGGGTGCCACTGCACCCGTCGCACAACCTCCACTCCGCCGGCTCCATTCGGAGCCGGCATCCTCATGGAGGGCTGTTTCCCACTGGGCTGGCGGGCGGCCTTTTGGCGGTCGCCCGCCAGCCCAGTGGGAAACCCAGAATACCCGCGGCGGTCTTGTGACCGTGCAGCGGGATTCTGGCGGTTCCCTCCAGGCGGGCGGCTCCCGCCGCCCGCCGGGGTCAGAATGACCCCCTATGACTCTAAGCCTAGTCATTCTGAAAACATGAACAACCTAAGAATTAGGCTTAAAATGACTAAGTTTCAAGATGGCCTGATACCTGTAAGGGAATCAAGATGGATTAAATGAAACTTTCAAATTCAAGTACTTTCCTTTACATGAGAATCAGGAAAACATTCTGAATAAGTTCTAAACCAGTCATAAGAATCCTTTTTTAAGAATGCATACTAGGACCATGCAATATTGCATCTAGAAACTCTGGCCTTCTGTGTTCTCTTGAAATGTTCCAACACGAATTGCGCACATTGCAGATTTTCATATATATAGTAAACACCATAAAAGGATTGTGCACCATGAATAACACAATATGGATTCAGGAAACAAATCGCACAACTTGTCAACTCAAAATATTACCTAATAAATGTCTTAGAATAGTGGCATACAATGAACAACATTAATTAAGCTTGAGGAGAGAATCGTGCGTCTTGCCTATTCGAGTGCCACCATGTAAAATGTCAAGAAATGGTAGCACGCAATGAATATCATGGTTAAATCACCATTAAACGAATCGCGTGTCTTGCCGATTCGTAAGCCACAATGTAAATGCCAAGAAATAACAGCATGCAATGAATAACAAGATTAAAGCACCATGAAACGAATCGTGCGTCTTGCTGATTCGTAAGTTACCATATAAATGTCAAGAAATGGTAGCGCAGAATGAACAACAAGGTTAAAGCACCATGAAACGAATCGCGCGTCTTGCCGATTCTTAAGCCACCATGCAAATGTCAAGAAATGGGAGCGCGCAATGAATAACAAAGTCAAATCATCATGAAACGAATTGCGCGTCTTGCCGATTCGTAAGCCACCATATAAATGTCAAGAAATGGTAGCGCGCAATGAATAACAAGATCAAATCAGCATGAAACTAATCACGCGTCTTGCCGATTCGCAAGCCACCATGCAAATGTCAAGAAATGGTAGCGCGCAAAGTAATCTGTTAATCATTAAAGAATTAGGCCAAGAATATGAAAGTTCTCGATAATGGCGTTGGGAGGCTAGCCAAACCACCGCCCAGAACAAGGATCACCAATGAAGAATGAAGGGCAGAGGCCTGGAAGATCAAATAGGCCACCAGGACAGGAGCTCAGGAAGTAGCTGCTGCTCTGCACCTGGACCTCTGAATAGTGAGCACTTGGAGCTGGGCTGGCTCCCTTTTATAGAGTCATGGCCCAGCCCACAACCACACCCAGGCATGCTGCAGGGAAAGTCTCTGGAAGGCCCTGGAAAGGGACCACACCCTAACACACTCTGAAAGCCTGCAGCAATACATTGCAAATGAACAGTATTTGTAAACACATTAAAAATAAGTCTTCAGGATTAAACTCTGCAATGCAAAAGGTTAAACAACAACATATCAGCACAATGCATAAATTACATTGTTTTGAGAGTGCTGGGTTTTTGCATTCTAGTCGCCAATAGAGCACGCACTGCCCTGGTGTTGACACTATTCCTGACTACTCAGGGAGGTGAACAGTAGAGGATGTTACCTATGTGACATCTCTCCTGTCCTACACATGTGTGTGAGTGACAATGCATGCCCTTACATATGTGGTATCATAGCTGCTGGGACAGTCATCCTGTGTTTGTGTTCAACTGCTTTTGATGTATGATTGTGGATTACATACCTTTCAACATTGTGCCTAATTTCATTTAATTTTCCCTCATCAGGTGACATCTCTGTTTGCAATCTGCTTACTGAATTGCTTATTGGCATCGTTGACACTGGATGGTATAATAATATAGATGTACTTACACATCTGCTGGAGTATCCCACTACATCTGTCACTTTGACATTATTGTTGTGCCGACATGTGTACATATTTGTTGCTTGTAATGGTCTAGGTGAAGATCTGAGTGGGTGGTACAGCTGCGTGTTTCACAGGTCATGTATCCATTTGCCTTGGAATGATGGGAACTTAGTATTCATCAGCCAACAGGGTGTAACAGTGGCACACAAGGTTGACAGTTCAGGAGAGTGATCACTTCCTGGTGGGGGGATTGGTCTTTGCCTCAGGTCCTGCAGGATGTCTGGATGGCTGACCTCTTTTATGGGGGGTCCCTCAGCTGCAGGGGTAGGGGTGCTGGTGGCCTGTGGGTCCTCCTGCTGGGCTTCCATTCCAGTAGCAGGTGCTGATGTTGAGGGAAGTGGTGTTGACTGACTACTGGATGGGACCTGCTGTTGGGTGGAGGATGTCTGCAGGATGTTGTTGAGTTCCTTGAACTCCCCTACCATGGAGACCATGGTGGCATTGAGTGCCTGCCACTGCTGCATGGCCTCCTGGTGGTATTCCCCCTGCAGCCTTTGGGTGTCCTGCAAGGTGGTGAGTATCTGGTCCATTTTGTCCTGGGATTTCTGGTGGGCTCACAGGATGCTAGAGACGGCCTCCTGGCTAGTCGTGTCCTGTACCTGCCTCATCCCTTGGCCCACAATTGCCCTCCCACTGGCCCTTGCACACTGTGCCGGTGCCCCTGGTGCAGTGTGCCCCCTCCCACTGACACCAGGACCATCATTGTCTTCAGTTTGCACCGTTGGCTCCTGCCTCTGTCCTGTGGGGCACACTGATGATTGATTTGACCTAGGGACACAAATTTGAAAAGGTAGGCTCTGCTGTGCAATGGATGCCACAGGGGAGGTTGCTTCAGTTGTGGGCAGGGTGAGGCTGGTAGTGGTGGACTGACCACTAATGCCTGATGGGCCAGGTTCATAATCCATATCCAGATATCCAGGTGATTCATCCACTTTTGGACCTGCTTCCAGGCCTGGGCTTTCTGTCACTAGCTTCCTCTGCTGTGTGGCAGTACTTGGGAGACCTATGGAATGATAGGTATTGTGTCACATGGTTGTATTGCAGAATTGATACACATGTTTGTATGCCATAATTGACTGGTTTTGCAGGGCAGTAATGTAATTGACAATTACTAGGCCACTGCTTGTGTTTCCATCAGTGGAATGTTGCAATGATCCTATTTTGGGAAATAGTTTATATTTGTCTTGCTACTGTCATTGCCATGTTCTGATGTACATTCAAAATACCTTTTGGCAACGTGGAGCGACATGGTTTAACGTGCAAGTGCTGAGATGTGAAGTGGATGTAACAGTAATGCAAGGGTAGGGAGTGTTGCACTGTGGTAGTTGTAGTACTTGCTGCGGTGTGGGGTATCCATGCACTAGGTGGTCCTGTGAGGGAATGGTGTCAGTAGGGAGCTGTGGCATGCAAGGGTGGGCATTGGGTCCATGGTGGGTTTGTGCACGTTAGTGTGGTGTGAGGGGAAGAGAGGGTGGTGGGGGTACATGCTGTTCACTGGTACATGGTGGCCGGGGTGTGTAGTTGACTTACCAGTGTCCAGTCCACTAGGTAGTCCTGTTAGCCCTTCTGGATGTAGGCTGGCCAAGACCTTCTCCTCCCACTATGATAATTCTAAGGGAGGTGGTGGGGGCCCACCACCAGTCCTCATGACGGCCATTTGATGTCTGGAAGCCATGGCCTGTACCTTCCCCCGTAGGTCGTTCCACCTCTTCGTAATGTCCTCTCTTCTGCGTGGATGGTTCCCCACAGTGTTCACCCTGATGACTATCCAGTGTCATAAGTCGTTTTTCCGTGCGATGGTTGTCTGCTGGACCAGTGCTCCAAAGAGTTGCACCTCCACTCTGACAATTTTGTCGACCATTACCCTCAGCTCCTCCTCTGTGAATCTGTTTTTTTTTTGTGGTGCCATGGTGATTGGGTTGTGTGTGGGGGGGTGTTGTGCAGGGATGCTGGGTGATCTGTTTGTTGGTGTAGGTTTGGGTAATGGGATGTGCGTGTGGTTTGTGGTGTTTGTGTGCAGTGGTGTGATGCGTGTTCAGTGTGATGGTGCCTGTGATGTCTAGGTGTGGTGCCTTCTTTCAGTGTGCTCTTGCCTTGCTCTAACAAAGTTTCTGGGTGAAAAGGGTTCTGGGTATGTGTGGGGGGGGGTGTTTTGTAGTGTTGTAGTCATGTGTGTGTGTGTGTGAATCAGGTGTGGAGTAATGGTATTGTCCAATGTGCTGCAGTGTTCAGGTGGAGGTGCATTTTTTTCCACTGCGGTTCGGACCATCAATGGAATAGCACCATGTTGAGACCACAGTGCAGATTTGTGATTCGTCATTTGGTGGGCAGGATGTTCTCAGCATGGCTGTGCTGGTGGGCCAAACGCTTCCTTCACGCTGTTGTTTCAGCCGACGGTGTTGATTTTTTGGTAATTTTTAGGCAGTGTTGTGTTGGTGACTCATAATGTGGAGGTCTTCAGACCGCCATCACTGGTGGTCTTTCGGAGCCTCTATGCAGCAGTCTTGGGTAAAGACCGCCAAGTCAGAATGACCATTTCAATGTTTTAATAATTTTAAATAAAGGCAGAAAACACATAGGAGTTACATGAGTTAGTTCAGAAAAGCATGAGTGGCTGTTGCAAAAAAAGGAATGTTGCATTTGTGTCTTCCTTAGTTTGGACTTTCAACTTAACTGTGCCAACACTATTAAAAGTTGTGTTTAACTTATTGTGATATAAGTGGACGAAACTTTTTGATTTGTAGCTGAAAGCCATAAGAGGTGAGAAGCAGGGTATTTTGGTATAAAATTAGGGTATAGTTAGGAGGAATTTGTATGAGAGCTTAGAAGAAATACCAGTAGACATGGGGGAAGGAGAACATAATGTTTGTGAAGCATTGGTGAAAATTAGTTCAGCATTTTGGCACACAAATAAATGAAAGAACTGATAGAATGCCATTGGGCTAGTTAGGAGTTTGGAGGCTGGGAAAGCCCTCTACCAAACTGGCAACAGGGTGGCCGCCACCTTCATGGCGACCACCCGCTGGAGTAATTAAGAGTTTCCTGCTATATCCAAACTGAGGTTTCCGCACACCGGCCTAGCGAGAAACAGGCTACAGGATTGTCTCCAGCTCATGATTGAGCCAGCAGCAATGCTGTAGCCTGCAGGGTGCACCAGCAGCCTTGCAATGTTCACTGTCTGAAAAGCAGACAGTGAACATTGCAATGGTGCTGGGCAGGGGGGCAACTGCACTGCCCATGCCAAGTGCACGGGAAGTGCAGGGGCCCCCCTGTAGTGCCCTGTTCCTGTTCTCCAACAGCCTTTTCACGGTGGTGTTACTACCATGAAAAGGCTGCCAGAGAGCATGGTCATAATCCGCCTGGCAGTGCTCCATGCAGTGTTGCCCTGGTGGATTACAATCTCCGCCACTGTTATACCGCCCAGATCATGGATGCAGGAGGTGCTGGCGGTTCCCTGGTGATTTGACTGCCATGGTTTTAATGTGGCGGTCGGACCACCACAACAGCAGCAGTCCTGACCACCAAGACGAGTGTGGCGTTCTAAAGACCGCCACACTCGTAATGAGGCCCATAATGTTTTTCGCTCGAGAAGGAAAAACGTAGAAGATTGCTAACTATGTAGCTGGAACCTCTGGGTGGGAGTGCCTGTGCTCTTGCACGTCCCATCTCACCAAGCCCCTGAAGACTCCAGGGACTCTATCCCCTGGGTCCAATATTTTAAAAAGTACAAGGGGGGCTCATGGCCCCCCTCCCTGAGCCTTAATGAGGATTCAAGTACCCCATCCCTTGGGGTTAATATTTTTAAAAAGGGAAGGGAGGTTGCATTGCCCACGTCCACAAGCCTCTTGAGGCCCCGGGGACCCCATCCACTGGGGCCAATATTTTTAAAAAGGGGGTTGAGTGCATGCTGCCCCTCCCTGTGCCTCAATGAGGTCCTTTGGGGTCCCCATCCCCTGGGGCAGAGGTAGGTGCCCACATGGGCCACCCACTAAAAACTATTTCGAGGGCCATGGAAGAAGTCCCAGGTACCCAGCCACCTCAACAGCTCCTTGCATTCACTCATCCTGGGTGCGGTGGGAGCCGGCATTGCTCCCATCCTGCAGGAGCAGGTATTTTCTTCTGCTCCCGCCAGGTCGAAGCAATCTATGTTTTACTGCCCTCACGAGCACAATGGAAACAAATGTCAGCTCACACCTACCAGGAGCATTTTTTAAGCTCTAGCTGGGTTGAAGCTGTATGTGACATGCTCCTACATGCAGGGTAATTGTGTCCCAGGACTTGGTTCCCCAGGATGTAGCTAGTGCAGCCAGAACCATGGGGAATGGTGTCCCCTGGGCCTTAAGTAGTTCAGGGAGGGGGATTGAACAGCCTCTTCCCATTTCTAATTAAAAGTCTGCCCCAGGAGATGGGGTCCCGGGTGTTGTGATCGGATCGGGGTGAGGCTCCTTGTGCCTCCTTTCCCTTAATTAAAGTACCGCGCCTAGGGGATGGGATCCCTGGAACTGCAATCGGCTTGGGGAGAGGGGCTGCACCCCCATCCCTTTAATTAAATGAACCAGCTTGGGGTAGTTCAATTAAGGCCCAACTCATGCCACCTCCCCAAGCAGTTAAGAAAAATGGTGGGCCATCAACTTCTCTTTTTATTCTTGCCCCAAATCCTCAGGAATTGATGCAAAAACACCAGATTTTTTGTATTTTGAGCCCACAATGGGTCCATCATTAATCCTGTCTCAAGGGCTAGGGGGGCAAGCTATTTCGACTAAGGGCCTCATTCCAACTTTGGCTGTTGGAAAGACCCAACTGCCAAAGCCTCAGAGAGAAGGCTTCCGTCATACCAGCGGCATCCCCTGAGTTGTATTACGATATTTTCACCAGGCTGACGGTTGGAAAGATTGTATTATGGCGTTTCCCTTCGTCTAATCAATGGAGACAGTGCCACGACATTGTCGACGGCTCCAGGCCAATGCTGCGGCACACAAGCAGCCTCGGTATGCACACTCTGAGGGTGCTGGCAGGAGGGCCCTTGCACTGCCCTTGCCATGGGCATGGGTAGTACAGGGGCCCCCCGTGGCCCCTAGCACTGGCATTCCACCAGTCTATTCATGGCAGGTACCCTGCCATTAAAAGCCTGGCAGAAACTGGACACTTGATTAGCACGGTGGCGCTGAAGTCAGCACTGCCGTGGCTGACTATGTGTCTGGCGGAGTCGGCGGTCCCTTGGCGGTCGGATCGCCAGGATCGTAATGTGGCTGTGGGACCTCCTTGTGTGCGATGATCCCACCGGCACTGTGGGTTTGGCCGTCCTCGGACCACCAAACTCATAATGAGGGCCTAAGTCCCTGGATCCTGTAATGGCTGTCAGCAACATTTTTCTTCAAGTTTCCGGCAGCCAGTCAGACACACTGGTGGCTCCACAGGAGTATGACTCATGCAGGAGCGACATTGCCCAAAGAAAAAAAGCTCCCTAGGCCATTCAGAGTAAACTATTTTTCAAAATTGGTTTCAAGGGACTCTTGCGAAAGCTCCTCTAAACCAACCATCCTTACATACAAATATTTTTGAGAATTAATATAACAGTTTTATACCAAAACAAAAAAAGCATGTGATTTGGACCATGATTTAGTTTCCTGCTAAATTAGGTGCAATTCCATATTTTGTGGTAGCGTGTCTCAAAAATGTCTACAGAAATTCATGTGGATTTTGCATTTGAAGATACCTCCTTTTTTTCGGCTCCCACTTGATGGATTACCCTAAACTTTTCCATGCACAAACGCGCAAAAAAGAAAAAGTTTTTACAAACTTTAGTGGAGATTCTTGAAATGGCACCAAAGTTATTAGCAAAACAAAAAAGAAATTTCCTATGGAAACACTCACCTAACTAAAAAATATATAAATGAAATGTTAAAAAAAAGGGACAGTCAAACCTTCAAGGGCCCTTGGAACCCTATCCCCTCAGCATCCCATTACCCAGGGCTGGATACACTTTTGAAAAGGCAGGGGGCCCTCCTCCTTAAGCTTTTTGTGGCTCTGGGCACTCCATCCCGGGGGGCCCAATCTATTTTATAAGGGGACGGGTGTGCAGAGCTTCCCTCCTCGAGCTGTTTTTGGCCCTGAGGACCCCATCCCCAGAGTTTAATATCTTTATTATGGGGTGGGGGGCAAGTGCACCGCATGCCAGAGCCGTATCCAGCCCCGGGGTCTACATCCCCTGGGGCCCAATGTGTTTAACAAGGGGAGGGGGCCACACAGCCCCCCTCCCCAAACCTTAAAAAGACCCTGCAGTCCCCATTCCAGGTTACTGACACTTACACAAAAGGGAGGGGGGGTCACATGGCCCCTGTCCTGAGCCTGCAAAAGCCCCAGGACCCTGCAACCCGCTCACTTGGTCTGTACTGGGTAACCCACCCTCAAGACACAGTGGTCTCCCTGCCCGCACTGGCACGAGCAGGGAAACTTGTGTTTGCTCCAATCTAGTGGGAGCATTTTCAAATCTGCTGCCAAATGGGAGTAAACAAAAAGTCTTCTCCCAGTAGGCAGAGATTCAAATATGCTCCAGATGGCTGGGAGAAGATTTGTATTCTGTTGTCCTGCCCTCACTGATGCTGGCAGGAAAACAGAACAACACTTCTGCCCGAAAGGAACAGCATAAATAGTCAAGCAGCACTCCTCAACTTTTAATATAGATATGGCCCTGACGGATGGCCCCCCTCCCTTTTAAAAACAAATGAGGACCTGGAGAATGGGGTCCTCAGGCCTAATGAGGATCCAAGAGAGAGGCCACATAGCCCTCCTCCCCTTGAAATAAATACGGCCCTCAGGAATGGGGTTCCCAGGGCCTAATGAGGCTTGGGTTTGGGGAGCAAAGTGCCACCCTCCCCTTTAAAATAAATACGACCTTGGGGATGTGTTCTTCAGGGCCTAATGAGGCTTGGGAGTAGGGCCATACAGACCCTCCCCCTTTTTAAAAAAACATATGGCCCTAGTGATGGGGGGCCCTAGGGCCTGATAAGGCTTGGGGAGGGGGACTTTGGAGCCTCCCTCCCTTTTAAGCAAAAAACAGGCACAGGCTGATAAAGGCTCGGAGGGGGCCACATCACCCCCTCACCTGTTTTATTGGTTTGAATCCAGGAGATAGGAGTTGCGGGCCTAATAAGGCTCAGGGCATGGTGCTGCCCAGCCCCACTCCCCTTTTTTTTATTACATATGGCCCCAGGGGATCTACAATGACACAAATGATGTCACAGAACATGTCACGAGTGATGTAATTAATATGTGAGGTCATAAGCAGTGGATGGCGGGGTGCAAGTTATAGTTAGCTTTGTTATAGTTAGCTAACTATTACTAGTGCATTTCTGTGTTTTTTTTTAGTTAAAAACGTTAATGGTGTCATTGCCATATTCACCTAAGAATAACGTTACTTTAATCTTTGTTTTTTGCAGTGGAAAAAAAAGCTTCCATCAGCACATCAAATATTTACCTGTATCACTGACTCCGGCAACACCTTTGTAGCACAGTGGTTATGATGAGGAAAAGATCAATGATAATGAGATTCACACTAGACTGGTCTAGCTACCACAGGGAGACTCTGTAGCTTACAACATAATTATCAAGTGGTGTTATATAGGTCTCAAGCAGCCTTGACCATTTGTTATGTCAAAATTCAAAATCCCTAGCTCCTGTCTTTTTTTCTCGTTCTTTTGAAATGAACAACTTACTTTTCTATATTACTATTCCCGGGTACACAGCTGCCTGTCGCACCCAATCAAGCACTGAATTACTTGATGAATATCTGTGTAATGGAAGTCTGATGAGATCGAGAGATTTAATCCATTTTATAGAAGTACAGTGTCACAATGAATAGTTCTAACTGAAGCAATGTGTGCACAGTTTTATGATAACCTTGATATGGCGAGTTCCATTTGACAGCAGAATATCATTAGCAATTAATTATGTTATTAGATATCTGGGACAGTGAGGTAATGTCCAGCTAAAACTTGAGCTTGCTGTCTGATTGCAAATGTGAATGCTAGTCTATATTAAAGCTTCTTGCATTTTCATTGCCTTCTTTTTTACTTTGGAAGAAAGACTTCTTACTGGGAAATCACTGCACAGAAAATGCAAACAAAAGCTCAGTTTCCAAGTAGTAATTTCTTTGTCAAAATTACTTTGTTAATAATTTTGTGGCAAAAACTGCAACAAAGTCTTTGTGATAATATATGAGACATTGCAATGGGGAACAATTGGCCTCAATGTACGTTTCCTCGTAGAATAAAGGTTTTTTTCTCTTCATATGTTTAGTTCTTCCATTAACATTTGATATTTTCCAATTTTTGCAGCATGCCATGTGAGATTTGCTGGTGTTCAAAATTGATAATGAATTGTTACCTATGTATTTTTAGGTTGAGCGCACAAGTGCTTTGACCTGTTGTAAGCATTCTACCCATGCCAAGCCCACGCCCATCACTTTCCCTCATTCGTAGACTTGCCTTTCAAAAATCCCTTGATGTCATTGGTAATTGCTTGGGTTTTCTTACCGCCTTGCAGACTGACCCTGTTACATGGATAATTGCATGATTGCCAATATACTTCAGCGTGGGTGAACTATTTTTTTTCTTTTGTCTCTCCCCTTAATACTCCATGGCAGCCATGGTCCTCACAGCATGAACAGCGCCAATAGTGCAAACTCCATCTGCGGTATTGGAGCGCTGGTAACATTGTTCACACTGTTACCTAATCAGAGTCATTTCTTTTGGCTCTCCCCTTGATACTCCATAGCTTTCCAAAAAGCACTTATAATTGATAAATGCTTAATGTAGAAAACACAGAAATCCACAACACCGCTCTCCCAGCACAACGGAGAGCTGATACTACAATGTACTACAATGTTCACTACACTCAGGAAAAGTTGTCCCATACTGCTTTGCAAACATTCTTTTTCAAAAATTTTTGCCCATAACTCAGCCTGTGGTGGTCCTAAGACAATGGGACCACACCAAAACGTTCAGTGTAACACATGCTTTCTGTTTAGGTCATCTATGGGTCCCCACGCTAGGTTAGTGGGGACCCAAAAAAAATAACCCCTCAAACCATGCAGTTCCTTTTTAAGTTCTCTTATGATTGAGAGATTTAGTTTTACAGCTTGGAGCAGTTTGTGTTTTTGGTATTGCAGTATGTCTATTAGGTCTGAAAATGTGTAAGATACTATGGGCCAGATGTATAAACATTTTTTGCACTCGCAAACGGTGCGAATCGCAAAATTCGACCGTTTGCGAGGGCAAAAAAGTGGTCTGCGATGCATGAAAGGCATTCGCAGACCACAAATAAGAAATCGCAAAAATTGCAATTTCTTGCATTGCGACCTGGTTTTGCGAGTAGCAATTTGCTATTCGCAAAATCCACATCGCAAGGCGATGCTGCAAAAAATCGCAAATTGCAATTTTTCGCAGAATGGCATTTTGCACATGCAAAATACCATGAAATGAAACCAGGTGGTAACCTGGTGCAAAATTTAAAAATGCATTTAAAATGCATTTTTAAATTGAACATGTAAAGCACACATGCCCTTTTGGCATGTGTGCACCTTACATGTCCCGCAAAACATTTTTGGGGTGCAGCAGAAGGGGCCTTAGGCCCCCAGCACCCTGGGCATTTGCATTTCCAAAATTGCGATTTCTGGTTCAGAAATTGCAATTTTGGAAATGCAAAAAATTCACAGCTATGGGCCATCAGGCCCATAGCTGCGAATGGGGCCAGTATCGCAATTTGCGATTCGGTAATAGCATTTGTGATTTTTAAGAAATCGCTATTAGCGAATCGCAAATGTGATACATGGCACTTTGCGAGTCGGAAATAGCGATTTCTTAAAAATCGCTATTTCCGACTCGCAAAGGGCCGTGATGATACATCTGGCCCTATGTTTTCTAGAAACTAGATATAATGTTGCACTATGTTTACTTTGTGGTGTTCCGTTGTCATGTGGTTATGTTCTCTATGGGCTAATGATATGGTTACATGGCCATGTTTCTTACAAATTATATTTTTATTGTGGCATCCTCTAGGGTCTGTTTTGAGCACTACAGTCAACATACTACAATATTTGCTGCACTCTGTCGTCCCATAATGCTTTGCAGGGCATTCTTTTACAAAACATTTTTGCTCATAACTCAATCTGTGGCGGTCCTAGGACAACGGGGTCACCACAACCTGCTCTTTCTGTCTAGATTATCTCTGGGTGTCAACATCAGGGCAGTGCGCGCTCTACAGGCGACTAGAATGCAAAAACCTAGCACTTTCAAGATAACATAATTTATGCATTGTGTTGATATGCTGTTGATTAACCTTTTGTATTGCAGAGTTTAATCCTGAAGACTTATATTCAAGGTGCTTATAAATATTGTTCATTTGCAATATACTGCTGCAGGCTTTCAGAGTGTGTCAGGGTGTGGTCCCTTTCCAGGGACTTCTAGAAGCTTTCCCTGCAGCATGCCTGGGTGTGGTTTGTGGGCAAGACTCTATATAAGGGAGCCAGCCAAGCTCCACATGCTCACTATTCAGAGGTCCCGGTGCAGAGCAGCAGCAACTTCCTGAGCTCCTGTTCCAGAGGCCTACTTTGATCTTCCAGGCCTTGCCCTTTCACTTTGTCGGTGATTCTTGATCAGGGCGGTAAGACGGAGCTCGGGCTGGGCCCCCGATCCCGTTCTCAAAGGTTTTCGAGTTCTTGGGCCTAATTTGCATGATAAAAAACTTTGCTCTTATGCGTGTGAATGTGCGCTTGAAGTTTTGTGGCATTTTCATGCTGACACTCGAATCAGCAAGACGCGCGATTCTTTACTCGTGCACAAATCTTGATATTCATTGTGCGCTACCATTTTATGGCATTTACAAGGTAGCATTCGAATCGGCAAGACGCGCGATTCATTCCCTGTGCTTAATTCATGTTATTCATTGTACGCTACCATTCCTTGGCATTCATATGGTAGTATTCGAATCGGCAAAACGCGCGATTCATTTCCTGTGCTTAATTCATGTTATTCATTGTACGCTACCATTTCTTGGCATTCATGTGGTGGTATTTGAATCAGCAAAAGGCGCAATTCATTTCTTGTGCTTAATTCAAGTTATTCATTGTATGCTACCATTTCTTGCCATTCATATGGTGGTATTCGAATCTGCAAGACGCGCAATTACTTTCTTGTGCTAAGTTAATGATATTCAGTGTGCGCTACCATTTCTTGGCATTCATATAGTGGCCTTCGAATCGTCAAGACGCACGATTCATTTCTTGTGCTTAGCTCATGTTACTCATTGTGCGCTACCATTTCACGGCATTCACTTGGTGGTATTCGAATCAGCAAGACGCGCGATTCATTTCTTGTGTTTAAATCACGATGTTCATTGTGCGCTACCACTTCATTGCATTTACTTGGTGGCCTTCGAATCGGCAAGACGCGCAATTCATTTCTGGAGTCTAACTCATGTTATTCATTGTGCACAATCATTTCATGGCATTTATAAACCTTTGTGAAAATCTGCCATGTGCGCAATTCATGTTCCTGTATTTTAAGAAAACTAAAGTGTTGGAATTCTAGATGTTATATTGTATGTGCATAACAAGTCCCTCAAGTGCTATTCATATGGTGTTATAGAAATCATTCAGATTATTTCCTGGTCCTCATGCAAAAGACTATACTTGAATTTGAAAGCGTAATTCTAGAAGGTTCTGATTTTTCTATTTCATGTGTAACATTCCATTGAGTGGTTCATTGGAAGTTGTATTAATCTTTCTTGATTCCCTCACAGGTATCCAGTCATCTTGAGGTCTAGTTATTTAAGTCCATGCTTAAGTTATCCATGTTTCCAGTATGACAATGCTTAGAGTCATAGCCTAGTAATGATTAATAAGATATAATCTTGATATTGTGTGTTTTAACCTATTGCTTCCTACAGGTCTCCTTCCCAGCTGTTCCCTACCTAATCCCCTTTTCCCCACTTGGACTCTCTTAGACTCTGTGACATTCTAATCAGAGTATTGGACTTGTCTTGTGGTGGACATGTTTGGAGCGTGCACAGACCCCGAGGATCTGGTGACTCTGACACTGGGTCCCTACACTAAGATAGTGGATAGCCCCAAAATAATAACCCCTCCCTCCATTCAGTTTCCTTTGAACTTCTAATGAGGCTGGAACTTTTGTTTAACAGTTGAGAGTATTTTGTGTTTTAAGGGACTTGTTTGTTATATCATTGCAGTAGGCCTGCTAGTCCTAAAATGTGTCATGCACAATGTTCTCTAGGAGCTAAATGTATGGTTACACTGCAGTATTTTCAGTAATTTTGTTTTCCTACTATATGATAACATGACCATGTTTCTTACACATGCTATTTGTATTTGTGCTCTCTATGCATTGTTCAGAGCATTATAGTCCAATGTCAAACGCTTACTTCTGATAAAGGTTTTTATTGGGTTATATGATAATTGTATATGTTTTATTAATCTCTCCTTATTACAACTATGACCATCATTCAGGTCAACTTATCATGCTTATTATACCATGACTGTTTGAACACTTTTGATATGTTTGTGTGCCGCTTCTAGTTTATTTCTTGTGTTACTCCTCCATGGCTGTCTTGTTTTGAGAATTTTGTTAGCCAGCAAGTAGCTCTGATGGTGGGGTGGTGACAGTGGTATTCTATTGCAATTAGCATGGCAGATTTAAATTAGAATGCTAAATGGCAACATTTTCGTTTTTGGCTGCAGATAGAGGAAGAAGGTAAATGGGAGTGCTTTAATACATGCAAGGCCACTACAATTATAGGGCGGGAAAAGACCACATTATGAGGCAGGGTTGTCCAGTTTATGTGGTAAGGAAACTCCAGTTATGAATTTACAATGCCAATAGCTCTAACTAAAGCAAATGCGAGACCCATTGCATTGCAAATGCTTGTTGTTATTTTGTTTGTTTAATAGGGAAAGCATCACATTATCTTACCATGTGTGTGCAAGCGTTGATTCCATTAACAAAATGTTACACTGGTGTATTTTCTCACATGTCAACAACTTGTTTAGGGTAATGCCACAAAATCATAACTGCCTGATAGCCACATACCTAGAAGTTGAGTTCAGCTGCTAACCTTAGTACCAGTGGTTGATGAGACATTTGCAGCACTTCTTCTGATGTGGTTTGCACACCTGCATAAAGGTTCATAGATGTATCACTGTTCAAAGTGTGTGTAGATTATTTCACATGTAGAAAATTGCTTTTTCTGCATGGTCCCCCCATATTTTTGCCTTTTGCTGAACCCAATCATCTTGCTGGTTTTATACTTCAGTGCACTTTATCCTCCTAACAAACAGTAAACTCTCTGTGCCCCCCTAAACATGATCAAATTGGCATATTGGTAATTGGTTTATGTCACTTACATATAAGTCCCTAGTTTATGGTATAAAATGTACCCATGGTCTGTAAGTTAAATTCCACTAGTGCGACGGCAGCACCCATGGTGCCATCCGCTACAGTGACGGTGTAAACCATGACTTCAGTCGCAGCATGGTAGCCTGGCTATGGCCATTTAATTGCTGCAATTTAACCTTTCGAAATAAACTCTTATGAGAGGTTAAAATTTGCTTTTAAATATTAAGTATCCCCTATGTAGGCCTTGTAGTCCACAGGGCAGGATGCATGGTATTTAAAAGTGGGACGCAAAGAAATGTAATAGTAACATATCCTTAACTAATGACCAAAAGCTATTTTTCACTTTGGCAGGCCTAGCTGTGCTATGTAGAAAGTCGGAGTACTGATTATAATGTGGAAGGACATTAGGAATATCATATTGCACTCCCTCCTCCCCCCCACTCTTACCGGTTTATTGCCCATTACAGAATATTCAGAATTACAATGGTAACTGGAACAGGAAATCAAAGTTCGCCCCATGGAATGTTTTTGACCTACTGTTTAGAGGGGCATATTTGGTACAGTGTACCACCATATTCTAAAGTTCAAGGAATTATGTAAACCAAAATTGTGGATCTTCTGAACTCTACGGGTTAGATGAATAAAAGCAATGAAGACTGATGCTAGCACTAGTGACCTATGACCTAAGAACACATATGTGAAGCTAAAAACCACTTTCATAAAACTGATAAACTACTGCCAGGAAAACAATAAAAAAACTTTGTGGATTTAATAGACCTCTCTATGCTACATACCATGGAAGCAGCCAAGCACATTTGATCATTGTCTCCTTACAATCTCTTGGATTGGCTGTCATTGCTGCTTCGACTTCTTACTTTTCAAGCACTACTTTTTTCTTTTTTTTGAAGCACCTCCTTGTGCTTCTCCCCATTTTCTCTCCCCATTTTTACCCTCTCTGTTGATTTCCCTCAATCCTCATGTTGCATTTTCTCCGGTCCTCCTTCGTACCTCTTGCATCCCCTACTGTGTTGCTTTGTGTTTCCCCCACTGTCTTCTATGTTGCTTCACAATCTTCCCCCACCTTCCCTGTGTTGCTTCATCTCCCCTGTGCACCCACTTTAAAAAAATCCATGTTTTATATACTTTGTGGCTACTAGTCCAACTTAGATCAGTAACTAAATAGAAAAATAGTGGCCCATGTCATTTTGTACTTCTATCCATGGGAAACACCTATAAAATAACTCAGGTGGGCACATCAAAGGCGGGTTTTTTTTGTGGATGCTGTGGTTGCTGTGTAGCTAAGCTAAAATCCATTGGAAAAGTCAATAGGTCACAAAGGGAGACTAATTGGCTTTGCCAATGCTTTTCTTGACTTTTGGAGCCACCATTCTCCACCATACGTTTAAGCGCCATCTGTCAGTTCTGTTTGCCTGACACTGACTCTTGGGAAGCCTTGTGTTCTATTCAGTGGCATCTCCGGGCACTTCCTCTCAGATGCATGAGGCTCTTAGTGCTCTCTTTGATTGTTGGTGGTTTATCACAGTCACTCGGGTACATCACAGCAGCATTTTGAAGGGAGGAAAGTGTTTCCCAGTTAAGTTTGTGGTTTTCCATCTCTTCTGCTCCTCGGCTCTGGCGTTATTCATGTTCTAATTTGGATGCCTCTAGTCTAATCTTGCTTGCAATGTGGAAAGGATCACTGTTGGTACCAGTGGTGGCCGAAGCTGGTTGCCAAAAGCACAAATCATGCCCCAAGATCTTGTTTGCCAGATTGGAAAACTCATTAACTGGTACAAACTGGTGAGGAATTACTTGCAGTAGCTGGGTAATAATCTATAATAATTTGAAATAAGAATGCAATAATGTAAAATAAAAGAAAGGAACCAGCAGTTCATTTATCCTTGCTCACATTTACTGTGCTGACACATTAGTTAAGTAGGAGCAGTAGCAATGGAGCCCAGGACTGTGAGAAGCCCGCTGCATTATATTTATGGCTGTCTACCTTTACAAGAGGGGCATGGGGTGCTCATTTTCCTTGCTAGTTTTAGGTCAGAGTGCTCCTTTGCTGAAAAGAGGGGACAAAACATGAGAGCTCAGTTCTTACTGAAAGAGACAGAGGGCCTGTTTTAGAGTTTGGCGGATGGGGTTCCTCCATCACAAACATGTCGGATATCCGGCCTGCCGTATTACAATCCCATTATTTAGTTTGTGAATTGTAATAAGGTGGATGGGACATATCACATTTATGATGGAGTAACCCATCTGCCAAAATCTCAATTAGGCCCAGAGTCGGTTTCAAGATCGGGGTAATAGCTAGGCACGAGGAGAAGGTGTGAAAGATCTATAGCTACCATTAATGCAGCAGGTGCAATTGCATTGGGGCCTAGGCTCACAATACCCCAATTATGGGCATAGGGCCAAATTAACAAGGCCCGTTTGCCACCGAAGAGTAACTTTTGTGACACTCCGGTGGCTCTAACCACTGCTCAATATTTACAAGGAGGTGTAACACCACTTTTTGAGGCTTTTACGCTTCCTTGTAAATATAGGCCCCTGTGATACAGTTTTCTGTGATGGAACGCCCACTGCAACACCCACTGCTTTTGACGCTGCCTCAGATTTATGAGGAATTGTAAATCTGTGGCAGTGTCAAAAAGTAACGCCACCCCTGGGGGTGGTGTTAGCATGGCAAAACAAGGAGGAATGCTTTTATTTCTCCTCATTTTTTGCTTTTTCTATGTGTGCTGTATTCTGCATGGTGTCCTACCATGGCTGTATCCATTGCTGGGAGCAAGGACGCCAATGCAGGCAGCATGGGATCTCTTAAATGCTAAATATGGATGGAGGAGCCAGAAGGTGTGTGTTGATGACATATGTCTTAGCCTCATGTGCGATGTAGTTCCTAGGTCAGCATCGGGAACCTCACTAATATGTATTTAGGATAATGGGAATTAATGTAGTTCTTACTGGTAGCCAGATGTGATGACTGAACAGTTGTGCAGATGGGGAAGAGGCTCATCCTCCTATAACCACAGCAGGGAGACCATGGGAAGTGGCCTGTAATGGTGTTCAGTGCAGTAGCTCCATGCCAGTGCTCCTGGGCACTGTGTTCTGCACCTGTAAGCCCGAGTCTGTAGCGCAGTGAGACAAAAAG
The DNA here is from genome assembly GCF_031143425.1 of Pleurodeles waltl. Lineage (NCBI taxonomy): Eukaryota > Metazoa > Chordata > Amphibia > Caudata > Salamandridae > Pleurodeles > Pleurodeles waltl. The sequence continues at coordinate 1,618,923,588 of NC_090445.1, read as the reverse complement.
GAAGACCTGCTGCTCTCTCCACTACTCCCCTGCCCATGGCACGTGACTCCCAAGGAGGGGGCTGAAGGTCAGAGTAGGGGCGGGGTAGCAGTCCATGGCATGAGGACGGAACTAGAACATGTGTGCAATACTGTACATGCTCTGTGCCTTCAAGTTCCAAGAGGCAGCCATTTTAAAAGCAGGCAAAATGCCGGCAGACCTGTGCTTTTTTTCTAGGCACCGATAAACTCTGCTATGAGGCAGATTGCAGCGATTTTGCCCAAGCCCGCGCTCCAAGCAGCGCGCAGAGTTCCAAAACTCTTCGAAGTCTGCCGGCGAAGCTGAGTTCACCGCCCACCCCTAGTAGATGTCCCTAAGCACCTTAGGAGGATTTCTGTTGTACAGCCACAAACTATTGTGCTCTGTGGTCTTCTTAAAGGTGGCCATTTATAATATACCTCATTGATAGAAATGAGAAGATACAGGTAAAGAAGTTCCTTGTCTGAGAGGGATTTGGTAAGCCACAAAAAACCTGAGCAGAATTGTGGTAGTTGCACTCTCTATTCATACCACGCTACCCAACGAGGCCAAAATCGTTGCACCATATTTACAAAGTGGTGCAAGGCACCATTGACGCTACATTATACAGAGCCAGGCATAATATATGCAAAGGGGGCGTTCCCTCGTTGGGGGGGGGCAACAAAATGACAGAAAGAAATCTAAGAGAGTTAATATTTTTTCTCCACTTTTAGCGCCTTCTCAGCGCAAGTGTTCAAAGAAAACACACCATTGATTACAATGGGCCTCAATGAGGTTTGCAGGATTAGCGTCAACATTTTTTACGCTAACCCTGCAAAGCTTTGGACTAGCGTCAAAATTCCCCTAACTACTGCCATGATGCGCCGTATTTTAAATATGGCACTGTGTGCAGCACCACTTTTCTTAAAAATGCCTCAAAGCTTTTAATATTCCAGTAGTTAGTAGATCAAACGGGAGTTTAACGATCTGGTTGCACCTTAATTTAAATTGCAGGGTCAAAGACATTAAATGCAGCCAACAACATATTCAACAACTACTCCTAACAACAGAGGTGGCAAAAATAGGCTTATGTTTCTGGTAGCTATCCATTTCAACACCACTGTTGAACCTAATAGGGATTATACAGCTGTGACCAAAGAAAAAGTTCTGGTATGGGGCGTTTCTGTTCTAGTTGTCATAGTTGTCATAGTTTTGTTATCATAGGGATTACAAAAATCACTTTTGCAAGGGATGTCAAGTACTTTTGCTAACATTAAGGCAGGTCTAAAACTGACCTCCTCAGGCACCACTCCTTTAACAATGGAATTCACAAACGTATAATTGACTGCATAATGCTGGACTAGCATGGAGTGTTATAGGGCGCTCGAGTGTTATAGGGCGCTCGAGTGTTATAGGGCAATCTGAACGTGTTTACCACTCCTACTCCTTTTCTTGTCACAATCATGTGCAAGGTGCAGCTTGGTTCCAGTGACACAGAAAACCATTTGGGTATTCCCTTAGCCACTTAGGGTGTTCCATGAAACAGAAATGCAACAAGTTGAAGAAACTTTTCAGTAGAAAGACAACGGTTCTGTGCCTTTTGAATCAAAGAAAATATATAAAACAGCTTGGGTTAAATGAATTTGTCTCGGAATCACAGCGAGCTGAACATCGGAGTGGATAATTAAGGTACTGGTTCAAGGTCTTACGGATTTATTATTATACCTGTATTGGTATAACTCAGAAGATGTGAAATACACCAATGTGGTGACTGATTTTAAGCACGATAAACTGTAGAATGCATATCATTAAATGTTTACATGTGGTTCAATGGTTCGTACTTGTCCTACATTTTTACAACAACGTAAGGAACTGATAGTTGTGAAAGATATACTAATAGGATTAACCACTAGGCTAGCTGCAAACCAAAGGCAACTCCAATCCATTCCTAAAATTGAAAAAATCTTTAAAGAAAGCTTTGCTCTGTAATAGCTTATCCACCCTCTCCCCCCACCCAGCACCCCCAATAGTCACCAAGGCCCTTTATGCTGTATTAGTGAGTTCAATGTTCAAAGCTGATATTTTCAATTACCTGAATTCAAGGGTGCGGCCAGAAAAATAAATACCACCACTTTAAACAATGTTACACACAGAGAGTGATTAGGCTCTCTCTTTCAATTGTTCCCTCAGAAAGTTTGAAAAAGATTGTGCAAAACTATGCATTTTACAGTTTTGAAGATTTTGTCAAAACGCTACACGTTTACCAGTCTTTCTTTCAGTCTCCTTTCCTTCTGTGAAAGAAACTTGCAAAGTTCCTCAGATCCCGAAGTCTGAACATGTTTAAAAGAAATAAATGACTTGTGAATCACAGAATCAGACAAGTAGGGGATCCCCGGAAACTACGTGGGTGTAATCGATAAGCTGCACGTCCAGACTCATAAACAAGACTCGAATGAGGAAAACTGCAACAGAAGGCAAATCAGGTGTTGAAACGATACCGTGGAATAATGCACACTCTATAGTCAAATAGATACAACAATTCAAATATTCAGAGCCGAGCAAGCTAGTCAATAAATTCTAGCTTCTAATACTACACGTGAGTGAGACTTTACACGTCAGAAACGAGCACAACTTGATATCATTGTTTAATGCTGAGCAAAAATATGGCACCTACCGCTACAGTTACACTAGGACAACATTTTAAATTTCATTCTGCTTTTATTCATCCATTCATTCTTCACATTTTTGTTCCAGGATTTTTCACTCCTCTTTTTCAATTTCTTACTTCCTTCGATTATCCATTCAGTAGGTCATTCATGAGTTCCTTCTTAACTCTCATCTTTCTTTTTTACAACTTTATATTAATCTTCCTTCCTTCCCAACCCTCACCATTCCTTTCCCTCCCAAATTCACTTGCTCCTGCTCCTTTTTTTCCTTTCTCTTTGGCAGCACTTGGTCTCCTCCCAATAGCTGTGTCATGTCATCTTGTTTTTTAAAGATTCACAGTCACAGCCAAATCACAGTTATGAAGGAACAAAAGGAGCAATTTAATCGGACCAAATAGAGCCCATATAGTGGGAGGCACTCAGGGCTTTAAGTGGGATGAAAAAAGTGGAGGGTCTCTGAAACAGGTGTGGCCTATGTAGTTATAGACATGGCTTAAACACGTAAAGTAAGGGCCACATTTAAGAAAAGTGGCGCTGCACACTTTTCTTATGCCCCTTAGCAGCCCCCCCCCCCAACGCCACCATGTGTGCGCTGTGTCTAAGATATGGCGCACCATGGCTGTAGTTAGGGAACTAGCCTCAAGCATTTTAACTGTAGTTCTGAGGTTTGCAGGATTAGCATAAAACATGTTGATGCTAATCCTGCATTCCCCATCAAGGCCCATTGTAAATAATGGTGTGCCTCCTTTCAACACCTGTTCTGAGCAGGCATTAAAAGTGCTGGAAAAACATGAAGCAAAGAAAACCCCTTGTGCATACATTATGCCTGGTGCAGGCATAATGTAGCGCAAAGGGTTACAAAGTGGCACAAGGCATGCATTGCGACACTCTAAATTTGGCACTGTGATTTTGGCCTTGTTGGGCCACATTAATGTAAAAAAATTATGCTAATGAGGCGCAAGGAGGCGCTAGTGGCTCTTAAATCTGCCCCAAAGTTTCTTTGATTCCCAGAGTGTGCACCTGACCAGAGTTTTGGTGCCTCTCTGAGCTTTCTGTTACTGGATCCAGATACAAAACAACATACATACACCTAAAACCAGCCAGGACTATTGGCTTTGTCAATTGTTCTCTGTGCGCGCTCTGTTGAGAGAATTGGTCGGCTGTGTATTTTGAATATCTTTTTGACCAACTGACAGACACAGTGGGAAACTTGCCCTGCCTTCTGAATGACCATTAGAGCTCTCTTTTGTGGAGACGACTCAGTTCAAAGCATGCACTATAGAAGAGTAATGTGGTGAATGAAAAAAAATTACAGTTCAGTAAAACTTGTGAGATATAAACGGGAACTAAATCACTGACACAAATTCCCTGAACATTTATTAAACTAATTGCTCAGAAATCATTGTTTTTCTCTGTAAAGTTAAGGACCTGAGTATATGGGGCCTGATGGGGACCTGTTTCAACATCCGTTCAAAAATACTACCAGGTCTAAGACCCAGAGGGACCGGCCCTAGAGACACTCTACACTTAATTTCTATCCCAAAAATGTCAAGTCAGAAATCAGCATAGCTGCCAACTTTCCCAGATCAATGTTTGATGTAGTGTTCCAGCCCACATTTTTCCTTGAATGCTGGGGCTTGTAGTCCTTGAAGTCCTTGTAGACCAAAAGTCCCAGAATTCAAAGAAAAACCCATGGACTGGAGCACCACAACACCCATGGACCTGGGAAACTTGACGTGGCTGACTCAGGCCTCCCAATAATAGTACATTGGGTGCCATTCAAATTGGATAACATTAATGCTGCTATTTATAGTTCTTGGAAATGGCAGAGGTGCAGAATGAATGTCGAACTTAATAAGAGAAGGCCGAAAACATATCTGCTCATTTGATGGACAGGTTCTAGATGGAAACTTAGGCCCATATTTATACTTTTTTTGCTCTGCATTTGCGTCATTTTTTTATGTAAAAGCGGCGCCAACCTGCAAGGTACAATTATGGGGTACATTTATAATTGTTTTGCGCCATTTTTTTAATGCAGATTCAGTGCAAAACTAACTCCGTATTTATACTTTAGCGCTAGACCCGTCTAGTGCCAAATTTATGGAGTTAAAGTCATTTTCTGGACGTGGAAACCTACTTTGCGTCAATGAGATACAAAGTAGGCATTCCCGTGCAAAAAATTACACTATGGCCTTAGCGCCAGATTTATCCCCCGTGCTAAAATCAAGCACGGGAGGGAGGAGGGGTCAAAAAATGGTGCAAAGCTTACGTTGCACCATTTTTTAATGACTGGGTAAGGGCAGGCGTTAGGGGACATGTGGGCCTATATAAGTATAGGTAAGGTTTTTTTTTAAGTGCCATTGGAAGCCCTGAAATAGGCCCCCCTACATGGCACTTGGGGCAGTGGCCAAGCCCAGGGGACCCTGGTCCCCTGTGCTGGCCATTGGGGTGGTAGGCATTACTCCTGGCTTTTCTAAGACAAGAGTCATGTGGTATGGATGGTCCTGCGTCAGAAAAAGACTCTAGGCAGGTTAGTCATTTTGTTTTACTCTAACCTGCCTAACATAATTTTTTGGTGCAAAACCACCTTCTCCCATAACGCCAGCCCCACCCAACTAACGTCTTTTTTTTTACTCTAGCCTACCCTTTGCACCGGCTTTCACCATTCCATTAATATGGTGCCTGGCTGGTGCACAGAAATGGTGCAAGCCAGTGCTAAACTTTTAGGTGCAAAACTGCGTTAGTGCAGTTTAGCACCAAAAAGTATAAATCAGGGCCTATATTTTGTAAGTTTGCACCACTTTTGCATAAAAAAATTACGCAAATGCGGCGCAAAAAGGTCTAAATATGGGCCTTAGTTTGAGACAGTGATTTGGATTACTGCAAAAAAAATTCTATTTTGCGCATTGCAAAATCGTCAGAAATACACCTGTTCTGGAATTTGTAATGACGCTTGTAAGGCTGGAACCGTGCTCTCTCACGCCTTTTTTTACTCCTCTCGCCCTCAGAGCCCCAGCGTGGATCTCTGGTTTAGCAGTTGACCAAGGTCTTTGAACTGAAAGCAGGCCCCGAGGAGGGAACTCTGGGAATTCAGGGGAGCATCTGAAAGAAAAGTCCTGATATTTCGTTTTTACCCGCTCTGTAAATGATTTATGGTCAGTCTGTAAAATCGCTTTCCCCTTACAATTTATTTATGTGAGCGGAAAGTTTCCTCTAGAATATTATACCTAGGATAGGGCGGGTATGAACCAGCCCTGTGTGTAAGTCCTTTTATATATTCTGAGGTTGTTCTTCGTTGGGATCCCAGGAGCCTGAGAAAAGGTTAAGCTGAGCATGGTAGGAAACGCGGCGGCAAAGGCTTGCTAGTCAAACAAGAGGGAAAAACACTTGCAGCTCTGTTTTCTGCCTGATACCTTGTGGGACTGGGCCTTCCCGCATTGCCAGTCTTTTGGCAGGAGAACTAAAAGGAATATTCAGGGATGCTGTGCATCGAAATGCCAAATAGCCCAAGGTGACCTTTCTGTATGCGACGTGGCACATTGGAATGCAGTACGTCACGCGTACCGTAAATAACGAACAGCTAAATGTTACGTAGAAAGGAGGTCTTTTTCTTGTTGTGTAACACCAGTTGGCAAAGTCTACAGCACTGAAACCACCAAGGAGTCCGCATTTACCGGTGACCTCACGGAAGAGCAGGAGCAGCGGAACCAGACGACAAGCAAGTGCTTAAAATTAAGTGCAGATTTACGCAGGCGCCTTGACGCAACAACTGACACGTTAAATAACATGGCCTTGATGGGCTGAATGTATTAGGTGTCGGTATGGTTCTGCGAAGGATTCTGTGTGTGTCTGAATATTGCCCTTAGCGATGAAAAGGGAGACTATTTCCTGGAGGCCTTGTTTGGATCTGGTGATTGGGTCATGCTTGTAGAGCAGGGGTTCCAAACATAGGAGTGGGAAGGCCGATTGATGGCAATGTGTTTTAGAATATTTATGTATGACAAATTTGCATGTAATTAGTCTAAATGGACGTCTTTTACCCAGTGCTTAATTTGTGCTTGTTTCCGGTGCTGAGCACCGGCACTTATTTGTGAGAGCCGGGGCCTATTCTTATGCCTCAAGCATTTGCTGCAAGCAAAAGACACATATGTGAAAGACGGAAGAAGGAAACACTAAAAAGCGTCATAAAGGGACAAAGTAGAAAGTTGCAGGATGAGCTGAAGGGGCAGGGGTGGCCGTAAATGGATTGAAGAGGCCCGAGATGGCTTCAGGATTAGGCTGCCTCAGTATTCAGTGCTTGCAGATTTATTTACAACAGCCTCATGTTTAAGAGAAGCGCTTTGAGCACAGGCACCTCCTAATTTACAAATTAAGCACTGCTTTTACCCGTTATCTGGTAATCGTAAAATGTGCCATTTATCTGGTCCTCATAGACCAATGCTTGGCACCCCTGGTTTCAGCCATACAAATGGTTTCTGGAAACATCATTCATGGGTGTTGATTTATAAAAATGCCATGGGGAGGGAAAGTTTCATCCATACCCTTTGACCTTGATGGCATCACAGGAAGTGACATCTTATGGATTGATAGTTTCAAGGAAGTTATGTCACATGCATCTAACATCACACTCAGACCCTCTCATATCCCCTTACACTCATAACTATTCTTATTCATTCTCACTCACTTGCATTCAGTCTTAATCTCACGTATACTCATTCATGCAGCGTAATCCCCAAACATTTGGCCTTCCTCCTCCAATTTTTTTCTGAATTTGTTTTTCCTGCCCTTAAGACTCTGTGCACTTTACCACTGCTAATCAGTGCTAAAGTGTTTATGCTCTTTCCTCTAAACATGGTAACACTGGCTTATACCCAATTGGCATATTTAATTTACTTATAGGTCCCTAGTAAAGTGGCAATACATGTTCCCAGGGCCTGTAAATTAAATGCTGCTAGTAGGTCTCCAGCACTGATTGTTCCACCTACTTAAGTATCCCTTTAACAATGTCTTAAGCCTGCCACTGCAGAGCCTGTGTGTGCATTTTTAATCTGCCATTTTGAACTGCCAAAATAAACTGTTTGCCAGACCCAAAATGTTTTAAATGTATATAAGACACCTCTAGGGAAGGCCCTGGACATCCCAGAGGACAGGGTGCAAAGTGTTTAAAAAGCAGGACATTTACTTTTAAGTTTTACATGTCTTGGTAGTGAAAAACGTTTTCACTAATGCAAGGCCTATCTCTCCCATAGGATAACCTTGTTACATTTTGTAAGTGTCATTTTTCAAATTGGCAGCAATAACCAGTTCATGTTTGGTGTCTCTGGAATCCTGATTTATAATCCTAACTTATGATGTCAGATTTTAAATTACAATTCTGAAAATGCCACTTTTAGAAAGTTGGCATTTTCTTGCCTTAGCCATGTGGTGACTACAGCACATGACTGGGCGTAGTTGACAGTTGGGCTTTGTGTATTCGTCCTCGGCAGCTACACACTATGGGAGCTTGGGTATGCCTGGGTTGGCTATCACTGGCAGGACGGAAGCGAGAAGTTGGACATAGCCTCACTGACACTTAAATAGGCTGTGTCCTGTCTCCAAACAAAGGGTCTAACAACCATACATACATACGTCACTTCAGCCAGCATGGGGCCAGGGGAGGGGAGGCAGGGCATTCCTTGCACTTCAAAGCTACTGCCAAGAAGCTTTCCCCACTTTCCAGCACCAGGGCACCAGGGTATGAATGATGTACCTCAGACACCACCACTTGGGTACACTTCTGGACCTGTGGATACTCTGCCAGGAAGAAGGACTGCCACTCTGCTGGATTGCACTCTGCTTGACTCCTGCTCTGCTATGCTGACTCGCTGCCTGCTGCTGTCTTACCTGGGTAAGAAGGACTGGCCCTGCATCACTTGAACCCAGAGTGACTCCAAGGGTTAGTTGGCTGGCCTCCTGATCTGAAGCCTCTGGGACACAACAGGCTTCCAACAACCTTGCATCTGTGCTTGGACTCTGTCATCTGTGATTCTACCCTACCAAATGTTGCCACCCTAATCCTGTACCCTTGTAATTAGACCTAAGGTGCTTTGACAGCCTGTGGATCCAGGGAATCCAATGCATCTCCTCTGCTGCGTGGCACAAAGCCGAGCATAACCAGCGCATCCCCACTGCTGCATGGATTTGACCCGTCAATAAGAATCGCGTCACCACTGCATCGCCTTTGGAACTGCCAATGTGTGATGCATTCTTAGCACAGGCCCTCATATCTCTCGTCGATGGCAGCCTCAACAACGATGCCGGAATCGGCATTCTAGCCTTACAGCTCTTCAGAACTGACACATCGCCCTGACTGTGCATCCCATCCCCAACACCAAACTCCCCATCACAATCCCCTTTGATGGGATTCTTAACATCAGCGTAACTGGACCAAGCACTGCAACTTCACCTCATCTCAGATCCTACGCATCACCTCGGATGCACAACACACCCTCAATGCCGATCGAAGCAATGCTCCACAAACCTGGATTGAAGGTACTTTTGTTCGGTTTCTGTACCCTGCCCTCACTCCATCGCTGTCAACCTGAACTTGTGGTTGTATTCAGGTCCAGCGCAACCAGATATCCACAGTTGGGGCTTTACACCTTTTGGCATTATTTTCTTTAAAAATTGTAAAATTCAATATCTCTGATTCTATGGATTGGATTTTTGTTGCTTTGGTCCTATATTATTTCTTAAAAACTACCATATTTTTAACTCTAATGAGGGATCCTTTCTTGGTGTGTTTTCACTTTGTTACTGTTTGAAGTGTTGCACAAATACTTATCAGTTTTCCTCTAAGTTAAGTCTGACTGCTCTGTGCCAAGAAACCAGGGGGTTGACCACAGGTTAATTTGGTATTTGTGTGTGCCTCACCCTGACAAGTTTTGTGGTTGCTGCTTGACCAGAACTCACATCCCAGTCAACTAATAACCCAATTTCTTACGCAGGTGTTCAGCAATGAGGATTGAACTTATGTTTGTTCAGAGTCATACAGTAAATTTGTTTGACACTACCACCCCACATAAATACATTAAGACCGATTTGTGTTAAATTCTCCCTAATTGGCCTCTTTGAGTTTCCAAAATTCTCTGTCTGTTGTGCTGGAATCCACCTCTTCAAGTATGGAGAATAATCTGGCAAACATGGAGTCCTACACTGTTGCCCATCTCAAAGAGTTCTGTAAAGAGATGGCAATTCCAACCAAGAGCACCACCAGGAAGGTAGAATTGCTAAAGGTGTTGATGTCAAAGCCCAGCTCACCTGAGTCCTTGTTCAGTTCTGATGGAGGTTGAAGACAATCCGACCCCATCCTGAAACTGCTTGTTCCAGCACACTAGTTTTTTAAAACAGTGCACTAAGAACAGAAGCTCAAGGGAAGGGGGGAAGTGGATAAAATAAAATAAAGAGACAACAGCGTTCTTGCGTTTCCACTGTTGAAGTGCTGCACAAATCTGCGGCCCTCTCTGACTTCGGTACAAAATGGTGCCTAATGAAACATAAACAAAGAACAGATAAGTACATCCTATTCCTAACTGGGTTCCTGACTATCCCTTTATTTATTAGAAATTTTCTTCTAAAAGTACCTCTTGGATCCTGGTCTCTAGTTTCCAGGTTTGGAATGTGTTACTGCTCTGGGATGTGCTTTCTATTACACTAAAGCTTCTAAAACATTAAACAAACACCGTTATCAGAATTATCAATATCAAACATTCAACTTAATATAACTAAAGCCTAAATTGCCAATAGCAGACTCACTTTTCCCATATTTCCAGAATCTTTTATAAAACAAATACTGTACTTTTACGTCAAAATACAGCATGTAATTTGTGCAAGTCCTTGATTTACTGTTTGCCTTGCTGTTAATGGTTTCCACGGTTCGATTCTTAGAAGTTCCATAAAAAAATGTTTGCTTCACAAAGTTCCGCAAAGTATTGTTGTAACAAAGAGTTTGAATCACAATGTTCGTGGAAGGTATCTTGTTTCAAATTGTCTATACACGAATCCAGAAATTGTTGTCAAAGTTCTTTCAGGTAATAAAAGTTTTGCACTTACTTGTTGCAGGCAAGAGATACTGATCAGTCTAACCTTGTCTTCTTTCTCTTTTGCAGGTTGCTTGTAGGAGAGAGGCTGAGGCAAGGAGGAACCGGAAACCGGAAGAAGGAAGAGCCAGCAGCTGCGCCCATTGAAGCCAATGAAAGTCTGTAGAGAGCAGGAGTGCCAGCGCCGAGGGATCTGTCCTCAGGTAAGCGGGAGGTAGACGAGCACAAGCACTGGGCGAGGCTCGAGGGCTGCCTTTTATAGACAGGGCTGGGTGTGGTCCTCACATGCTGCACATGTTCTTGAAAGGTGTGCAGAGCTGGGTGTGGTTTGAAGAGCTGGGTGTGGTCCTCACATGCTGCACATGTTCTTGAAAGGTGTGCAGAGTTTCAGTTATTATGCAAATGAGTTAAATTAACACATGGCCTAGAGAGGGGTGTTTTAAAGAAGCCTTGGTAAAAGCAAGGCCCAATGTGTAAACAAAACAGCACATTAAACAACATACACAGAAGCCTGGGGGGGGGGAAGGTGAGATAACAAGAAAGGCTTTCAATAGTAAGTTTAAAAGGGAGCTATTACAGAACCCACTAGTGCAGTGAGAGGGGACATGCTCTTTGCTGTGCACAAACCCTAACAGTTGCCCCCCTCAAAGGCCCTCCTACAGGATGGGGTTTTCCTGGATTTTTTAAATAAAACCATCTAATCAGCTGTGGGGCATGTACATATGATGCTGGTTCCCATGAATTCTCAGATTCATCATATCCTTTCCATTCTACTAAATAAAACAGACGTCCACTAATTCTTTTTGAGTCTTTTATGCTTTTCACTTGTACTTGAATAAATGTTTCCTGGCTTTGTCTTGTATGTCACCTAACCTTGTTAGTCTATCCGTTACTGTAGGTAACAGAGAATCTTCTAACAAAATGGGTATAGCTCTTGGATGATACCCCTGCAAGGAAATAGAATGGTGAGCAAAGTAGAGCTGAATGCTCAGTATTATATAAACAAACTCGCTACAGGGAGAGCTTCCAACCATTCCCTAGAATAATCAGACAATAAACAACGTAGCGTTTGAAGTAAGGTTTGGTTCAGTCTGTCCATCTGTCTCTGGGTGGAAAGCAGTGGATAATGCCACATCTATTTTCAGTTTTTTACATAATTTTTTCCAAAATTTAGAGCTGAACTGGCTCCCTCGGTCTGACACCACTTTGCTTGGCAAACCATGTAAACGCACAATTTCCCTTATAAAAATATCGGCAAATTCTGCCGCCGTGGGTAATTTCCGTAATGGTACAAAATGTGCCATTTTAGATAAAAAATCCACTATAACCAACACTGTTGTGAAAGATTTTACAGGTGGTAAACCTACAATAAAGTCTACGCTCACAGTGTGCCAAGGTTGCTTGGGTGTTGCATTGGTATTAACAAACCGTCAGGGGCCTTATGAGAAGATTTATGTCTTGCACAAATGGGACAGGTAGTGACAAATTGCTTAATGTCCTTTCTTATAGTGTCCCACCAAAAGTGTTTTTGTACAATTTTCCAGGGTTTTTACCCAACCAGGATGACCTGCCAACGGTGAGGCGTGATGCCAAATTATCACCTGTGTTTGTAATTCAGAGGTGGGCACTAACAGCATGTTGTCGTGATACAATAAACCTCGTTGTATTGTGTTATGGGAATCTTTTAACCAATCCTGAGGTGCTATTTGCATGTGTGCATTATATAGATCTGTGATGAAATCCTTCTGTTGTACTGGTGCCAAAACTTTTGGGAGGAATAATGGGTTCTCCTATTTTATCTTGTTTCATGTCTGAAGTATGTTCGTATCTAGATAACACATCAGATTGAATTTGTTGTGCACCTGGTCTATAGGTTATTACAAAGTCCAAATGTGCTAAAAAAAATTACCAGCGCATCTGACGTGGTGTTAGTGCTTTAAGTGATCCAAAAAAACTGTAGGTTCCTATGGTCAGAAAAGATTGTAACTGGGTACTTTGCTCCCATTAAATGGTGCCTCCATTCTGAAAAGGCTACTTTGATAGCTAGTAGTTCCCTTTCAGCCACAGTGTAATTTTGCTCAGCTGGTAATAACTTTTTGGAATAGAAGGCTATAGGATGTAACTGGCCATCTACTGCATCTCGTTGAGAGAGAACTCCTCCTAAAGCTACTTGTGAAGCATCCGCTTCAACAAAAAAAGGCAAGTCAGGATCAGGATGATTCAGATTGGGGCTGAAGTGAACTTTTGTTTTAGGAGTGAAAGGCGTGTGCCGCCTCATCAGTACAAAGAAATCGTTGCCGTTTCCGCAACAAGGTAGTTATTGGGGCTGCAATGTCTGCGAAATGTGCAATAAACCTCCTATAAAAATTGGCGAAACCCAGAAATTTCTGAATATCTTTTACAGAGGATGGTTCTGGCCAATCAGCAATAGCACTGATTTTCTTTACATCCATAGTTATTCCTTGAGGTGACAGGCAGTATCCTAAAAAGTCCACCTTGCTGACATTAAAAGTACACTTTTCTAACTTAGCAAAAAGATGATTTTCTTTTAACTTTGATAATACTGCACGAACATGTTGGGTATGTTCTTCTGAGTGTAATATTTAGAAATACGTACATAAATAAATGAACAGTATGTACAATATATACAATATATTCAAAATGAGGGACAATGTCCACACAAAAAGAGTCCGTGGCCCACTGGGCCATAACACATAGGCCAAGCCCACACTTGACTTCTGCCTCAAACGGAGAGAACACTGCAGGTGCATCAAGTCGAAAACACACAGGCACCTCAGGGGGACGGGGGAAAGGGGGGCACCTCAGCCGGAAGATGGTAGTATGCCACTGCTCCTGGAGGGGGCTCCATGCCCACTGCTTGGTCCTGGGGAGTGCAAAGCCACAGTCTCTCAAGTGGGTGGTTTGCCCACTGCTTGGTCCTGGGAAGTGCAAAGCCACAGTCTCTCAAGTGGGTGGTTTGCCCCACTGCTTGGTCCTGGGGAGTGCAAAGCCACAGTCTCTCAAGTTGGTGGTTTGCCCACTGCTTGTTCATGGGGAGTGCAAAGCCACAGTCTCTCAAGTGGGTGGTTTGCCCACTGCTTGGTCCTGGGAGTGCAAGGCCACAGTCTCTCAAGTGGGTGGTTTGCCCACTGCTTGGTCCTGGGGAGTGCAAAGCCACAGTCTCTCAAGTGGGTGGCTCCTCCACTGGTTCTGGAGGGGGACTTGTGCCCAGTGTGCTTCATCCTGTTTCCGGTTCCTCCTTGCTTCAGCCTGTCTCCTATGAGTAACCTGCAAAAGAGAAAGAAGACAAGGTTAGACTGATCAGTATCTCTTGCCAGCAACAAGTAAGTGCAAAACTTTTTACTACCTGAAAGAACTTTGACAACAATTTCTGGATTCGTGTATAGACAATTCGAAACGAAATACCTTCCACGAACATTGTGATTCAAACTCTTTGTTACAAGAATATTTTGCAGAACTTTGTGAAGCAAACATTGTTTTTTCTCATGGAACTTTTAAGAATCGAACAGTGGAAACCATTAACAGCAAGGCAAACAGTAAATCAAGGACTTGCACAAATTACATGCTGTATTTTGATGTAAAAGTACAGTATTTGTTTTATAAAAGATTCTGGAAATATGGGAAAAGTGAGTCTGCTATTGGGAATTTAGGCTTTAGTTATATGATGATGAATGTTTGATATTGGTAATTCTGATAACGGTATTTGTTTAATGTTTTAGAAGCTTTACAGTAATAGAAAACACATCCCATTGCAGTAACACATTCCAAACCTGGAAACTAGAGACCAGGATCCAAGAGGTACTTTTAGAAGAGAATTTCTAATAAATAAAGGGATAGTCAGGAACCCATTTAGGAATAGGTTGCACTTATCTGTTCTTTGTTTATGTTTCATTAGGCACCAGTTTCTACAGAAGTCAGAAAGGGCCGCAGATTTGTGCAGCACTTCACCAGTGGAAACGCAAGAACGGTGTTGTCTCTCTTTTTTATTTTATCCACACCCCCCTTCCCTTGAGCTTCTGTTCTTAGTGCACTGTTTTAAAAACTAGTGTGCTGGAACAAGCAGTTTCAGGGTGGGGTCGGATTGTCTTCAACCTCCATCAGAACTGAACAAGAACTCAGGTGAGCTGGGCTTTGACAGAAGCACAAGCCTTAAAAAATTTCAGTTCTGGTGGACGATGAATACCGGGGAAGAAATAGAGGGCATTGACGTCACGGATATGGCGCAGGCCCTAAATGAGGACTTGGCTCATAATGAATCAGTGTCTGGCATCTTGCAACATATGCAAGAGGAAATAGAGAGATTAAAGATGGAGAATACCTCTTTAAAACAGGATTTAAGCAGGTATAAATTTAGGGGATCTCAGTGGAACACAGCTTCTACGCCTTTGTTTAAAACCTCCTCAGAGACAGGGGCGCCATCAAAACATATAACTTTGCCTTCCCCAGTTGAGGTTACTGTTAATGTTCCTAATGTTGTGCCCTTAGCAGCACCTGAACGTTTTCATGGAGATAGTAACAAATTCCATGTTTTTATCAATCAATGTCAATTACACTTCATTTGTAAGCCACAACAGTTCCCTACTGATGATACGAAAGTGGCATTCGTCTTGTCTTATTTGGGTGGCACAGCAGCCAATTGGTCAATTCCTTTCGTGGATAGAGATGATCCCATCCTCCATAATTGGAATCAATTTAAACGTACCATGACCAGCCTTTTTGCAAAACACACTTTCATGCAGGCAAGTGATAATGAGCTTTTAAATCTTAAACAAGGTAATAAGGATTTATTGACCTATCTCACTAGTTTTAATCGTTTACTCACCGAGACACAGTGGCCAGAAGAAAAGCGTGTCTCCCTTTTTTATAAAGGTTTGAGAGACGAGTTAAGACGCGCTGGCTCATATCGTTGATTTGCCAAAAGACTATTCGGACTTTGTAGATTTAGTTGTGAAATTAGAACATAGACTAGGAGAAAGAAAGGGAGATAAATACAAACTGGAATCACGGTTAACTTTTATTAGACACGAGAAGAAAGACACAGATAATAAACTCCCTGAACCAGAGCCTATGCAAATAGGGACACTCAGAGGTCCACTCACATCAGAGGAAAAAGAAAGAAGGAGAAAATTTCAATTATGTTTATATTGTGGCAGGGCAGGTCACTTTGCCAGAGAATGTCCAGTAAAGCCTAAAACTCCACGAAAGGGTGCTGTTTCCTCCACCTCCTCAACTGAATCGGGAAACGATTAAGCTCGACAAGGGGAGAGTTTACTTGTTCGAGAAAACATCTTAATCAAACCTCTAATGCTGCAGCCTTCAGGGTACCGCACATACCTAGACATTTCATAATTCAGGTCGTTTTAATTGTTACTACCCAAGTGAGGCATTCTCTCCCTGTCCTACTGGACTCAGGCGCGACAGGAAATTTTGTGGATAATAAGTTAGCTGAAATCTTAGGACTTCCTATGTGCCTAAAGCCTTGTCCAGAAGCAGTATGTGCAGTGGATGGGTCAGAATTGACCTCTGGATTAATCACAAAACAAACAAGTCCACTTGTTATGGTCTGTCAGAACGGGCACACAGAGGTGATTAGCTTTGATCTGATAGATACTCCTAATTTTGGTTTGATTCTCGGGGTACCCTGGTTAAAAACTCATAACCCAAAAATCGATTGGGTGAATAGAAATGTTACTTTGGATTCCTCTTTCTGTAGAACCAATTGCTATCAAGAAGCAGGTACAGAACAGAGCACAGTATTACACTGTGCTAGTGTTATACAAGATGAACCAAGTCTCCCTCCTGAATATTCTGACTTTAAAGACGTCTTTGATCCAGTAAAGGCTAGTGTGCTGCCCCCACATAGGTCTTATGACTGTCGTATAGATCTTATCCCAGGGGCCCCTTTACCTAATAACAGAGTATATGCTTTGACTGACGAAGAAACCAAATACTTAAGAACCTACCTAGATGACCTACTACAGTCTGGGTTCATCCGTCATTCCACATCTCCGGTGTCATCTCCACTCTTTTTTATCCCAAAGCCGGATAAATCCCTGCGCGCGTGTATCGATTATAGAGGACTAAATAAGGCTACAATAAAGAATAAATATCCTCTTCCTCTAATACCTGTGTTGTTGGATCAATTAAGACATTCTACTGTATACACTAAACTAGATCTGCGGGGAGCTTACCACCTGGTCCGAGTAAAAGAGGGGGATGAGTGGAAGACAGCTTTCAAGACAAAGTTTGGTTTATTTGAGTACACAGTAATGCCCTTTGGGTTATGTAATGCCCCTGCGGCCTTTCAGCTCTTTATAAATGAGGTCCTACACGAATTCCTGGACGTTTGTGTCATAGTATACATAGACGACATCCTCATTTACTCTAAGAACTCAGAAGAACATACCCAACATGTTCGTGCAGTATTATCAAAGTTAAAAGAAAATCATCTTTTTGCTAAGTTAGAAAAGTGTACTTTTAATGTCAACAAGGTGGACTTTTTAGGATACTGCCTGTCACCTCAAGGAATAACTATGGATGTAAAGAAAATCAGTGCTATTGCTGATTGGCCAGAACCATCCTCTGTAAAAGATATTCAGAAATTTCTGGGTTTCGCCAATTTTTATAGGAGGTTTATTGCACATTTTGCAGACATTGCGGCCCCAATAACTACCTTGTTGCGGAAAGGGCAACGATTTCTTTGCACTGATGAGGCGGCACACGCCTTTCAACTCCTAAAACAAAAGTTCACTTCAGCCCCAATTCTGAAACATCCTGATCCTGACTTGCCCTTTTTTGTTGAAGCGGATGCTTCACAAGTAGCTTTAGGAGGAGTTCTCTCTCAACGAGATGCAGTAGATGGCCAGTTACATCCTATAGCCTTCTATTCCAAAAAGTTATTGCCAGCTGAACAAAATTACACTGTGGCTGAAAGGGAACTACTAGCTATCAAAGTAGCCTTTTCAGAATGGAGGCACCATTTAATGGGAGCCAAGTACCCAGTTACAATCTTTTCTGACCATAAGAACCTACAGTATTTTGGATCACTTAAAGCACTAACACCACGTCAGATGCGCTGGTTAATTATTTTTAGCACATTTCACTTTGTTATAACCTATAGAACAGGTGCACAACAAATTCAATCTGATGTGTTATCTAGATACGGACATACCTCAGACATGAAACAAGATAAAATAGGAGAACCCATTATTCCTCCCCAAAAGTTGTTGGCACCAGTACAACAGAAGGATTTCATCACAGATCTATATAATGCACACATGCAAATAGCACCTCAGGATTGGTTAAAGGATTCCCATAACACAATACAACGAGGTTTATTGTATCACGACAACATGCTGTTAGTGCCCACCTCTGAATTACAAACACAGGTGATAATTTGGCATCACGCCTCACCGTTGGCAGGTCATCCTGGTTGGGTAAAAACCCTGGAAAATGTGCAAAAACACTTTTGTTGGGACACTATAAGAAAGGACATTAAGCAATTTGTCACTACCTGTCCAATTTGTGCAAGACATAAATCTTCTCATAAGGCTCCTGACGGCTTGTTAATACCAATGCCAACACCCAAACAACCTTGGCACACTGTGAGCGTAGACTTTATTGTAGGTTTACCACCTGTAAAATCCTTCACAACAGTGTTGGTTATAGTGGATTTTTTATCTAAAATGGCACATTTTGTACCATTACGGAAATTACCCACGGCGGCAGAATTTGCCGATATTTTTATAAGGGAAATTGTGCGTTTACATGGTTTGCCAAGCAAAGTGGTGTCAGACCGAGGGAGCCAGTTCAACTCCAGATTTTGGAAAAAATTATGTGAAAAACTGAAAATAGATGTGGCCTTATCCACTACTTTCCACCCAGAGACAGATGGACAGACTGAACGACTGAACCAAACCTTACTTCAAACGCTACGTTGTTTATTGGCTGATTATTCTAGTGAATGGTTGGAAGCTCTCCCTGTAGCAGAGTTTGTTTATAATAATACTGAGCATTCAGCTCTACTTTGCTCACCATTCTATTTCTTGCAGGGGTATCATCCAAGAGCTATACCCATTTTGTTAGAAGATTCCCTGTTGCCTACAGTAACGGACAGACTAACGAGGTTAGGTGACATACAAGACAAAGCCAGGAAACATTTATCAAAGTACAAGGAAAGCATGAAAAGACAAGCAGACAAACACAGGTCTGAGGCCCCAATGTATAAAATTGGTGACAAGGTATGGCTCTCCACAAAGAACCTAAACATAGAGGGATCCCGAAAGCTGCAACCACGTTTCATTGGACCCTTTAGTATAACTGCCATAGTAAACCCGGTAACAGTAAAATTAGATTTACCAAAAGAATATCCAGTACATACTACATTCCATGTGTCCTTGCTTAAGCCGTACAACTCAAAAACCCGACCTGAACCACCACCTCCACCCATACCAATTAAGGGAAATCTGGAATATGAAGTGAAAAGCATAAAAGACTAAAAAAGAATTAGTGGACGTCTGTTTTATTTAGTAGAATGGAAAGGATATGATGAATCTGAGAATTCATGGGAACCAGCATCATATGTACATGCCCCACAGCTGATTAGACGGTTTTATTTAAAAAATCCAGGAAAACCCCGTCCTGTAGGAGGGCCTTTGAGGGGGGCAACTGTTAGGGTTTGTACACAGCAAAGAGCATGTCCCCTCTCACTGCACTAGTGGGTTTTGTAATAGCTCCCTTTTAAACTTACTATTGAAAGCCTTTCTTGTTATCTCACCTTCCCCCCCCCCTTGGCTTCTGTGTATGTTGTTTAATGTGCTGTTTTGTTTACACATTGGGCCTTGCTTTTACCAAGGCTTCTTTAAAACACTCCTCCCTAGGCCATGTGTTAATCCAACTCATTTGCATAATAACTGAAACTCTGCACACCTTTCAAGAACATGTGCAGCATGTGAGGACCACACCCAGCTCTTCAAACCACACCCAGCTCTGCACACCTTCCAAGAACATGTGCAGCATGTGAGGACCACACCCAGCCCTTCAAACCACACCCAGCCCTGTCTATAAGAGGCATCCCCCGAGCCTCACCCAGTGCTTGTGCTCGTCTACCTCCCGCTTACCTGAGAACAGATCCCTCGACGCTGGCACTCCTGCTCTTTACAGACTTTCATTGACTTCAATGGGCGCAGCTTCTGGCTCTTCCTTCTTCCGGTTTCCGGTTCCTCCTTGCTTCAGCCTCTCTCCTATGAGTAACCTGCAAAAGAGAAAGAAGACAAGGTTAGATTGATCAGTATCTCTTGCCAGCAACAAGTAAGTGCAAAACTTTTTACTACCTGAAAGAACTTTGACAACAATTTCTGGATTCGTGTATAGACAATTCGAAACGAAATACCTTCCACGAACATTGTGATTCAAACTCTTTGTTACAAGAATATTTTGCAAAACTTTGTGAAGCAAACATTGTTTTTTCTCATGGAACTTTTAAGAATCGAACAGTGGAAACCATTAACAGCAAGGCAAACAGTAAATCAAGGACTTGCACAAATTACATGCTGTATTTTGATGTAAAAGTACAGTATTTGTTTTATAAAAGATTCTGGAAATATGGGAAAAGTGAGTCTGCTTCACAAAGTTCCGCAAAGTATTGTTGTTGTAACAAAGAGTTTGAATCACAATGTTCGTGGAAGGTATCTTGTTTCAAATTGTCTATACACAAATCCAGAAATTGTTGTCAAAGTTCTTTCAGGTAATAAAAGTTTTGCACTTACTTGTTGCTGGCAAGAGATACTGATCAGTCTAACCTTGTCTTCTTTCTCTTTTGCAGGTTGCTTGTAGGAGAGAGGCTGAGGCAAGGAGGAACTGGAAACCGGAAGAAGGAAGAGCCAGTAGCTGCGCCCATTGAAGCCAATGAAAGTCTGTAGAGAGCAGGAGTGCCAGCGCCGAGGGATCTGTCCTCAGGTAAGCGGGAGGTAGACGAGCACAAGCACTGGGCGAGGCTCGAGGGCTGCCTTTTATAGACAGGGCTGGGTGTGGTCCTCACATGCTGCACATGTTCTTGAAAGGTGTGCAGAGCTGGGTGTGGTTTGAAGAGCTGGGTGTGGTCCTCACATGCTGCACATGTTCTTGAAAGGTGTGCAGAGTTTCAGTTATTATGCAAATGAGTTAAATTAACACATGGCCTAGAGAGGAGTGTTTTAAAGAAGCCTTGGTAAAAGCAAGGCCCAATGTGTAAACAAAACAGCACATTAAACAACATACACAGAAGCCTAGGGGGGGGGGGGGAGGTGAGATAACAAGAAAGGCTTTCAATAGTAAGTTTAAAAGGGAGCTATTACAGAACCCACTAGTGCAGTGAGAGGGGACATGCTCTTTGCTGTGCACAAACCCTAACAGTTGAGGGCCTGGGTGGAAGTCCACCAGTCACTTGCTACAGCAACTGACGTAGATGAGGAGATGGACAATCAAAGAGAAGATTTGGACCTTAGTCCTGGGGGCCATCAGCCTGCTGAAAGTGGATGACTTTTCCACCAAATCTAGAGCTTCAGGACAGGGCAGGTAGCAGTGTATCATCCTGGGCCCTGTCCCCAGAGGAGCAGGCAGTGAGGAGGGAGGAGAGAATTCAAGCTGGAAATGGCCAGACTCTGGATGGAAGAGAAGAAACTGGCCATGGAGGCAGAACAAAAGTAGATTGAGGCTTAGAGGGCATTAGAGGAGAAAACATTATTACTGGCTCATGAATTTACTTTAAAAGAGCTGGATCTCAGGGCCAGGCAGGCTGATTCCAGCAGTGATAGTGGCATCATACCTACAGTGTCAGGAGGAGACAAGCAGGTCCACACACCCAAAGATCTATGTGGTAGTGGATTGCATAGACAAATGGCTTGCCACATATGAGGCAGCTCTAATGGTGCACAGGAATCCAGAAGAACACTGGCGGGGGTGCTTGGGGAAACACATGCCTCCATTGGGAGGATCACACTGCTTATACTAGGAGTGGAGGACCAAACAAGATATGCCCCCATGAAAGACATCACTTGTTGTCCATGGTGGTACTGTATGCCTCCTGGGATGCACCTGTGATCAATTTAAGGTTAGCTGCTGCACAGATTGGGTCTACAGGTGAGGAGAAGTGTTTCCCATGTGTCACTTCAGTGGCTCCAGAGAGTGTATACAGAGGAAGTCACCTGAATTCAGATAAGAGTAAAACTGACAAGTACCCCTGTAGTAGGGAGCCATTGTCCATGTTCTATCACCTATGCAGAAAAGTCCATCAAGGTGTTAATTAGTCTACCCTGGCTTTAGGCTGGAGGGGCTCATGTTGGACATGGCCCGTCGTGCAGGGTTAGCCCTAACTTTTGTGCCTTCCTTCTCCTGTTTTTTGCTGAATTCATTTTTCCTGTGGATGTTACCACTACAAATCAGTGCTAAAGTGCTTGTGCTCTCTCCTCTAAACATGGTAACATTGGCTTATACCCAATTGGGATATTTAATTTACATGTAAATCCCTAATAAAGTGGGTATATATTTGCCCAGGGCCTGCAAATTAAATGCTACTAGTTTGTCTACAACATTGTGCCACCCACTGAAGTAGCAGTATAACAATGTTTTCTATCTACATTGTAGAGCCTGTGTGTGCAGTTTTAAACTTCCATTTTGCCCTGGCAAAATAAACCTTCTGCCAGGTTCAAACCTTCTTTTTTAATACATTTAACTCACCCCTAAGGAAGGCCCAGTACAAAACAGAGAACAGGGTGCACTGTTTTAAAAAGTTTTAAAAAGTAGGCCTTCCTCCTATTTTTTGGTGAATTTGTCTTTGCTGGCCTTGGGACTTTGTGAACTTTACCTCTGCAAAAGTGCTTATGCTCTTGCCTCTAAACATGGTAACATTAGCTTATACCAAACTGGCATATTAAATGTAATTATATGTCCCTAGTAAAGTGGCAACTACATGTGTACAGGGCCTGTAAATTAAATGCTACTAGTGAGTCTGCAGCATTGGTTGTGCCACCCACATCAGTAGTCCTTTAACCATATCTCGGGCCTGCTTTTACAGAGTTTTAAACTGCAATCCCAACCTGGCAAAATAAGGTCCACAGATAAGCCTTTTGCCACGCCCAAACCATCCTTTTTAATACATGTAAGTCACCCCCTAGGAATGGCCCAGAACAGCCTGGATGGCAGGGTGCAAGGTATTTAAAAAGTAGGATATGTACTTTTACGTTTTACATGTCCTGGGGGGTATGGTTAAGGTGGCAGGCCTGGTAGCCGTATATCTGTGAGTCTGGCCCGGACCTTAAAAATCCTTACTCATCCCGGGGGTTTGACTCGGAGGTGCCAGCTGGTGAACTAGGGGCCCGCACCGATCTGTGGTAGCTGGGTGCCCAAAACATTGGCCCAGCTAAGACATGCAATGGCCCTTGGCGGCCCAGGGACACAGCGAGATGCCAGACGGCGAGGCTGCATCAGATTTGGGCTGTGCAGGTGATGGTGGTGTTGTGACAGTGGCTGCCGGATGGGGCAGCCAGTGGGGAGCACAACAATCCCTGGTGCCTGGCGTAGACCCAAGGCAAGGAGCCTCTCCTGCTCCTGGAGGGCATCAGCTGACAGGTAGGCCTAACAGAGACAAACGTGCACTCAGGTGTCAATAACAACCTCTCACACAGCCCGCCTCCTCCTACTTGGCCCTATAGGGTGCTGGGTGACTGGGAACCTTGGGCCCATAGGTAGGAGCGGGCTCTATGATTAGCAAACAGCAAGAGGCTCAGTGACTCAGCAAGAAAATGCTGTGGAGGCCTGCGGCCCTGCTGCCCCAAGGTAAGGTAAGGGGGCTTGCCTCTGACAGCTTGACACCCTGTACTGAATGTGTCCCAGCATGCGATGACTAGTGCTCTGTGAGCCTCACCTTTTGAGTTTGGAGGAGGCACTATGAAGTATGAATAGAGGGGCCTTGGTGAAGCAGCTGGTATTTGGGCCCCTACTGAGCTGTGAACTGTGGAATTGGGACTATCCAGGTTAGAGTTGGCTGGAGGGCCTGATAGCTATTGTACCCATTGTAGGCAGAATGCTGAAGTCCAAATCACCTAAAACCTCTCCCCCTGTTCTAAGCGAGGCGGCAGACCCTTCTATCCATCTCGAGCACAGACCTGGCATGCTGGGCCATCTTGAAGCGACTCTGCACAGTCATTCTGCCCAATTTGAGAAAATATTACATGCCGTCTTGGACACTAAAAACACACTGGAAAGCAAGATTGATGCCGTTTTGTTAGATGTCATCTTCTGAGTAGACAATAGAAAATTGGTTGACAGTGTGGATGATGCTGAATTCTTCGTTCCATGATGAGACCCACACTTCAGGAATTCCAGTCCCAGTTAAAGGAAATGAAGGTCGAGGTAGCCACTCAGCACAGGAGGGTGGAGGATGCAGAGAGCCATTCAAGATGTAACAATGTTCATTTCGTAGGTTTCCTAGAATGCTCAGAGGGCCCAAGCATGGAGCAGTTCCTGGAAGAATGGTTGATGACCATGGTACTAATGGGTAAGGAACCTAAGTTTTTCACAGTTGAGAGAGCACATCGCTTACCCAGCAGGCCACTTCCACCAGGGGCTCAGGCTCTGCCAGTTATTGCAAAGTTGCTTAATTATAGAGACATAAACTTCATCCTACAGCTGTTTTTCATGAAATACCCTTAGCAATTTGATGAAAGTACCATCTCAGCCGCCCAGATTTTACCATGCAGGTACAAGACACTTGCAACTCCTATGCTACTTTCAAGCAGCATCTTCGAGAACTGGGTGGAGATATGCCCTCCTTTTCCCTGCCTAGCTGAAGGTGGTGGATAGTGATACTATTTACTTCCTCTCAACCCCTAATTCACTTCCTCTCAACCCCTATTGACACCTGGACTTTGTTGCATGCCAAGGGACTAGCGAGGCCCACAGCAGAAGACCAGGAGGTCGGTGAGTGGCTGACACCCCGGCGCCAGAGGCAGGCAGGGACTAAAAGTTGCCCCGCCACAACAAAAGTGACTAGGGAGCGGGCACAGGTGGTAAACGTAACGCTACTCAATCGCTAGATCACTATGGAAGACCTGAGTTTGGACCGCACATCAGACACTGGGCAGACACAACTGTCTCTTGGCTTCTGCCAGGGAAGAGGTCTGGGAGCCAGGGCTGAGCCCAAGGTCGGCAGATAAACTGTTCTGAGGGTATGGTCCTGGCCATCACCCAGCGGTGTGATCCCGGGATTGCCAATGAGTGTCCCCCTGATGATTCCCAGGGGAGAAGTTGTACTAATGGGATACTTTTAAGGGTCCGTGCGCCTGTAAAGCCTGTATTTCGCCTGGACATGCTCCCAATAATCACCGAATAGGACATGTTCTTTTTTTGTCTTGTAATAGTTGTTGGTTATTTATTGATTGGTTTTAGCTGTGTACTAGCCAGGGGTGTGGGGTTAGACACAATGGGGATCATTATGACCCCGGTGGTAAAAACCGCCTACCGCTGCGGCGACGGCCGCCAAACGACTGTTGCTGCAGCTACCAGTCATCCGCCGGATTATGACTACAGCCGGATTTCCACCAGAAGGATGGTGGAAATCCGTCTGCGGCCATGCAGGCGGATGGCGATAAGGTGGCGCTGCTGCCACTAGCAATGCCATGCCAGTAGACCGCTACCGGCTGTATTATGAGAATAATACGGCCTGGCGGTGTTCTGCTGGCAGACGCTGCTGCTGGCAGCAGCGCCCTGTCATGTCTCTTGCTGGAGGACCCCCTGACTACAGGTATGTCGGGTGCTCCGACAGGGGAGGGGGGTGGAGGGTGTTGTGTGTGTGGGTGGGGGCATGTGTGTATGTCTGTGTGTGCATGAATGTGGGTGTGTGTTGCGTTTTGTATGTGTGTGCATGTTTGGGGGTGTGAGTGCTGAAGCCAAACCGCCAATGTCATAATATGGAGGAAAGTACAACCAGCCTTTTGGCAGTACTTTCCTCCATATTTCCGCTGACCGCTGGGGTCATAATGAGGGCCAATGTTTCCTGTTTTTTCATTTTGCTCAAGTGGAATCTAATATATAGTTTATGTGGCCGAACACTAACATGCATGAGACATTCACTTGCCATGGGGGCGCTTAGGCGGCCTGCTCCTTCCTTTGGGGTTGGTCTGTTATGCTGTGGGGAGTTGAACTAGTTACGGCAGACATACCTGATGGACACACCTACTATCAACACTATCCCACACTATAACCTGATGACGTGGAATGTGAGGGGAATAGCCACTCCTGCCAAGAGATATTGGATCTATGCTCACCTCAAACGCCATCATGCGCATATTGCCTTTTTGCAAAAGATGCATCTAACCACGGGTGAGCTACAGAAATTGAATGGGAAATGGAAGGGGCAGAATATGTGTCTCAATGTCCTTCATGTTTGCTTGTGGGGTGCAGCTCTGATTTGCTCTGGGGTTTCCATTTGTGGAGGAAACGCACCAAACTGATACAGAGGGCAGATATGTGGTCATGGAGGGGCATCTGGGTGGTTATCCCATTATGTTGATTGTGATTTATGGCCCTTATACTAATCACTCTGCAGTTCTGGGCACCTGAACCCAGCCCTTTATGGGACCCGCACGCCCCCAGTAATTACGGCAAGGATATTTATTGCGTGCCGGATGTTTCCTGAGACCTCTCCCCCCCTCCTTTGAATGGTACCAAGCATATCAGGATGTCACAGTCTTTCAGGACCTGGATGGAGAGTAGGAGAGTATTTGATTTGTGTCATTTGCAGCACCCTGACACGAGGGAGTACTCATTCTGTTCCCCAGTTCATGATCTACACACAAAGGGTGCGTCCTTGCATCCTGACATGGAGGCTGCAGGCTAAGGCACTCCAAGGCCCTCCTTTTAGGAAGACTTGCACAAACCATCAAATATTTTGACCTCTATGCTTATACTAATCTTTCCAGGGCCATGGAATGGGGTGCACACAAGGTGGTGATGCACAGCCAAAGCATTGCTATCACACATGGGTTAGATGGGTCTTACGTGGGGAGGTTATGACTGTAGAATGGGAACCGCGCCGGCTGGAAATCATGGTGGCTCACGAGGAGGCTGGGTTGGATCGACTTCAGCAGCTACGGGAAAGTTATACGGAGCGAGAGATGCGCCTGGGGAAGCATGATTATAGACATTGGCCCTTATTACAACATTGGCGGTAAATCCCGCTTACTGCTGTGCAGAAGACCGCCAACACACCGCTGCGGTGGCGGAATTCCGCTACAGCTATTATGACCCACACCCCAGAATCCGCCACAATCCAGACACCCACACAAGTCCGCCACATCAAAGGTCAGTGATAAACTGGCAATAACAAAACCTCCACCGTCACGCCATCAGGAATATGCCCACACTATCACGACACACGAATCCACGCGGCGGTCTTTCAACCGCGGTATTCCTTTGGCGGTACACACCACACGCTCAAAATACACACACATTTACAAAACACAACCACATTGGACAATTCGAAATAAACACACCTGATACACATACACATACCACTCCCACGCACTCAATACAATATAAAACACACACCCACTTGTAGGGACCCAGATGCAGACTTTTTCCACATGGTATGGTCCTGCCCAATTATTAAAACCTACTGGAGGGCTGTTGCCATGGAGATCTCAACGGCTTTACGGACTGACATTGGGTTGACGCCAATGCTGCTCCTATTGGGGATCATGGGTGACATTGGATTGAGGAGGGCGGAACGGACCTTTCTGGGGGTGGCGTGCTTAGTGGCCAAAAGAGACATAATGACAGACTGGAAAGCTCAAAGCGCTCCAGCTTTGACTAAATGGAGAAGAGGAGTGGATTGGTGTGCTCAACGGGAAAAACTTGTTTACGAGGCCAGAGGGTGCCCAAATAAATATGATAAGGTTTGGGGGAAATGGGAGGCCACTACAATCAACCTCCCTGCACTGCCGACTGGCTCAACACCAGAGAAAACCTAAACGAGCTCCCCTCTCCCCCTCTAATGGGTGGTAGCATGCATGGGATACTTTACAGAGAGATGCATAATCTTCACACACAGTGTACTGTCTGAGACTAGGGATTGACCATTGTTTGGTGCCCGTTGGCACCCAGTTACATGTATGTATTTTGCCATATCTATTGCAAAACCAATAAAAATGTCTTTATCAAAAAAAAAAAAAAAAAACACACACCCACATCACCCACAAACCCCTACAACAAAAATTGAGAAAGAAGCCCAGAGAGAGACACCACCATCAACA
Organism: Pleurodeles waltl; assembly: GCF_031143425.1. Classification (NCBI taxonomy): domain Eukaryota; kingdom Metazoa; phylum Chordata; class Amphibia; order Caudata; family Salamandridae; genus Pleurodeles; species Pleurodeles waltl. Next base: position 1,618,895,538 of record NC_090445.1, on the reverse strand, counting down.
ACACTAGCATCCACAGGCACACAACACCATCACTCACACAACATCCACGCACCTCAGACAACATACACAAACACATCTCCTCACAAATCACAACCGACACCACACCATGGCACCGCAAAGACACCCCAGGTTCTCTGAGAAGGAGCTCAGGGTCATGGTGGAGAAAATCGTCCGGGTAGAGCCACAGCTATTCGGATCACAGGTGCAGCACACCTCCATAGCTAGGAAGATGGAGCTATGGCGCAGAATCGTAGGCAGGGTCAACACAGTGGGACAGCATCCAAGAACTAGGGATGACATCAGGAAGAGGTACCCCCACCCTCCCCTCACCCTCACCCCATCACTCCAACACCTCACAAATGTCCCACTATCACAACCCACACATCCCAACACCAAGCCCTGCATGCAACACCAAAGCATGGACACACATCACCAAAGCATGTCCACTACAGATACCCACACAGATCCTCAAACCAGTTATCACACAAGGTCCTACACAAGAATGCAAGCATTGGATTATAGGGTCACCCACCCATTGCACACGATGGCACACACAGATGCAATCATCGTGCCTTTACACCACTGCAGGACCCCTACCCAACGTCACCGGACAGGAGGTTCCAGACATGTCCACTCCACCACAGAAGAGTCCCACAGCGATCACTGCAGCTCTGTCCAACTGGATCAAGGTGACCAGCCCGGCCCATCTGGGACCTCCGGACAGTCGGTTCGCGTGACACTGGCACAAGCCACCACAGAGCCTCCCCCCTCAGGAAACACCAGCACAGCACCCACCCACCGGGTCCATCTCTCTGTCCCCAGGACACGTCAAGCAGCAGTGTGTCCACCACTACTGGGAACCCAGGCAAACCCACCAACCCAAGAAAATCAGGGACCTGGGGGCAGTGGCAGTGAATGTGCAGATGGTGTGTTTGGCTGACCAGTACATCTCCCATGTGAATGCCAAGTTTCCTGGCTCAGTGCATGACGCTTACATTCTGAGGAATAGCAGCATCCCTTATGTGATGGGGCAACTCCAGAGGCACTGTGTGTGGCTAATAGGTGAGGACAAGGACCCTATACCCTGTGAATAGTTGTCTGGGTCTGGGGTTGTCCCTAAGGGTTAGTGTGTGTGTAACAGTTGTCCCTCGACATTTGCAGGTGACTCTGGGTACCCCACATGGTTCAGGGGACAGAGGCACAGGAAAACAGGGGAACTGGGAGGACTGCTGTGCGACAGGGGGAGGACAGGCCCAGGGAACCCACTCTCCACGAGGCCCTCTCCAACATCATGGAGGCGTACCATCATTCTCAGGAGACGATGGCAATGGTACTCGCCAAGTTTCAGGAGACCCAGCAGCTGCAGGAGGAACAGTACCTGGGGATCAGGGAGGAACTTAAGTCCATCAACATCACTCTGGTACCATTGTAGGGGTGCTGAAGGACCTTGTGAACACCAGGAGGGACACTGTGGCACAACAAGGGGCCCCTGACACTAGCCTGGATGATGAACAGCCCACCACCTTCACCAGCACTAGTGGACAGGAGGCACCGCCACAGGACCACGACACCAGCACCCCTCCCCCTGCAGATGGAGAACCACCCCACACACGGTCCCAGAGATCCAGGACAAAGACAGTGAACAATGCCAAGACCTCCACCAGGACATAAGACCCTCCTGAATGTCATCCTTCTCTCCCACTTCGTCACCCTGTCCATCCATCAACTGCCCTAGCTCCACTTCCTATGCCCCTTTGGACAATGCACCTCTGAAACAAATAGATTGGACTCTGCCATGGACCATCCTCCACCATCACCCCTGCCCATTTTACAACCCCCTCCATTATTTTGCACTGAAATAAATACCCTTGAATCACAAAACAAGCTGGAGTCAGTCTGTGCTTTCACAAATGTGTATTTACAATAACTATGGAATATAGCAATGTCGATTGTATTGTCAACATACCGATGTAAACAGCTCTAGTCCATGAGGTAATATAGCAGAGGTCACGCAGTGGTAACCACATCTGTGAAATGGAAAGGCAAAGTGACAAGTCAAGGTCCATACACTGGGTGAAAGTGATAGACATAAGATGGGTCTAACAATTGTATGAGAGGTGTGAGGCAGTGACATCTTCTTACCTGTGTCGCACTGGAAGTATTGCTGGATAACGTTGTTTCTGTTGTGGATATCCTCTTCTTCTGCCTCCTCGTCTTCACTGTCCACAGGCTCCACTGCTGCCACAGGACCACCATCTGGACCATCCTCCTGCAGAAAAGGCACCTGTCATCGCAAAGCCAGGTTGTGCAGCATACAGCAGGCCATGATGATCTGGCACACCTTCTTTGGTGAGTAGTAGAGAGAACCACCTATCATATGGAGGCACCGGAATCTGGCCTTCAGGAGGCCAAAGGTCCTTTCGATCACTCTCCTAATTTGCCCATGTGCCTCATTGTAGCGTTCCTCTGCCCTTGTCCTGGGATTTCTCACTGGGGTCATTAGCCATGACAGGTTGGGGTACCCAGAGTCACCTGCAAATGTCGAGGGACAACTGTTAGACACACACTAACCCTTAGGGACAACCCCAGACCCAGACAACTATTCAGAGGGTATAGGGTCCTTGCCCTCACCTATTAGCCACACACGGTGCCTCTGGAGTTGCCCCATCACATAAGGGATGCTGCTATTCCTCAGAAAGTAAGCGTCATGCACTGAGCCAGGAAACTTGGCACTCACATGGGAGATGTACTGGTCAGGCCAAACACATCATCTGCACATTCATTGAATGGTAGCTCTTCCGGTTTCTGTACACCTGTTCACTTCTGCGGGGGGTACCAAGGCCCCATTGTCCCATCAATGGCACCTATGATGTTGGTGATATGTCTCAGGGCATAGAAGTCACCTTTCACTGTAGGCAAATCCTCCACTTGAGGGAAAACGATGTAGCTGCTCATGTGTTTAAGCAGGACAGACAACTTTCTTGACAACACGTTTGAGAACATAGGCTGGGACATCCCTGATGCAGTGGCCACTGTTGTTTGAAAAGACCCACTTGCCAGGAAATGGAGTACTGACAGGACCTGCACTAGAGGGGGGATTCCTGTGGGATGGCTGATTGCTGACATCAGGTCTGGCTCCAACTGGGCACACAGTTCATGGATTGTTGCACGATCAAGTCTGTAGGTGACTATTACGTGTCTCTCTTCCATTGTCGACAGGTCCACCAGCGGTCTGTATACCGGAGGATGGCGCCATCTCACCACCACCTGCCCCAGCGGACGTGCCCTATGGAGGAAAACAGCGAGCAGAGAGTCAGCCAACACTGAGGTATTACTAAATGTGATTAGCAAACATTTGTAAATCCGCTATGTGCCTGTTACTGTGTGTATGCAAGGCCTAGATAGGTGTGACGCAATTAGTATTAATGCCCTGTGGGCCCCTGAAATGGCGGCTGCCTGACCTGTGAGGTGGGACAAGGGGATATGAGGTAACTGCGCTGGCGTTCTACACCGTTGCGGTAGGCGGTCAAAGACCGCAGCGCAATCCTACATTGGTTAACATTGGACCCTATGGGTCCCAGGAGCCAATGACAATGTATGCCGGCGGTGATGGTACACACCCCCGCGTACATGACCGCCATTTTCTGTCTGTTCACTCACTTGATACCTGACCTTCGACAGGAGAGGACCTACACTGCAAGTGCTGCTGTGACCTCAGTCTGGAAGCGATGATGGCCCATGTGTCTGGGGAAAGGGCCCCTGCCTTCACTTCGGAGGAGTTGGAGAAGTTAGTGGATGGGGTCCTCCCCCAGTACATGCTACTCTACGGTCCTCCAGACAAACAGGTGAGTACACAGTGAGCATGCTGCATGGGCAATTCCTGTTTGGAGTGGTGTGGATGGAAGATACATGGGGGGGGACTGAGGCCTGCATGTGTGGACGGTGAGTGCTTGTGCGTCAGGGCAAGGGTGGGAACGTGGGCCAATGACTGTGACGGTCCGGATGGTTAAACTTTTTCCTTTTCCCCTGTACTATTCCTGTAGGTCAGCGCCCACCAGAAGAAGGATATTTGGCATGCCATCGCCAAGGACGTCCGGACCCTGGGGATCCACCATAGACGGAGCACCCACTGCCGTAAAAGATGTGAGGACATTCGCCACTGGAGCAAGAAGACGGCGGAGGCCCAGCTGGGGTTGGCCTCCCAACGTGGGAGGGGTGCCCGTCGCACCATGACCCCCCTGATGTTCCGGATCCTGGCGGTGGCGTATCCGGAGTTTGATGGGCGCTTGAGGGCATCACAGCAGCCACAAGGGGGTGAGTACCTTCACATCCATCTGACTCTGCATGCATTACGAGGTGTCTGGGTGGGGGAGGTGGGCAGTGGGTTATCCTAGGCCAGGGCGAGCTTTGTAGGCAAGGACCCTTTGTGAGGCAGGCTATGTGACACCCCAACCCCACCAGTGGTAAGAGACATCTACACCTAGTCAGGCTCCTGTGACTTCCATATGTGCAGCAATCGGGCATAGGCCTTGTACCCCATGGGCATGTGATTAATCTAGGAACTCTAAGTGCATGGCATAGTGCAGAGGGCTACTGTGTCTGTAGTGTTGGCCAACGGTAGTGGTATTGCATGCACTGAAAATGTATTTCTTCTGTCTTTCCCCCAACTTTTGTGGTCTCCCTGTTCTTGTATGCAATAGCATCATCAGGCGGAGGAGCAGTGGCACTGGAGCAGGAGGGATCTGCATCCCACTTGGCCCTCGAGGGTAGGACAACGGAGTCTGAAGCCACCAGTGGGACAGAGGGCGAGGGGAGCTCCACGGCGGGGACAGGATGTGACATCAGCGACTCCTCCTCTGATGGGAGATCCCTTGCGGTGGTGGGACCCTCTGTGCCCCCGCATCAACAGGTACAGCCGCCACCCCCCCTACCAGCACTGCCCTCCCAGCAGCCGCTCAGCGTGTGTCCCGTGCCCGTTCAGAGCAGCCCCTCAGCGTGTGTCCCGTGGCCGCTCACCCAGGAGGGTGGACATCTCCTTCGCCCCATGCACCTCAGGCCCTGCCCCAGTCAGTCCTGCTGCCCTCAGTGATGAGGCTATTGACCTCCTGAGATCCCTCACTGTTGGGCAATCTACCATTGTGAATGCCATCCAGGGTGTCGAGAGGCATTTGCAACAAACAAATGCATACTGGAAGGACATTCATTCTGGGCAGGCAGCCGACAGAGAGCATTTCGGGCTCTGGCCCCAGCACTGATGGCAGCCAGTGTCCCTGTGTCCAGTCTTCCCCCTCCAACTTCCTCCACTCAGACCCAATCCCCTGTACCTCAGCCTATCCCAAGCACACCATCAGACCAGCATGCATACACCTCATCACACAAGGGTGGCTCTGGCAAACATAAGCACCACACATCCCACAGGCACTTACACAAGCATCATTTCCATGCAGACATACCAACATCCACTGCCTCCACTGTGTACCCCTCCTCCACGTCGTCCTCCTCCCACCTTGTCTCGTCTCCACTCACACCTGCATGCACTACATCTTCAGCCACTACCTCCATCACCAGCACGCCCATCACCACACACTGCTCACGTGCACTCACCACCCCCACTACCATTCACACATCCCCTGTGTCCTCTACCAGTGTGTCTGTGAGCCCTCCTCCCAAAGTACACAAACGCAGGCACACACCCACCCAACAGCCATCCACCTCACAACAGCCTCCAGCCAATGCATCTTCACCCAAATTCAGCAGACGTACACCTCCTACAACCACTACCTCTTCCTCCACTCCCAAACCCACTCCGTCTACCCGTCCCTGTGTGTGTAAAAAAACATTTCCTGGCTAACATTGACCTCTTCCCTACACCTTACTCCCGTCCGTCCCCTAGGACCAGGCTTTCCAGGTCCCAACCCAGCACCTCAGCCACCACATCACTGGGCACAGTGGTCCCAGCAACAGCGGGCTTTTGGAGTGCGCCAAGCATCAGGGCAGCCAGTGTGCCACGGAGCGAGGGCAAGTACATTCCGCCACCTGCAAAAGTAAAAAAGTTGCCCACATTCCGGAGGGAGAAGGAGAAAACACCTGCCACCAAGGGCTCAGAGAAAACAAAAGGGGATAGTGGCAAGACAGCTGCGCCACCATCCAAGGTGGGGAAGGGCCAGAAAATCAAGGGCAGGTCAGGAGAGCGCATGGTGGCACAGACTATGGGACCAGTGTCACACGTTCTGTCCACCTGCACCGCCACATGCACCGCCACCAGCACCGCAGTCCCTGAGCCCGCCACCAGCACTGCAGTCACTGAGCCCGCAAACCAGCATTGCCGCCACTGAGCAAGCCACCAGCACCGCCACCACAGAGCCGGCCACCAGCACTGCCGCCACAGAGTCCGCCACCAGCACTGCCACCACAGAGCCTGCCGCCAGCACCGCTGCCACAGAGTCCGCTGCCAGCACAGATGCCACAGAGGCTGCCGCAAACACCACTGTCACAGAGTCCGCCGCCAGCACCGATGCCACAGAGGCCGCCGCAAGCATCGCCGCTACTGACACCGCCGCAAGCACCGAAAGCGGCCCCGCGACGGCCTGAGCCAGTGGCAGCTTCCATGATACAAAACCTTCAGTGGAGAAAGGCATCCACTACGTCTGTCCTTGGCAGGATGAAGCACTCTGGGCACAAAGCCCCCTCCAGAACCAGTGGAGAAAGGCATCCACTACCTTTTTCCTTGGCAGGATGAAGCACTCTGGGCACAAAGGCCCCTCCAGAACCAGTGGAGTATCACATCCACTACCTCTGTCCTTGGCAGGATGAAGCACTCTGGGCACAAAGCCCCCTCCAGAACCAGTGGAGACTGTTATCCACTTGAGAGACTGTGGCTTTGCACTCTCCCCCTGATAAAGCAGTGGGCAAACCACCCACTGGAGAGACATGAGAGACTGTGGCTTTGCACTCCCCAGGATTAATCAGTGGGCAAACCACCCAATGGAGAGACTTGAGAGACTGTAGCTTTGCACTCCCCAGGATAAAGCAGTGGGCAACCCACCCACTGGAAAGACTTGAGAGACTGTGACTTTGCACTCCCCAGGATAATGCAGTGGGCAACCCACCCATTGGAGAGATTTGAGAGACTTTGGCTTTTTACTCCCCAGGATAAAGCAGTGGGCAAACCACCCACTGGAGAGACTTGAGAGACTGTGGCTTTGTACTCCCCAGGATAAAGCAGTGGGCAAACCACCCACTGGAGAGACTGTGGCTTTGCACTCCCCAGGATAATGCAGTGGGCAACTCACCCACTGGAGAGACTTGAGAGACTGTGGCTTTGTACTCCCCAGGATAAAGCAGTGGTCATGGAGCCCCCTCGTGGAGCAGTGGCGTCGTGCACTCATCCGGCTGAGGTGCCCCCCCCTTACCTTCCCCCTGAGGTGCCTGTTTAATTTCGATCTGATGTCCCTGCAGTGTTCTCTCCATTTGATGTCTGGTATCAAATGTGTGGGCTTCGCCCATGCATTTTGGGCCCAGTGGTCCACGGACAATTATTGGTGCACTATCCGGACTTGTGTAGTTGGTGTACATAATTGTATATACTGTATTTCGAGTTTTGACTACTGGTTTTTTCATGATTACAATCGTTCAACTCATTTCCTTTTGTCATTGCGTTATTCAAGGTCATTTGCTGCATATATTTGTGTGTATGGTGTTGTGGGTGAGGGTGAAGGTTGGGTTGTTGCATGTTGCGTGTATATGTCACTCTCTTTTCCCTCTCCCCTCCCCTGTGTTGTAGGTGCAGTACTCACCATGGTCGTCGCCGCCGTCTTTGTTGCTCCTGATAGAGGAGCAGGAATACCATCGCAGGGAGTATTTGGAGTTCTGGCTCCATGGAGTCCTGGTTCCTCGTGGGGTGTGGAGAGGTGAGTGTTTTCCCTTCCAAGTCCTGTTTCTGCCGTGTTTTTGTTTGCGTTGGTTCCGCCCCGGAAAAGGTGGCGGATTGGCCTCTCATAATAGTGTGGGCGGTATATTGTCTTCCGCCTGTCTGTTAGCGGTGCCCGCTGCGCTGTTTGTTTGTACCGCTGTGGCGGTCAGAGTTTTAAAGTGGCTGTCTATGTTGGCGGTTTCCGCTGTGGTCGTAATTCCATTTTTTTGTTCACCGGCCTGTTGGCGGTATTACTGCCGCTTTAACACTGACCGCCAGGGTTGTAATGAGGGTCATTGTCTTGCTAGGTTACAGACGGAAGGTGATCACTCAGGTTGGCTCTTGTTGTGGCTTGTCCACCCAGACCAGATTTGGCCACCAAAAGGGTTGATCAGTTTGGATGTTGGTACTATGGTTAACACCCAGGCGGCCATTAATGATACATTTGTAGGCCATTATCACTCTTGGTATATGGCTTCGGATAGCCTCTCTTTTGATCGGACTGAGGGCTACCTCTGGAACCTCCTGCTGCCCTGACTAAACTGTGTCAGGTGAACTTAGTTGGAGCTGTGGGCTATATAATGACCCAAAGGCAAGAGTGAAGAATTATTTTGAACAGTTCTAGTATCCAGAGGGGCACAGACAGGGATATCCTCTGTTCCCACTGATTTCTGCCCTGGCCATAGAGACCTCTGTTGCAGTCTCTGTCTGTGGGTTCTGAGTTGGAGGCTTATAGTATATAGCAAATTTAGCATCATCTCTTTATACGCAGATGATGTCCTTATCTATCCACACAATGCAGATGCCTCAGCCTTGATGGACCTACTGCGAGAGTTTGGGGCCATCTCAGGCCTTAAAGTCAATTGGGCTAAGTCATCCTTGTTTCCCCTGTCCCCGATTCTAGTCTATAATAGGAGTACTCTACAGAGACTCAGGCTTAGCTGGAGTTGCAATACTTTTAAGTATCTAAGGGTGCAAGTTTCCCATTCAGATGCAGACCTGGTAGATGTGGAGGGCCGTAAGCTCCATTCATAGATCTCTGTTTTGGCTAGCTCTGCCACAGTCCCGGCTGGGCTGGGTAGCAATCTCTAAGTTTCCTTTTTTGCCCTGCTGCTGCACTTTTTCACTGCCCTGCCAATATTGCTTCCTATGCGGTTCTTTCAGGATTTTAATGGACTTCGGCTAGAGCTGAGTTGGGGCTTGGAGAGGATGTGAGGGCCCTCACTGTTGTACAATTGCTGGAGTGGCATCAGTGTTCCTGATTATGAGCTCTACTATGCAGTCTTTGCTCTGGATAGATGCAGCTCTTTGCCCAGACAGGGCATCAATTTGCCAGATCTTGGATGGGACGTACCTGCTCGTGGGGCTGTTTGACCCCAAGGCTCGGGTACCATATTAGACACACCAGATAAGAGTGGTGGATTGCTGCTGGTGAATGTATATACTAGTCAAGGGGCCCCACCTGCTGCATTCTCTTCTGCTCCCCATTTGGAGCTTGCCTATGCTCCAACAGGTGGCCAAGCAACATAATGTTCTACCTTTGAGGGAGGTGGAGTTTGATCAGTTGGAAGACTAGTTTCTAGAGGACACCTTTATGCCCTATCAGGAGATCATGGAGAACTAGCAGAAGGTCATTGTTTGCCATTAAATATGTGCTGCTGCCAATGTGGTGCCCTGACAGTACTGAACCAGACACATGCCCGAGTTTAGACGTGATCTTATCGCTTGGGGGCATGCAGTGACTATCCACAGGGCTCTATGTCGCACTGAGTTTGGTCGGTGGTGCACTAATGCAAAGGGCAAGGAAGTGGTGGACGGCGGACCTCCGGATGCCCATCATGGATCCCCTTTGGCACTGCAGCATGTTAAGGTGATTTCCTGCAACCCATGTTTTTGTTTTATACAATTTAGCTCCTTGCACCAGACATATCTCACACTAAAAGGCATCAAGCAAATGCTCTCCACAACCTCCCCTCAGTGCCCTAGATGACAGTTGCCCCAGGCCAGATATTTTCACATGGTGTGGGACTGCCGGGTGGTGCAACAGGCCTAGGAACAGATTCCAGCAAGTACTGTTGCCTTGGTAGATCACCCAGTTCCACTCTTTCCTGAGCCATGCCTACCTAGGCCTCCATCTTAAGGCCAAATGAGATAAATATTTCCATACAATCATAGACCTTGCATTCATCTTCTTTAAATGGCAAATTGCGATGTCTTGGATGGGTCCAGCAGGTCCGGACATTAAGTGTTGGATTTCCATGGTGCTGTTGTTGGAAAGGGCTGAGCGTGATGCCCTTGTCATGATAAGTATCCATGGGTGTAGGAATGCAGGCGGCAGGGGCTGGGATACATGCATCCACAAATTGGAGGCAAAAAAAGATACACGCCTTCCCTGAATGCCACCCTTGCTTCTAATGGTTCCTCCTGTTTATTTTCAGCGATTTTCACAGGGTACATATACGGACTGGTGTGCATGCCTCTACATCCTCTGATGGCGGTATAATTGCCTGCCACCGAGGACCTGAAATTTGGTGGGCTCAGACGATAATCCTCTCAGATCAGGAGGCTTGATGATGGGGGACTGCTCCCATCACTTCCTAGTCTCCCTTCTCACCTACATATACTCACTCATTTAGCGAGTGAGTGGGTGTCCTTGGGTACTTTCACTAAGGGCTCTGATCCCCCAATGCCCTAGGTCATGGCATGGTATCCTGAACCCCATGCCTCTATAGGGGCCTCCTTCATTACCAGATTCTCTCACACTTGAGGCTGAGGGAGCATGTTGCCCAGGTCTGAGGTGACTTCGCTGTGTTTACTTATTATTACACCCTTTAAAATTATGGTTTTATGTATCTATGCAGTGTTGATGATGGATTTGATATGCTTCTTGACTTTCACTTTTTTATTTTGGTTTTCTTCCATTTGTTATTCATGTGATAAAATCAACAAATACATTTTAAAAAGTCCTGGTAGTGTATAACTCTTACATTTGTTTTTCACTACTGCAAGGCCTATCTCTCCCATAGGATAACATTGGAGTTGCGTTATTACTTTTTATATATGTAATTCCCAAATGGAAAGAGATGACAAGATCATGTTTGGTGTCTCTGGAATCCTAATTTAATCCTAACTTATGATGAAGGTGTATTAAAAAAACAAAATTAACTTTGAGAAAATTGGCTTATTTTTGCCTTAGCCAATTACTGCCTTCAGCCTATCTCTGGTCACATGACTGGGTGTAGTTGGCAGTTGGGCTTTGTGTTCTTCTCCTAGATAGACAAACACAGTGGCAGTTTAGATGTGACTGGATCACTGGCAGGATTAGAGGGAAGAACTGGACTCAGCCTCACTTACACCTGAATTGGCTGAGTCTTGTCTCTACACAAAAGGCATAACGACCCTGCATTGTTACTTCAGTCAAGTTGAAGCTAGGGCAGGGGAGGCAGGGAATTCCTTGCACTGCAAATCCAATTTTCAGAATATTTTCCCACTTTAAAGAACCAGGGCACCAGGGTGTAAAGGATGGAACTGAAACACCACCCTTTCAGTACACTTCTGAACCTGTGGATACTCTGAAGGACTGCTATGCTGCTACAAGAACTGGCACTCGGCTGGACTCCTGCTTTGGTGTGCTGATCTATTGCATGCTGCCCTCTTGCTTGGGTGAGAAAGATTGCACCTGCATTACTTGAACTGAACACCCAGAGTACCTCTAAAGGCTAGTTGGCTGGCCTTCTGATCTGAAACCTCAGGGATACAACAGGCTTCCAATGATCTTGCATCTGCACCTGTACTCTGCCATCTGTGAGTCTATTCTTCTAACTGGTGCCACTCTAGTCCTGGGCTTTTGGAAGTGGGCCTAAGGTGCTCAGCAAGTCTGTGGATCAAGCCCCGGGGAACATGGCGGCTGTAGGTCGGCAGCGCTCGCGCTGCTATAACAGCCGTGGCGCTGCTCGACCCCTCACCAAGCGCGAAGTCAAAGCGCAAAAGGAAGGAAGGGTGGAGGAGAGGAAAAACGATACTGGGGATGGAAATTCCTCCCATTTACTTACCTGATAGCGGCATGCCGTCTCGAAAGTTACGAGACCGCATTCCGGCGCGGAACGACTGGAGGCAGACCAGGCAGGGGCAGCACAGGTCGTTTATGCAGCATGGAAGGCAGGTCTGGTGAATTGCTGCCCCATGTAAGAAGGAAGGACTCTCTCTCCCCCTCAACACTCGGGCCCTTGAATTTGCCTCAAAGTGGTATGGAGGATCCTGTGGACGCTGTGGATCAGGTACTGGGTGAAGGTATGTGGAGCCTGTGGACCTTCATAACCTAAGAGAGGGGGGCCCTCCTCATATGTTTTCATGCCAGGGCAGTGGCCTTGAAAGCTCCATGGATACTCTATTGGGTGAAAGGGGGGCAATACTGCCACAAAAAAAGAAGAAATCTGAGGGGGAAGAAAGCAGCCCTCCCCCCTCTCTGAGCAGAAAATAACCCCCTCACTGAGGGCATATTTCAAAGCCAAGAGCTTAGACAACGTCATGACCAGCTCTAATACGACTTATGGTCTGAATGTGAGAAGGGCGAGCAAGCTGAAGTGCAGGGGTGTAATTTTTCTGTTTCATCTGCACCCCCTTCAAGCGAGGGGGGGTATCAGCCACCAGTGTGTTAGTACAGAAGCAGACAGTTTTGGGTATAGGAGAGGACACCCTCCTGCTTCAAAGAAGCGACACTTCAGAAGGATGGACATTAGACCCTTGGGTTCCCAGCATGATCCTTTACCGGAATCGAATTCCACAAATATTCAGCCATCGGTGGAATCCCTGCTGCATTCTTTGTCTAAGGAAGTTAAGCAGGGATTTATGGTATCACAGAATAACCAGAAAGGGATTCAAGATGTCTGTGAAGCATTGGCGGCGAAGATGGATATTCTAACACTGCGAACTCAGGTTTTGGAAAACCAAGTGACTCAACTTAATGAAACGGTGGAGAAACATACAAATGATATTGAAGTATTAAAGATAATGGGAAAGCAGAATACTGAGCATCTGGAAGTGTTAGAAAATAACGCCAGGAGGAATAACATTAAAATATTGAATATCCCGGAGGGAGTCGAGGGGGACAATATTAAAATGTTTGTGGTAGGTCTTCTGAGTCAAGTAGGAGTGTGGGAAGGGCCCGAGGATTTGCTATCCCAAGATATACAGATGGCCCACAGGGACCCTTTTTGGAAATAACCAAATGCCACTAAGCCAAGAAGGATACTGGTGAATTTTCTCACCTATGCTATTAAGGAAAAGATCCTCTCTAGGGCGTTGAAAACCGGAACTTTGAATGCGAATGGAGTTTCTTTTGAAGTAAGATCCGATGTATTGCGGATGACCTCCAACCGACAATGGGAACTTGGCAAGAGGTTGGAAGAGTTTAGGAAACTGGGGGCCACGGCCCAGTTAAAATTTCCTGCGACTTTGAGGGTGATGAGAGAAAACCGGATGTATAACATACGGGATCCCCATGAAGCAGACTCTCTCCTTGAGAAATTTAAGAATAACTAAACCACGAAGAGATACTCCTTTCTTTTTTTTTTTTTTTTGGTGGGGGTCTAGCAGTGTCAAAAGGCTGGATAGCCAAAAAATGGGGGGGTTCCCGAGGGAGGTGAGAGGGAGGATACGGGGAAGGGGGTTGGGAAGGTGGGAGGCAGGGGTTTGACAGGGTTGGGGTGGATTAGGCATGGGGAAAAATGTCCTCATCATCAAATGGTTCGACCCATAGCATTGTTTATTAGAATGTTCACTACCTCTGAAAGAATATATAAGAAGGATGGCTACAGGTAATCTCCAGATTCTCTCATGGAACGTGAATGGACTGAGAGTAAAAGAGAGGAGAAGTTATGTCTTGCAGTATATCAAGGATTACCAGGCACAAATTATAATGATTCAGGAGTCTCACTTGACATCTGTAGAAGTACATGAGATATTTAAGCCCCAGGTTTGGGTTAGTCAATTGACTTGTTCTAATAATACATCGCATTCGAAGGGAGTAGTAATTTTGGTTAAGAGAGCCGCCAATGCCCTGATTATGTCCACTAAATCAGACACAAAAGGTAGATGGGTTATGGCGGATGTAAAAATCAATCAGGCCATTTATACTTTGGTATCCAATTATGGTCCTAATGTGGACGACACAACCTCCCTACAGGAAATATGTAATGCAGTCCTGGAAATCCAGTACCCAATTATACTAGCAGGTGATTTTAATGTGGTCTTAAACTATGTGTTGGATAAGTCTTCTGGTAGTAAGGCCTGTGGATCTCGAAAATCTTTGGCGTATATCAAAGTGATGATGGAGCAGTAGGCGTTTGGTTGACATTTGGAGAGAATTGCACGGTTGCTCGCGTAGTTTTACCTTCCATAATAAAAGATTTAGGCATCATTCCAGGATAGATTATTTCCTACTAGCCAAGGTTCTAAGGGCATGTGTGGTGGACGTACAGCATATCCCCGCCCATCTATCTGATCATGCCCCAGTCATGTTGACTATGAAGGAAGATGGCCCACGGCCAGCAAAGAGGTGGATGTTAGATTGTTCACTATTAGCTAATATAGAGGTGGTGAAATGTTTATCAAGGGAAACTAGATGGTTTTTTTAAGATAATAAGAACTCTGCAGCACCTTGTGGTGTGGGATGCATATAAAGTTTTTATTAGGGGGGTTCTGATTTCCATCCCTGCCCGGAGAAATAGGGAGTACAGGTCAGGCATTCAGGATATTGAGAATGAATTGAAGAGCCTAGAGAAAAAACTGGTTGAGGGTCATTTGGGTGCGAGAGAGGATGATTCGCCCATGTAAGAATTGGTGACTAAGCGAGCAGCACTCTCAGCATTAATAGAGACGCGAGTAAGAGAAAATGGGAGGCAAGCAAATTCACAAATTTTGAGTATGAGGAATGTGCAGGGAAGTTATTGGTGTGAAAAACGAAGCCTGATCTTATTAGAAACCAAATTTCAGAGATAAGGGACCCTGATACAGGGGCGGTTGTAACAGACCCCTTAGCAATTCAAAGAGCATTCCAGAGTTTTTTTGAAGCTTTATATAAAGAAGATTTACCAGAAGTGGTGGAAGACGAGATGCCAAAGGTAGAAGAATTAATGTCAGGGAGACTTGATGAGGAAGGGGTGTCTTTTTTGGAGGAGGAATTGTCGGAGGTAGAAATAGTACAGGCTATTGCCAAAGCGAAAAAAAGGAAGGCAGCAGGCCCTGATGGCTTGCCTGCGGAGTTTTATGTAAAATTGGGTAGTATTTTATCCCCTCTACTCAAAGAGCTTTTTAATGCAATTTGGAGGGGAGAGTCTCAACTACCAGGGCCCTGGAATGAAGCAATAATAACTGTCATATTAAAACCCGGGAAAGATGCTTCGTTTTGTGAATCATGTCAGCCAATTTCCCTATTGAATAATGACTATACAATATTCACAAGCATACTTGCTAGCAGATTAGGGGAGGGCATCGTGCCTCTGGTTCATGAAGATCAAAAGGGGTTTTTAAAGAATAGGCATATGTATCAATTATCCCACAAATTAATTGGGGCAATTGACATGGCATCAGTATCGGGCCTTCCTCTGGCGGTTATTACCCTTGATGCTACTAAGGCGTTTGACCGAGTGAATTGGGGCTATTTAATTTATATTCTAACACAGCTGAATTTCGGCCCAGGGTTCTTGGGAGCAATCAAAAGTATTTACGCCAATCCATCGGCAAGAGTTTTGATTAATGGGAGTTTAACCTCTCCGTTTTTATCACTCGAGGGACTAGACAGGGTTGTCCTCGCTCCCCTCTGCTCTTTGATGTGTATATAGAGCCATTTGCCTGTATGATTAAAAAGGACATTCTAATAAAACCTTTTATTTATATGGGGTGGGAGAAAAAGGTATCTATGTATGCGGATGACATTATCATTTATACCACAGACATCCCTGCGGCGTTAGATAGAGTAGAAGGGATCACACGAAATTTTAGCCAGATATCAGGGTATCAAATCAATATGTCAAAGACGGAAATCATGAAATGGAATATGAATATTCACCATAAGCTAATAAAGGAAGAGATAAGATACCTTGGAGTTAATATACCACAAGACTTGGAGAAAACATTGTTGGAAAATCTGAAACATTTGATGCATCAGATAGATAAACTGTTATTAAGTTGGGTACATCTTCCTTTAACCCTATACGGGAGGGCGAATTTAGTTAAAATGTTTATTCTCCCGAATCTCACTTTTCTCTTCAATGTGATCCTATTGGAATTTGCGAAAAAACGAATACAGGACATACAATCAAAGACAGATAGCTTTATTTGGGCCCATAAGGGAATCAGGATTGCTAGGAAGAAGCTACGTAGAAGTTATTTTAAGGGAGGTATTGCCCTCCTGGATATCCAGTTATATGTATGGGCATTTCAGTTAAAGAATGTTAAAGATTTATTAGTAGCAGAGGAGATCTCCCCAAAAAAGAAGGCTACGCTCAGTGGCGAAGGGAAAGGGGAGCATAATTTCTTGTATAAATCCGGTCACCCAAGGTTTTACAAAAAAGTAAGACTGAAATCACTAAAGGCGGCGGGCTCTTTTTGGGCAAGAATCAGGAAAGTCACTAATTTATCGTATTATAGTACTCGCGCTCCCATTTGGGACTCCCCCGGAATCCCGGAGTGTTTGCAAGATGTCTTGGCTCGCCCTTTGAAGGAGGGAGGCATTAGGAAATGGGGAGAAATACTACAGGAGGGGGGGTTGAAACCTTGGGGAACATTTGTCACTAGCCATTGTTTGTTGTCTAGGTTCAAATACTATCAATTACAGGCATGGGTAAGATCTTTAAGGACAGGGGAAAAGGAGATCAATGAGTTAGTGGAGTTGTTACATAAGAATCAACCATGTAAGAAGGAAGCCACTGCCTATTAAAGAATACTCTTGGAGTGTTTGGATAACTCAGATGAGGAACAGAATTTCTCAGGCTCCTTATGGGAGGAGGTGGCTATTAAGGAGGAGATCAATACATTATGGGTAGGTTCTTGGCAACGTCTCTATAGAGTGGTCAAGGCTGCAGCTCTTAGAAAGAACCATGCATTTGTTTTGTACAGAGCATATTATACTCCAAAGAAGTTAAATATGTTCAACAAAAATGCTCATGCAGCCTGTAAAAAGTGTGGGTTAGTGGGGGCAGACGATATTCATATTTTGATGTTATGTTCTCCGATTTCAAATTTCTGGAGGGATGTGTTTGAGACTCTATCTTTTGTGATACAGGTCCCACTGGTGGCCTCCCCAGCTTTAGTTTTATTCGGCGGCGCTTTAGAATCGATAAACCTCTCAAGCGCCCATAGGAATTTGTTGTTTTATTTAATACTCGTGGCAAGACGGGAGGTTTGTAGACATTGGATTTCTCCCACCCCCCCAACCTGGTGGGAATGGGTGGATACTGTAATGAAAATCTGTCAATCAGATCTTTGTAGAACTGGATTCAATGATGTTAAGGAGTTATGGCAATCCTGGGTGAATTGGTTTTCTCCAAATACTAATACAAATTTTTGAGTATCTTGTCCAATGATTACTTTCTTTTCAAGGTACAGATGGCATATAGCTACTTCCACCCTTCCGCTATGTGTATCCCGGATACGGCTGGCCCTTTGCCTGGTCCAAAAGGGATTTGAGTATATATCGAGTCTGGTCATAATGGAAGTACTATAGGAAATATGAGGACAAAAAAAAAAGCCTGTGGATCCAGTGGAACTAACACATCTCCTCTGCTAAGTGGCGCAAACCTGAGCAGAACTGATGTATCGCTGTTGTTATGTGGATTGGACCTGTTGTAAAGACACCCATCGCTGCTGTAGCCCAGATCGCCTTCAAAACCACCACTGCATGATGCAATCTCGACACAAGCGCTCACATCGCTTGTTGATGGCAGCCTTGATGACACCGAACTCTGTTTCATAGCCTCACAGCTCTTCAGAACCAACTTATTCCCCCATCTGTGCATCTCATTCCTGGCACCGGAATTCTCATCGAAAACCTTGTTGATGGGATCCTTGACGTTATCGCAACAGGGCCTTTCAATGCCAGTGCATCACCTCAGCTGAGCGGCACATTCTCAATGCGGATCCACAAAATGCTTCACAAACCTGGACTGAAGGTACTTTTATTCAGCAGGCCTAAATGGGTTCCTGTAATAGGCCCACACTCCATCACAGCAGGGCTGAATGTGTGACTTTGTCCCGGTCTGTCACGACCAGGTAGCCACAATTGGTGCTATGCTATTTTCTTTTGAACCTTTAAAATTCAAAATCTTCATTATGACTAATTGAATTTTTGTCATTTGTGTTTGGTTTTATTTATTACAAACTACTCTATCTGTTGCACACATACTTTGCACATTGCCTCTAAGTTAAACCTGACTGCTCCTTACCAAGGGTTTGAGTACAGGTAAATTTGAGGTTGACTTGTTCCTTACCCTGACAAGGATTGTGGTTGCTGCTTGACCAGGGCTCACAACCCAGTCAACCATCAGTCCAGTTTCTTACAAATACTGGCACTCAGGCCCAGGTTTACTAATGCGTTGAACCAAGTTTGCATCACTTTTCTGACGCAAACCGGGTGCAAAGTGTTAGGGTGGGATTACTATCCAACTCAAATTCTGATTTGCACTGGATAGGATCCCAAACTAAGGCAAAGTTGCACTTTGGGCTGCTTGGTACTATATTGCATCAAGGGGGTGTTCCATGGGTGGTGCATTGGCATTTCTATGCAACCACCCATGGATTGTGCCGCAAATCCCTATCTACAAACATCAGTAGATAGGAAATTGTGCCAAAATCACATGACTTATCAAAGCATGCATAAAATTTTGACATTTTTCATTTCACCTTGTTTTTGCAACGTTTCATGTGTGCTGGATTGTACAGTACAAAATGAAAAAAGACTTAAAGCATAGTTTTTGTACTGGAAGGGACAATATCCGATACACAACCTATGGTTTAGAGAATGGACACAATCTTGCACTATGGTCTAAGTGTGTGCATTGACCCGTGGCTATCAAAAGTGTACCAGTGCACAGGAAGAAAAAAATGCACCATATCTTTTAAGATATGATACATTTTCTTCTCTCTACCATTGACGTAAGGCAGCAACACAACTTGTAGTGTTGTCTTGCATCAATAAATACTAAATCTGACCCTCATACTCACACAATCTCACTCACTGCCTGCCACTGGCTACCTTTCATTTATACACACATGCTTACACAAAGACATATGTTCATACATACACAGGTCCTCTCACATAAATACACTCTCATCTGCAAGCACAAACAAAATATACATTTAAAATAATTTTTAATTACCAAAGCTGCCACCAAAGTTCCAGCCAAGAATGATCCTTTTTTTACTACACAAATAGTAAATAATAAACTGTTATTCACTATTTGTATAAGAATGTGACAGAAAATAAGGAATGTGGACCCGCTCTTCTGTTCTTGACACTGATTTTGCCACCTCTGAGGCCAGGGGTCGCAAAGGCAGTGCCAGGGGTCAGAAGCAGATGCGACCTCTGGCAACCCCAAAATGACATCCATGACAGCATTTCACAAAGTGCAGTCATCTTGAACAAGATCTTGTATGTGATGCACCTCAGTTACTTTAAGTATGCAGTGAGCAAACTTAGAACCCAGGTTTATGAATCCCTTGCACTGCCATTATGTTGTGCAAGGCAGCGCAAGTCAACATAATGGATTCAGCAATATTTACAAAGCCACATAAAGCATTGTGTGGCTCTGAGTGGCTTAGTAAATCTGGAGTAACGGAAGTCACTGCCTTACATTACTCTGCCCTGGGAAGGTGTTCCATGGGAGGAGTGTTATGTTCCCATGCATCCACCCATGGAATTTGGCACATTGCCAGATCTACTAAGACTAGTAAACTTTGGAATGTGTCAAAATGCTGCATCGCAAGATTGGTGAATCCAGTCCCTGGTGGAAGCCGTAGGGCTGAGGGTAATTGGAAGGGCCTTGTGGAGAATGAGGGCCCTGAATGAGTGGGAGGCTAGTACCTCATGTTGAGAGATGTCCCCCATTTGTCAATCTCTTGCCTTGCCACTCCATTAGCCATATTTCTTCTGTGGCAATGCTCACGTTTTGTAAACTTCTACCATGCCTATAAATGTGGTTAAAATGGTCCGATGGACCAGAATCTAAATTTTGTTCTGCTTCTCACATAGGATGTGCAAAATCCGCATAATCTGCTTTGTATTGTTATGTGAAAATTCAGAAGCAATGATTGAAAATTTCGTGTACTTGCGCAAAATCCAAGTCTGTCATTTGGTGACATATTTTAGCGTGAAATGCAACCTTGTGGCATTTCTTTTGCACTTAAAAATAGCATAGAAGATACAATTGCCTTGAACATCAGGCACTCAATTCACTTTGTTCCTGAGTTATAATGTTGCTGTGAAGAGTGCAGTAATTATGTGGTGTGGCATAATGGCATAGATTCAGGAATTTCACATTCCAACCATAATACACAATTAACAAAATTATGATAATTACTCAAGCGTAATTTAAATTTCACCCAAAACTAGTTCTCACCAAGCTAGATTTGCAGAGTGTGTGATAACAGCCTGTAAGACAGTGTGATTTTTTAAATGTTTTGGTTCTTGTTAACTACAGCATACTTCTTCACCTAAACCATAGGATGCTGGAGGTAGAGATTTATTGGAGGGCATACAGGGAAGGAAATAAAATTGAAAAATAAACGATCGTACATAACATTCAATGGTTAAACAGCATGGTTGGGCCTGTCTCTGGGTGTCTCTGAATGCATCTGGCTCATTTTCTAGTTTCTCTAGTTCTCTCAAATCTTTTTAGAAGTTCAGAGAGGTAAGGAGAAACAGCCCAACACCTTTCAATCAGTTTACAGTGTAACCCATTTGGTCAAGCACTGAATCTCACAAAAATATTTTCAAGAGTTTTATTACAAATTTAAGGCCAGACATATGTAAATGAGTTTCAGAAACATATGTTGTAAGTACAAAATCACCGGAGGTGAATTAAATTGCCTAATCTGATCAAATCGTACAATCATAAGGCATACCAATATTTTAGTCGCAGCAATACAAAAGGTAAAAAAACAACAGTTGATTTTCAGAGTCCAAATTGCGATCTTCCTGTCTAACCATTTGAAATGAAATAAATCTAATTATTCTTATTAAGCTAAAGGA
The DNA here is from genome assembly GCF_031143425.1 of Pleurodeles waltl. Classification (NCBI taxonomy): domain Eukaryota; kingdom Metazoa; phylum Chordata; class Amphibia; order Caudata; family Salamandridae; genus Pleurodeles; species Pleurodeles waltl. Next base: position 1,618,874,380 of record NC_090445.1, on the reverse strand, counting down.
AAACCTAAAGATTTCTCGGAAGTGCAGGAAATAGGAAAATAGTCAAAAGTGTCAGCATAACAGAAACCTCAGTAGACGTTCTGCAAGAGAGATGTGTATAGAATGAAGCCGCTTCAGCCAAAGTAAAGTAAAGAGATCTGTACCCCTTTAAGTCTTTAGGGAATCTGCTCTTATCAAAAAGTAGAAGGGGTCTGTCTCACCTAACTAACTGAACACCCCTTTAGACCTTGCAGAACTTTTGAGAGTCGACGTGATCACCGTCAGTAGTTTTCCATCTTCCGTGCACAGTTTGGAATTTGCAACTCCCATCAGACTTTCATCCCATGAACAAGCATCAGGATGACCTTGGGTACCTCCCGTGTCCAGGAGCTCAGAGAGCAGTTCTTCTTGCTCATCCTTTAGTTAGTGCTTCTCGTCCTTACTAACATACCCTCCCATAACCCTTTATTTCAAACTCACAACAGGTCTTTCATTAACTGTAGACTTGTGCAGACGCACCTGCAAACAAAATAAAACGCAACACAAGTAAAGCTCCACGTTGTTATTTAAGCATAGAAAAACATTTTGGGCCTTAACTCAAGGCAATTTAACAAAGAATTCAATTAACATTTGAATACATGGCTAAATGTGCATTTCCGTGACAAGCACAATAAATGATGAATAACTGTAATGATATAACATTTTAAAGTAATGTTGTAATCCCAATACATTGAATATAAATGAGCACATGTACTATTTTCCAGTCGATTACTGTCATTACAGAAGCATGCCTATAAGTTTATTGCATTTCTACTTGTGAGTTCACTCTAATTAACATGATTTTTGATGCATCATGTTAGCATGAATACATTAAAATACACACCATATATGTCATTCATCATATTCACCATATTCACCACTAGCAGTGCCACACCAGTAGACTGCCGCCAGCCATATTATGACAGATAATACAGCCTGGCAGTGTTCTGCTGGCGGGCGCTGCTGGCTGTAGCAGCGCACGGTCCTGTCCCCTGCCGGAAGACCCCCTGGATTCAGGTAAGTCGGGTTTCCGACAGGGGAGGGGGGTGAGGGTGTTGTGTGTGGGGTGGGGGTTGTGTGTGTGTGTGCATGAGTGTGTGAGTGTGTGCCTGAATGCGAATGTATGTGTAGTGTTGTTTGCGTGCTTGTATGCATGTGTGTGAGTGCGTGTATGCATGGAAATGTGAATGTGTGTCAGTGTGAATGTGTGCACGGTTGTGTGCGTGAATGAATGGATGCATGCATGTATGTATGCGTGTATGTCTGTGTGAATGAGTGTGTGTATCAGGGAGGTTGGAAGGGAGGGGGAGCCTGGATGTACAGGGGTGGGGGCGGCTGGGAAGTGTTGGGGGGAGGGGGCCTCCTATCAGTAACAGGGAAAGAATTCCCCGTCACTGAAAGGGCCTGCCACCATGGTTTTCTTAGTATTACAAACACCACGAAACCTATGGTGGTAGGCAGGGTCATGATACCGCCGGCAGTGCAATAGCAGCCGCCAGGCTGGAGATTCTTATCCCCAGCCCGGCGGCTGCAACCGCCATTGCATTCGGAGTGGTACATTGGCGAGTTGGTTTCAGCCAACCCACCAATGTCATAATGTGGCAGTAAGTACCACCAGCCTGTTGGTGGTACTACCACCACACCATCTCCAAACGCTGGGGTCATAATGACCCCCTTAATTTCTACATTAAGCCAGCATATGCTTCGTTTATACTGCCGTTTCATCTTCAACTTCATCAGGGCTACAATCAAACATAAAACTCTTTAAAATAATGTCTTACCTAACCAATTTGATCATTACCATCACAAACACAAAATAGTACAGTAAACTGTATGGTTGTTGATGTTGGTTTGTCTAGGGAGATTCAGGATGAGTCTGGCTGCAGCATTCTGTATGGTCTGTAGTTATTGGAGGAGTTGAGCTGTGATCCCTGCGTAGAGAGTGTTGCCGTATCCAGTCAGCTCGAGATGAGGGCCTAGGTGATGGTGCATTTGGAGCTTCAGGTAGCCATTTGAATATCTTATGAAGCATGCGGAGGCTGAAGAAGCAGGAGGAGGAGACAGAGTTGACCTGGGTCATCCTGGACAGCTTTTTGTCCAGAATACTGCCTAAGTTCCTAGTGTGGTCAGAGGTGGTAGGAGTAGGTCTGAGTTCTAAGGGTCACCATGGTGAGCTTTTGTTTCTGAAAATCAGTACCTTAGTCTTGTCCATGTTGAGCTTCAGGAAGTTGTCCTTCATCCAGCTGATGTCAACTGTCATGCAGTTGTGAAAGTTAGTCTTGGTGTTGGTGGTGTCTTCAGAGAGGGAGTGGATGAATTGTGTGTCATCAGCGTAGGATATGATGTTGAGTCCATGGGTTTTGGTGATGTTTGGCAGAGGTGTCATATATGTGTTGAAGGGGGTGGGGCTGAGCAAGGGTCTTCCACAACTGATCTCCTTGGATTTGGCAGTGAAGGCTGACTTTCTTACATTCTTCCGGTTAGCAAAGAGGCAATCCATCTGAGGGTGGATCTTTTGGTGCCTATGTTGTGCAGCCTTGTGATGAGCATGTGGTGGGAGACCATATTGAAGGCTACCGAGAGGTCTAGGAGAATCAGAGCCACAGTTTCTCCTCAGTTGAGTCGGGCAGGGATCTTGTTGCTAGTTGTAGGAATGGCTGTCTCAGTGCTATGGTTGCTGTGGAATCCAGATTGGTGGGAGTCCAGTAAGAGGGTCTATTCCACATGTGAGGAAAGGTTTTATTTGATGACTTTTTCTAATACTTTGCCCTGGTACGGAAGCAGGGAGATCGGTTGGTAGTTGATGCGTTCACTGGGGTCTACCAATGTGTTTTTTAGTAGGGCTTTGACTTCTGTGTGTTTCCAGTCCCTGGGACAGTGACCATGGCAATTGAGGTGTTAAACAAGGTGGTGAGTACGTGGGTGATTCCAGCTTACCCTAGTTGAAGATTTGGTGAGGGTATAGGTCGGTTGGGGCACCTGAGTGGACCGAGTTCATGATGAAGGAAGTGTCTTGTGTGTCGAGCTGGCTTCATTCAGTTAGTTCTACAGCTGTGGTGGTAGCGAGGTCACTGGGGTTTGAAGTTTTTGTAGACGTTGGTGATCGTGTTGTGGAAGACGTTTGCACTGAGTTCCTATGGTGGGGTAATGTTTTATGAGGCAGCTGAGGGGCTGGAAAATTCTTTGCCCATGCTGAAGAGTTCCTTGCTGTTATTGGAGCATAAGTCATTCCATGAGGCGAAGGCCTTTTTCTTCGATCCTCTCAATTATCTATGGTAGAAGCTGAGGGCTGTCTTGAAGGAGGTCTTGTCGGCAATGTCCTTATTTGTGCAGCATCTCCCTTTCAGTTGTTTACTGTGTCGTTTAGCCATTCTGAGGTCTTCAGAGTACCAGATGGCCTGATTGATGAATCTTCTGTAGGTGTTGTTGCCAGTAGGAGTGATGCTGTTGGTGCAGTTGCTGATGCACTTGTTGAAGTTTCTGATGTTGTGGTCTAGGTTGTTGGAGGAGATAGGGTGGGTGATGTTGAAGGAGTGATCCATGTGTCCTTTGAGACTTTGCTTCAGCAGTAAGCAGTATTGGGCAGACTGGTGATGGAGGTCCATGGGCAAGTGATGCTGAAGTAGACAATAGAATGGTCAGTCCAGATGAGTTCTATGGTGTGGCTGTATCTAATGCAGTCACTGGAGATGAAGGTGGGTCTAGCATGTGGCCTGCAGTGTGTGAGGTGTCATGGACTAGTTATTTGAGTATAGTGTTGTTCATGCTGTTGAGTAGATTGGTAGTGTTGATGTCATTATGGTCATCGAGAAGGAAGTTCAGGTCACCAAGGAAAATGTAGTTGTTGCCATCCATGACCAGAGGGGGACCAATTTGATGATAAAGTTGCAAAAGGCTATATGAATTGGTGGAGGATGGTAGGCAAGGTTGACCCGGATGATAGTTTTGCTATGAGAAGTTGAGGTGTTCCATGGCTAGGGTGGTGACATCATTTTTAGTGGTGCACTAGATGGATTACTTGTTTAAGATGGTGATCCCTACACCATGCTTGTTGATGGGGTCCTGGTGGGTGATCTTGTATCCTTCAAGTATTGAGGTGGCGAAGTTTGGCGTGGAAGTGAGGATGAGCATGGTCTCAGTGAGGAAGAGGACGTCTGTGTGAGGGTAGAGATGAGGTCTCAAATCTCAGTAGTGTGTTTGCATTGTGCTTGGGTGTTGACAAGGGCGCATGCAAGTTGGTGTATTTGTTCAGGTGGTGTCTGTGGTGTGTTCGGGGTGGGGATAGTCGGTGGGCTGGTGTGTGTGCTGTGGCAAGAGGCAGTGGATGCAGGTCAAAGGTCCTATTGTGGCACGTGGGTTGGCATGGTAACAGTGTTTGTATCAGTGTCTGAGGTTGAGGGTGTGGAGCTCGATTATGGTGTATCTTTGGGGGGCGGGAGGGCCAGGGATTATGGTGCTGGGTGCAGTCCAGGCATTGAAGGTGACAGACGGACTTGCTTTTGATGGACCTTTGGCATGCTGGCGGCGCACCAGCTGCACTCGTTCACTGTGCTATCACGAGGTGGTTTGCATTTAGTAGGTCCTAGGGTGGATGGGGCTTCTGTTGGTGGAAAGAACAGTGAGGGGGAAAACCCAGGTGGGAACACCCGGGCAGCAGTTGTGTCATTGGATTATGCTGGAACAAGCAGGAACTGGAGGCCACAGGCAAGTGGCAGGCTAGGCGTCAATAAACCTAAAACAAATGGACATGTAGGGCCAAATGTATGACCATTAGAGATTGCGACTCACAATTTGCATTTTTTGAGAGTCGCAATCTCTAATGTAGAACAGTGTTTCTGGCACTGTTTGCAATAAGGGACATGTGTCATTAATATTCATGAGGCAGGTTGCGGTTTGTGACCCATTTGAGAATGCCCGCACTCACAGAGATGGTGACCTGCTATGGTCAGTAGACCACCATGATTGTGACTGTTTTTTAAATAAAGCATTTTTGTAATGCTTAAAGGAAAATGGGATGCATTTCAAAAATAAAAATGAAACATTTCAGTTTCATTTTTTAGGAGCAGGCAGTGGTCCATGGCTCTTGTTGGCGCCCCCATTCACAAAGGCAAAAGGGGTCTCTTTGGGACGTCCTCTGCATGCCCCTTCCTAATAGGAACTTGCAATCCCTATTTTGCTAGTCAGTAACAGGTTACTGACTCGCAAAAATAGGAATGGTACATAGTACAAGTCCATTTTGTGGTGATAAAAGACTAATTTTCCAGTTTGCAACTTCAAAATAGCTTTGTACACATGCCCCGTAATTCCGCATTACTGTTTAAGCCACATGCCTGGTGAGTGTTGAATAATAAAATATGATGTGATTCCACGATTCTCAACCCCAGCTTCATGCCACCTTATCTCTCGTTCCTGTCTACCGTGTTAGCAACAAAAAATCAGTACTTCGCAGTCATTTTTTTGAATCTCCATAAAGTGTGTGCCTGTTTGGTTATTTCCTCTCTCGTAATCACCTTTGTGTGTTCACAAATCTTTTTCTTCACTGGGAAGATCGTGCTCCCAATATACAACTTTCTATTCAGACATTCAAAAACAAACACTGTGTAAGGCGTATAACAACATATGTTTTAAGCTTGCCTTTCTATCCCCTTGTAATCGATATTCATTACATTTATTCAATCCTTTGTGCATTACAGTTAAGACAAGGGAATATCTAGTTTACATCTTGCCCCACCCAGGCCAACTGTCTTGACTTTGGTAATGGCTGTTAACTGGCTGATCCATCAATGAGCTAGTTTTCTGTATAAAAATGAAGGGATCACCTCCTATCTAGTTTACCAGAGTTCGTCACAATATAAACTATTTCAATTTTTACCAAGGATGTAACAGATCTCCACAATTTCACCGTTTTTTGTTGTTTTAAAACTTAATGGATCAGGGATTACATTATCTATATCTCTTTGTTTTCTTACACTTGGGCACTAGAGGTGTTTCTATGCTCACCCCATTCATTCTTCTTGCTGCTTTCAAGAGCACACACCTCACATACCCTTTTTCCTTAAATGTTTCAAATATATTTTTTTCCATTTCATAACCATCATCCATACTGCAATTCCTCTTAGCCCTTAGAAGTTCCTCATATGAGTTACTCCCTTCAAGGTGATTAGGACGATGATTACTAAAATCCAGCTCACTTATTTCCTGCTGTATCCTTTTTGTGTGATCTTGCCCTCTTTAAACACTGATTTAGGCCATAGTGTGGATGAAACCACCAACCTACAAAAAAATCATCCTAGGTTCTTTTCCTATCACTGTTTAAAGGGTGGTGAGAGGAGCAGGTGATCTGTAATGTTTCCGTAAAGTGCTCTTTGGGGATACCCTCTCTCCTTGAACCTTTGGATCATAATCTTTTGTTCAGCTTCAAAGAATTGATCACTGCCACAGTTCGTTAGAAACTTGATATTATTATGTTTTACATACAGAGTTGAAGAAAGTGAATTCCTCTTTCCAGTGACTTATCACATGAAATTGGTTAACTGGCCACTCCAAGTATGGTTTGAGATTCTGACGTATTTCATTGGATGATGTCATATTAACGTGTTTTGCATGGTGAGAGACTTTTCACTGTCCGCACTTGTTTTGAAACTTAAGAGAATGTATGGCTCTCTTGGGTTTGCCATGATGTATTTTTGCATTTGCTCCATTTACAGAGCACTTTACCTTCACCCTCATTCACTAGAAGTATTTCTCTGGGTACCATTTGACAGGATCTAAATGGCTATGCATTGATATCACACTGGGGAGTTGCCAATACCACTGTAGTTCATTGCATTCATTGCATTACATTACATTTTCCATATGGTGACATTCAAAACCACTATCACGTCCCCATGGTTGAGAATGCAATAACAGGTCCTGAATGCCGAGAATATTTTCTCCAAATTTAGCTTGGTGATTTCATTCTGACCATCACATGCAGATTATTGCACGACTGGTATTCACTGATGTAATGCTTGTAAATAGTTTTCTGTTTAATATATCTAGCAGATTGATATTATTGTGCATATGAAATATTTACCTAGATGATATTAGGGCATAGTTTTTTTTTTCATAAATAGATGTATCAGATTTGGAGATTGTACCACTTAAAGATCATGTCAGTTGTCATGTTGCACTAGTCTGTTTTCTATGTCTTGTACAGAGCACATAAGGTGTTATGGCGATGTTAGCTGTGAGCAAGGCTGTCAAGTCAAAAGGCATCAGCAAGCTATGGAGATTGAGGAAAAATAGCAAACATGTCAAATTCGAATGGCACCCAGAGTAAGCACATTACTGCTGGACAAAAGGTTTCCACTGTGTATTTATACTTACATCAGAGTTTCTATAGGAAGAGCATTTTTTGTTTTGCTAATGCCTTTAGCACCATTTGACAAAATATGGTGATCTATCAAGCTGGGTCTAAGAAATAAGGGTGCCCCAAAAACTTTATTTTCCCATGTTAATTCCCATAGGAAACTTCTGTCAGCTATGACAAAATATGGCTGAACGGGATTATACCGAATTTGATAGAAGGTTGGAACTTCTGAGTGTTTTTGCAATATGGTGTGGATCCTTTCAGATGTTTTCGAGAAATGTGCATTTAAAGAGATGCTTTGGGTGGCCAGGAATCCAGCGGTATAAAAAATTGAAACAATAGGGCCCTCTGATTTTCTGAGGAAAATTTTCTCCCATCAGCCCTTTTGGTACTGCAGGACCTATACTAGTAAAGTATTATCTGTTTGGCCAGCTGCAACTTAGAAAAAAAAATTCTGTTCCAGTTTCCTGAAAAAAAACCTTTGAAAATTGTATAAGAGAGTGGGGTAGGGAACCCTGACCCTCAGGCACTTGTGGGAAAACTGTTAAAAAAAACTGAAATCTACAAGTCACAGTTTAGTAAACTAATTATTGATTTTGAATTATTTTGAAATTAAGTTATTTTATTGTATGCGTAGTTAACAGAAACCACTGCATAAAAATACTGCAATAGAATTTTTAAAAGGCACAATAAAATGTATAGCTAAGAATACTATTTACATTTTATAAAAGTTGTATGAATAAGATGCTGTAGGCATAAACTGCATAGTTAGTTTTAGGGTTTATCTGGGGAATACACAATTAAGTACTGTTCTGTTACTAGAAGGAGCCAACTGTTTTCCTCTTAGAAGGTTGGCTTCGTCATCTGGATTTCTAAATGGAGAATGTTTTTTACGACAACTGTCAGAAATATATTTGTCTGAACATTAAGACGTGTTTCTTCTTTTGAAGCCAGCGATTTCTGCTTGCTGGCATGTTCTCACTCCAAGAATTTTTAAGCAGTTGTGCAGAAGATCTCTAAGCTCATTCAGTAATGCTGGACTGATGCAGATGATGTGTGTAACTATTTCAGGGACTTGGTTGCAATCGCTGTACAGGTTATTGTTTCCTCTTACAAGCCATTTTTGGCACAGGTCTAATGTTGGAAAATCTCCCTAACGTATGCATAAGAACAATTTTTTCACAACGGGGGACCAACTAGAACCTAAGTAGGTCTGTAGCACCAAGGTTTTGTAAAAATGAAATATGATCCAGGAATGCGCTCGCTTTGAAAAAGCACTTTTGCCTCCCAGAAGAGATGGAGCATGAACACTTTTGTGGATGTACTTCTTGAGGACTTCATAGAATATTGGAAGATCCCGTAGCCCCTTAATTTGCAGGTTATCTAGAGAAGCCTGTAGGTAGTCCCTATGAGGGCTATATCTTGAATTAGTTGATAGGCTGATCCATAGTCTTTGGTCAAAGGTGTTTTCCTCAGCACTTCTCAGTTTGTGGTAGAATCTGACAAACGTTCCTTGTCATGTATACTTTTGCTTCATAAGCCTATATTCCAGACTTATTTGGGCTGGGGAGGCATTACGAGAAAGCCGGAAGAGCTACCTGTACAAACTGAGATGCAGTGTTTCCAGGCACTTGGAGTAATGATTGTGGAGGGTTTTACTACCGAAGGCAATAGTTAGCAAATATGTTGCTTTAATAACCTCTAATAATAGGAGAAACAATTAGCTTTCTGTCATTTTCTGTAAAACAAGAAAGACTGTGAGGATAGATTCAGCTTTAGATTTAATTTGCTCCAATTGCTGCTGGCAGGAGCCTTTTGTGTCAAACTTAATCCCTAGGTACTTATATTTGCTGTCTTTAATTCATTTTTTGTTTGTTTAAACTCCAGGATCTAACTGGCTTTACTTTTTTCTAAAAGTTAACACTTTTGTTTTATTCAGATTGATTTGCAGCTTGTTGTCCAGGGGATAGGAGGTTAGCTTGTGTAGGCCCACCTTAGTTCTACTAAAAAGGACAATATCATTTGTGTGAAACATGCTTGGCAAGGGCTTTCTATCGAGTTTGGGTGCATGAGTGTGTATCTGGTCGAGACCTTAGGTGAGGTCTGCCAGGAAGAGGTTATATAACACCAGAGCTAACACACATCAAAGCTTGAGACTGGCTCTTATCGGATTCTTGCAAAAGAGTCTTGTTTCATCCCTTATTTGCATCTGGATCTAAGTGTTTGTATGAAGCATTTGTATTGCCTTCAATAATTGCCCAGTTGGCGAGTATTGACCAAAGCTTCATCCTATGTATGTGGTCAAATGAAGCATTCAAATCCACGAAAAAGGCATATAGGAAGCTTTTAAGATTTTTATTAAAAGGAGGGCCAGATTAGTAAGGTTGGTTATTGTGCCCATTCCTTTGCAATAGCCAGATTGATTGTATGGAATTTACTGTTGCTCATCTACCCAGGTGCATAGCTCCTGTAATTAAAAGCCCAATTAGTGTTTGACTATAAAGGCTACCAGGTGGTAAACAGCTGGATAATTTTTGTTGCCTCCTATGCATATTGGGTGAAGGATGGCACCTCTCGAGGATTCTGGGATTTGAATAATAACAAAACCGTAATTGAATGGAGATGTGAAAAAGTTTGCCCAGCTTGCAGAGTTGGATCTTAATAGGGTGGGCCCGATTCACAAAGGTAAACTTAGACCAAAAGTCTATGTTTAGACCAAAAGTCCAAACCTAGATCAAACGTCTAACTTTACTACGAGTAAGGTTAGAACTTTTGGTCTAAGTTTAGATCAAAAGTCTAAACGTAGGCCAAAAGTCTAACTTTACTAAGAATAAAGTTAGACTTTAGGTCTAAACTTAGACTTTTGGTCCAAACTTAGGCTTTTGGTCTAAGTTTACCTTTGTGAATCGGACCCATAGTTTGGAAGTTCGCTGGGACCAGTTGCCTCATCCGTTTTGCTATTTATCTAATTTTAACTTGCACGCATCTCATACACTGGCCTCCACTCCTTGGTCCGTGTGCTTCCGTTCTATTCTGCCTTCCATGATCTGTTGTGCTGCCCCTGCCTAATGCTCCAAGATCACCTTACAGCACACGCTCCCCGGGCCTACCCTCAGTGGTCCAAATGCTTCACCTGCCCACCCCTGCCTGTCTTCCATAGTTCATTTTGGTGCCCCATCCCACTCTGCTGCCTTAGAGGTCAGCTTTCTGCCCCAGGTCCTTTCTGTCTGCCTTCGCAGTATGTATGCTGCCCCTGCAACCTCCTGCCTGTCCTCCATGGTCTGTTGTGCTGCCCCCGCCATACCCTGCTACCTTTAGAGGTCAGCTTTCTACCCCGGGCCCCCCAGCCTACCCTTTGTTGTCCATGTGCAGCCCTGGTCCCTCCCACCTGTTTTCTGTGGTCCACTGTGTTGCACCTCTTTGCTGCATTCCAAGTCCAGGCTTCTGTCCCAGCTCCCCATCCATATGCTGCCACTCCCTCCCACTTGCCCTCAATGGTCCTTTATGTTGCTGTGCTGTCCCTTCCACCCCTACTGCCCTCTGAGGACAGCCTGCTGCCCCTAGCCTGTCTACTGCTTTCCATATGCTGCCCCGGCACCTTCCGCCTGTCCTGTGTGGTCTGTTGTGTTGCCCCTGCACTCCCTACTTTCCTCCAAAGCCAGTTTGCTGGTCCTTGCCCCACAGCCTGCCCTCAATGGAATGTTGTGCTGCTTTTGCCCCTGCCTGCTGTCTTCTGAGGAAACTAAGGAAAACGTTACTGCCTCTAGTCCACTAGCCTGCTATCAGTTGTCCTTACGCTGCCTACTCCCACCTGCCCTCACTTTGCTGCCTCAAGTCCACCGATCTGTCTCCAAGGTCAACTTGCTGCCCCTGTTCCCCCACCCCCCATCCACAGTATTGGAGCTGCCCCTGATCCCGCATGGCTACCCTCCATTGCCCCTTGTACTGCCAATGCCTGACCTTGCTGACCTTTGAGGGCAACTTTTTACCCCTGGCTACCATGGCTTGCCATCCATGGACCATGTGCTGCCACTGCTCCCTCCCACCTGCCCTCCATGGTTAGCTGTGCTGCCTTGCACCTCCCTGCTGCCCCCTGAGGTCTGCTTGTTGCCCTGGTACCCTTGCCTCTCCTCCATGGCCCGTGCGCTTCCCCTTCCCCCTCTTGTCTGCACTATATGGTTTGTTGTCTCTGCCTGCCCCACCCTGCTGCCCTTTGAGGCCAGCTTGCTGCTCCTGGCCCCCACCAACCTGCCCTCTGTTGTTTGTGTGCTGCCTCTACCCCCTACTACCATTGTCTGTGGTGTTGCTCCTGCCCTTACAGCCTACCCTCCATGTTTCACTGTACTGAGACTGCCACTCTCTTCTGCTCTTGTGGTCTCTTGTTCTATCCATGCTCCTCCAGTTTACCCTCCAAGGTCAGTTTGCTGCTCCTGAGGAATACCCTCCATTATCTGTTTGCTGCCAAGTATCCTCCTGCCAGCACTGTGCGATCCGTTATGCTTCCCCTGCCTTATCTGCCTGGCCTGCATTGTCTGTGTGCTCTGCCACATTTTGCCAGGCTTATTTTTTTTTTTGGTTTAATTATTTCTTTCTTTGGTACCACAGTACAGAAGAAGACTTTCTTTTCATAGATTTCATTGGTACTACAATACCCAAGAAATAATTAGAAGAAGGGCCACACTGGGTCCAATGGTAGTGGGAGTTGGTTCCAATCTTTGCAATTTATTTTATCTACAGTGAATAGCTGTGGGGCCAGGGTGTGCTCACATCACTTTATAGGCTAATTTCAATTCTCCTTCAGGATTCAGGGTCCGGGTTCTGTAATGGTAGCCACAGTATTTTGTTTCTTCTAGTTGTCAGCCGATGAAATCCCTCGGTACAGTTTGACCAGTTGGCAAAAGTACAAGGGAGAAAAAGCTCAGAAGGCTGTGTTTTCTGAAATTATGGTCCACAGAACCAGCAGTCCAGAAATGCCTAACTTATTAACTCCTTCAAAACCACCCTGGGCAACTATTTAAAACCAAGGGGCATATTTATACTCTGTTTGCGCTGAATTAGCGTAATTTTTTTTACGCTAATTCAGCGCAAACTCAATGCCATATTTATATTTTGACGCTACACACATCTAGCGCCAAAAAATTGGTGTTAACATCATTTTTTTGATGCGATAAACCTCCTTGCGTCAATGAGATGCAAGGTAGGTGTTCCCATCCAAAAAATGACTCCAACACCCTAGCACCTTATTTATCCACCCAGGCAAAAAAGACGCACGGGTGGGAGGCAGAACCAAAAAATTACGTTAACACCGATTTGCATAAAAATGTAATGCCTGGGTCAGGGCAGGCATTAAAATGAGGAAAACACACCACTACATAAGGAGAACACGCAAAAGCAGCATTACTAACCCACAGGAGAAGATTGAGGTAATAATGATCCAGCTTGCTAGACAGCACAGAGGACAGCAACAACTCCAGTAATCAACAGCACGACAACACAGCTCAGAAAGGTGACACAGAAGGCAGGAGAAGGTTTTCAGAACACGGACAACCCTCCTTCGACTCAGGGACCTGGACATTATTAGGACCTACTGACTGAACTGGCAAGCCTTACTACACCTGCTGCACCACATTGAGCCACAAATCACAGCCAGCCTGCAGACCCCACACAACATACTACCTGTGACAAAGCTGCTCGCTGTCCTGCACATGCTGGCTATTTGTTCCTTCCAAACAATGGGTGCACTGGTTGCTGGTGTCTCACAGCCATTGTTCTCTGCATTCCTGCCAAAGGTGTTAGATGCTATCATCTCCCAGAAAACCCGCCACATCAGCTTCCCCAACTCGCAGCAAAAGCAGCCTGAGAACAAACAGGGGTTCTATCAAATCCATGACTTCTTCCATGTGCTCGGTGCAATTGACTGCACCCATGTCTAGCTCGTACCACCTGCAGCAACTGAGCATTTATACATGCATTCTATTAATGTGCAGGGCATAGTCGACCACTGGGGACTATTCATAAACATTTTGGCCAAGTATCCTGGGAATGTCCACGACGCCTACATATTCCGGCACAACAGGATCACTGAGCAATTCCAGGATGGACAATATGGAAATGGCCTACTTGTGGGTAAGTCAACAAATCTAGCAATATACATGCAGCACACCAACCCTGTCGGACACACAAGACATACACCTCTACAGTAACACATGACCAGGGTAACACACATGTGCAGGTGATAACACATATGTTCCATGCTGAAGTACAGCACAATCAGTGCAAAAAACAAATACATACACCCACATGTATGTAACACACCCATAACTTGACAGGCACACCACGTGAAGGACAGGTGTAGACATGTACCCTTTGCTAACATCAGAACTACACAGACCACTACAAGTGCCCACATGTTGCCTACTACGTGCACTTCACACACAGTACACCAAACAAAGAATAGCACAGACATGTCAATGGCATACACCATGCCCATGTCATGTAAGTTCCAAATAGGCACAGATCCCTCAAGTCATGCAATGCAAATCACTGCCAGAACAAATATCAAATACTAGACAACTTGCACCTATATCAACTGCATCTCATCAAAACATACCTGACTTACCTGTAGTGTGCAGAGACCTCTGCCTGACGCATTGGCTCAAACACATAGGAATACAAGATCAATGCCCATCACATACCATGTGCCAGATGTGTGATCGGTGGTACCACACCTACTTTAGTGCCACCTCACACACATCACCCATTAACTCACAACACCATCATGTCTGTACCAGATAAAATAAATGGCCCAACATGGAGCAGAGTCACTGTCAGACAATGAGGATCAGGGATGTCATACTGGGACCCAGTAGGAGAAAACAGAACATCACTGACCTCACATGCACTCTTCCAAGGTACACATTTGGTAAGTAGCTGAGCTCCATCCCGTAGCAGGCACTGTTCATGTGTTGACAGTATAACTGCACATTAATGTTTTGGAAGATAGAAGAGACACTGGTAGTTATATTGATCATCCTGTGACAATGGGATACACATCCTTGGACACTTCATGGCTGCCACAAATATTAGCTGCCACTCTGGATCATAAAGGGACCTTTGTAATAGCCCACAGTTCCATTGTCATGGCCTGCACTGTATGTACAACTTGGCAGATGACCATTTCGTTATGACTTGAAGCCACATTGTAAATTGGCCACCCTCCCATGCTGTATGTAGTGTGGAAGGGGTGTGCAATGTGTGTTGCTGCAGGTATGTCACCACAATATACATAGCCTGATTATGCTGACTCACATGTAGCTGCCACCTAAAACCTGAGGAAGAGCCAACAACAAACACCACACCAGGGGTGCTGTATGCAGGTTGCAATAAGGAAGTAGACTGTGCTTTGAACTCAGATGATTGTGCCACAAATGCATGCTGCATACTGCTGCACACACAAAACAACATATGTACAGGGTGGTGTATCTTCCTGCACAGATACATCCACCTCCATAAGGCAGCTAGTCAAGTACCCTGGTGCAGGATAGGAAGTGTTGTTGCACGGCTGTATTTGAGCAACTTATGCTGGGGACAACAAAGGGTTGCCAAGTAACATGTCACACATGGGTCATTCTTGCATAGTCGAAATGTTGCAGGACAGTGCAGCCAATTTTGGAGACGTGTTGTACATTCTCACTTACCAATTTCAAAGGCCCTAAGTGTCACACATCATCTGCAATGACACATGTCAAAAGGGATGGGATGGGATGTCCAGTAGTGTTACCGTATTCCCACCACATCTGACTCCATTGTGTTGTGAAGATGTGTCATGTCCCCTCTAGTGATAGCACACTGAGACAGAGGTACACTACACAATGCATGATACATACATAATGACCATCAGTGTGAAATCTAAATCATATGTCCAAGGTCCTTGAGTCAAACACAAGATTGTCATGTACAACAACCTAGTGCTGAGGAGACATTACACAAGCATAAGAACTCACACCTTACCACAAATATATATGAGTCACAACCAGCTCTAAATATCAACTGCCATGCTACATGGCATACCTGTTGCAAGCCTTGACAACAACTTACTCCTATAATCGTTTTCAGCGGATCAGGGATATGGCATACAGCCATGGATGATGACCCCCATTTCCCAACTCAAGCACAGCAGCAGAGCATGCATATTATGAGGGACATCAGAGGACATGGACTATTGTGGAGAGAACATGTGGCATCCTGAAGTCCAGATTCAGGTGCCTGGACATCACAGGAGGCAGCCTCCTGTATGCCCCAGACATTGTCTGCAAGGTAATCATGACATGTGCCATACTGCACAACATATGTGTGCGGATGAACGTCCCCTTGATGAACAGATTGATGACCTGCCTGAGGAGGAGGAGGATGGTGGAGAAGAAAATTAGGGGGAACAGCACAACACAGCTGCTGGGATACGCCGCAGATCGCACCTCGTTGAAAACTTCTTCACTTAATAATCACGTTATTCACCTTGTACATTTTGTCAATAAACACCTCACTTATTCACAAAATCCGGCTTTGGTCTCTTCAACCTACACAACATATACCACAGGATTATGGCCCTCATTCCAACCCTGGCGGTCTATGACCGCCAGGGTGGAGGGCAACGGAAGCACCGCCAACAGGCTGGCGGTGCTTCCAGGGCCATTCTGACCTCGGCGGTAAAGCAGCGGTCAGAAAAGGGGAACCGGCGGTTTCCCTCCGGTTTTCCCCTGGCCCAGGGAATCCTCCATGGCGGCGCTGCATGCAGCGCTGCCATGGGGATTCCGACCCCCTTCCCTCCAGCCTGTTTCTGGTGGTTTACAACGGAACAGGTGTCATGGGGCCCCTGGGGGCCCCTGCACTGCCCATGCCACTAGCATGGGCAGTGCAGGGGCCCCCTAACAGGGCCCCATTAAGATTTTCACTGTCTGCTTTGCAGACAGTGAAAATCGCGACGGGTGCTACTGCACCCGTTGCACCCCTGCAACTCCACCGGCTCCATTCGGAGCCGGCTTCATTGTTGCAGGGTCTTTCCCGCTGGGCCGGCGGGCGACCTTTTGGCGGTCGCCCGCTGGCCCAGCGGGAAAGTCGAAATGACCCCCGCGGTCTTTTGACCGCGGTGCGGTCTTTCGACGGGGTTACTTTGGCGGGCGGCCTCAGCCGCCCGCCAAAGTTAGAATGACCCCCTATGTGTCTAACCTCAGGGAGCATGTCACAAACACTAATCTGATGAGTACAGTAGCAACATCACATGTGATGCGTAAGATTAAACTGATATCATCACACATATCACAAATAGCCTCATCACTTGAATGTGATAACTGAAGGGCACAATCTATGGACCACAACATATTAATTACATCCACGTTGACAACTTTTACAACAATAGCTCATTACACACAACTACAACATGTCTAAATAGGAGGCAAACAAGGGGCCCACACATGAGGCAGTGGAAGTCAAATCATGGTGAGACTAATATTTGAACAGACCACTGACACGACTCAGTGTGAGAGCGTGTGTGACAAAGGGGGAGATATAATTGCTGACAATGGTCATCATGATTAGCCCAGGTATGACGAGCAATGTGAGACATTGAGCCTGCGTAGTACATCCATGGAAATCAGTCCTGCCACTGCCATGGGGCCCAAATTCTGACACAGGGTACACATGACCTCACACTTTGGAGGGACACGTCTGTGGAATTCACATCAGAATAGATGGCAAACATATGCAGCTAGGGCTGCAGGTCCACCCCACAAAAAATAATATAACACTGCTAAATGTAATGACTTTGATCTGACTATTGTGAACAGAACATGATATGGTAGGAATGCAGGCAGAGTATGTCAATCTTAGTATTTACCAAATATGTATACATGTCAGACATATGTGTAGTCCACACACAAGTGACCATATACTCAAGATCAACATATGGAGACAGTTGTCAGGCAGCGTTCTTCACTCATCATCAATGCCCAAGCTGTGTATATCATCTGAAATGTAATGCTCTGTAAGACAACTAAACACATCACATGAGTAACCACATTTCACAATCACATTCCATTACTGTTGCATAGTACTGACTGCCATACATATGTGGATACACTGTTGTCACATATGCATACATATGCATGACGTGAATACATTTGCATACTGTCGATTCTGTAACACACACATTAGCGAAACAAACCAATCACACCCAAATCACATTGTTGTATGGACTACCACATGTGGCTGAACACAAAATGCCACACTGCAGCCCAGCCCATTCAATTCATATGTTGATACATGGTGCATCCAGTGAGAATGTACAAAATTACGCAAATGCAATGAAAACATCCCCAAACGCAAAGTATATGACCCATGGTTCATTAGCATGAATTCCACCTTTGCACTCATCTCGATGCTGATTTACTGTTAAGTCGACGCATAAGGTTTATGCGACAATAAAAAAAGACGCACGTAGGTCATGCATCAAAAATACTCATGCAAGTATCAGATGCGTCAAATAAATACACTCATTACAGAAAACGTGACACACAGGGACGGGAAGTGATGTAATAGGAAATCATGTTTACAGGCATGGTACAGTGGGTGTACTTCCACTTTCTCTTTACAGCCTGTGCCTCTTTTGACTGTGTGGTTGTGTCTTGGAGTTGGTGGTGTGTTATTGCTCTGTATTGTAGCTTATGGTGTCCCTCCTGTTGTGTTTTCGGTAGTATTTGATTGTACTTTGTCCCAGTGTTAGTGTTTTTGTGTGTTTGTTGTATCTTTTATTGTACTTGTACTGTGGGGTGTCTGTTCAGGATAGTTGTTAAGTTGGGTTAGTTGGGATTGTTATTTTTGAGGCTTAAGTTTCCTTTACTTAATTTATTTTACATATATATTTTTTGTCAACCTGTACCTCAGTGATATGTCTGGTAGGGAGAGGCTGACTAGGATGGGGGAGGATGAGCTGGGAGAATTCGTGTGGCTGGTAGCCCACTACCTTCCATTAATGTTGGAGATGGGGGCTGTGTGATACAGGGCTAACAAATGGAGGCGAGGCAGCTGCAGTGGGGCAAGGTGCTCATCCACCTGAAGAGGGTGTACCGCAGAAGCAGCAACGACCGCTAGTTGAAGCATCGCTGGGCAGAACTGGTGGCCAGGGAGAAGGATCTGCTAGACTATCTTGGTGTGGTGATCCGTGGCCCTGTTGGTGAGTATCCCATTGGCAAACAATTTACTGTTCACCACACTTGATGACAGTAGCAGATGTGTTGGCGTGTTGCATGCAATGCTCGTGGACATGTTGCATGCAACCAGAATGAAAGTGTCCCTGCACCAGTATAGACATGGGATTCACATAGCCTACCATTTTTCCAATGCAAGTCAGATGTTTGGTGAGTCATGCAGAGCCATCACTAAGTCAGGTGTACAATACAAGCTTTATTTCGACTTTTCAACAAGTCATGAAAGCAGCACATAAAACAAATCTTACAATATAAGATACCCAGAGCAAATATGTTAAAAATCACATAGTTAAAAAGCGTAACAATAAATACAAAACATTAAAATACAGTGACATATCAGTCAGTCCAACGTAAACATTTTGGTGGCCAAGTTATCATGTTGCCAGTCCACCCAAGGACTTTCTTACAGTCATTATAGAACTTAAAAAGTGTGCTAAGATGCCACATATTTCAATAGAAGGTAACATCTGTAGATAAAGATACGCGGGGTGACATTGTCGCATGTGGGTAGATCCTAAAAAAGGCATTAAAAGGCGCTTTCTCTGTTTTCCATAAATTTACAGAAGAGAACCACATGTATTGTACGTTGAGCTGACTTTGTATCACAAGGACAGATCCCTAGTATTGTACTCCAATCATTCATGGTCGGAAAAGTTACCAGACGGTGGAATGTGTCTAGCCTTAGCCTAGTGAGGACGAAACGATGTTGAGGTTTTACAATGTTTATCAAGTAAGACTGTATGCCCTCCGTGGACAACATCAGTTGATTAGACATGACACTGTGTTTTTTTGCCTCTGCTATCCACCTCTGATCTTCTAAGTACTGCGGGGACAGGGACCTCAATTCTTTCCTAATTCCGGGTTTGTGTAGTATTCTTTGTGGCCCATATTTTCAAAAAAAGTCATAATAAACCTCAACCAAGGGACTCTTAGATAAAAACTGATGCTGTGCAATCCCGTAGAACTGCCCTGTTTAGGCCATTGTGTTCTGAAGTCCAAATTTTCTGCCATAGCAATATTGTCTGTATCTTTATTAAGTCAACTAATAATGGGGCCCCTAGTTCTGAATGACTAATGTATGATGAAGTGCATTTTGGTACCATTAACAAATGTCTCAAGAAATCATTTTCCACTGTTTGGATTGGGTTACAGTTGGTATACCCCCACACACCCACTCCGTACGTGGCAGACGGAATACATTTAGCTCTATAGACCTTTAGCATGTTCTGCGGAGTGATCACCCCAAGCCTCTTTGTAAAAATCTTCAGGGCCATCGTTGTCTTCGTGATCTGTAGCTTCTTAATTTTTACACACTATGCCCAAGAGCCTTGTTTGTCAAACATTATGGGGGTGATTCTAACCCTGGCGGTCGGTGTTAAAGCGGCGGCCAACCCGCCAACAGGCTGGCGGTAAAAAATATGGAATTCTGACCCTGGCGGGAACCGCCAACACAGACAGCCACTTTAACACTCCGCTGCCACGGCGGTACAAACAAACAGCGCGGCGGTCACCGCCAACAGCCAGGCGGCAGACAATGTACCGCCCACCCTATCACAACTCACCAATCCGCCACCTTTTCCGGGGCAGGAGCACCGCCGATAAAAACACGGCGGAAACAGACTACGAACGGGAAAACGCTCACCACTACGCACTCCAGGAGGAAGGAGGACAGCATGGATCCCGAATTAAACATCCTACCTGCTCTCGTCTACCTTCTCATCTACCACGAGTACGAAGTCCGGCGCAGACGACAGCGGTGAGTACTGCACCTACGACACACGGGAGGGGGGAGGACGAAAGGTTACAGGCACACACATATGCGACCCCCAACTATGTACACACCAATGCAGAGCAACAAGTCACAGTGACACCACCCAAACACCCCTGAAAAATGCTAGGACATAATCAAATTTGGAAAAAATATTTATGTACCAAAAAGCTCCTGAAAATTATCGTACAACCATGAAAGATATTCACAAGAAAACAAATGACATACACATCAGTGTATAACTGAAGTAACAAGTCCTGCACATTCTACGAATTCATCATGTCCGTGGGCCAAAGTTTTGAGAAACAAGGGCAAAGCCCACACAGGAGACCTGAGTCCTTTGGAGAGAACACTGCAGGGGCATCAGATGTAAAAACTACAGGCACCTCAGGGGGAAGGGAAGGGGGGGGCACCACAGCCACATGAGTCCACGACGCCAGATCCACGAGGAGCCACCATGCCCACTGTACCATCCTGGGGAGTGCAAAGCCACAGTCTCTCAATGTCTCTACAGTGGGTGGGCTGCCCACTGTACCATCCTGGGGAGTGCAAAGCCACAGTCTCTCAATGTCTCTACAGTGGGTGGGCTGCCCACTGTACCATCCTGGGGAGTGCAAAGCCACAGTCCATCAGGTGGATGACAGTGAACCATAAACAGTGATTGAGACGGCGGTGCCCAGTGGAGCGGTGCTTGACAGGAAGGGCCCAGCGGAGCGGTGCTTGAGACGGCAGGGCCCAGCGGAGCGGTGCTTGACAGGAAGGGCCCAGCGGAGCGGTGCTTGAGACGGCGGGGCCCAGCGGAGCGGTGCTTGACAGGAAGGGCCCAGCGGAGCGGTGCTTGAGATGAAGGGCCCAGCGGAGCGGTGCTTGAGATGAAGGGCCCAGCGGAGCAGTGCTTGAGACGGCGGGGCCCAGCGGAGCGGTGCTTGAGATGAAGGGCCCAGCGGAGCGGTGCTTGAGACGGCGGGGCCCAGCGGAGCGGTGCTTGACAGGAAGGGCCCAGCGGAGCGGCGCTTGAGACGGCGGGGCCCAGCGGAGCGGTGCTTGAGACGGTGGGGCCCAGCGGAGCGGTGCTTGACAGGAAGGGCCCAGCGGAGCGGTGCTTGAGATGAAGGGCCCAGCGGAGCGGTGCTTGAGACGGCGGGGCCCAGCGGAGCGGTGCTTGAGATGAAGGGCCCAGCGGAGCGGTGCTTGAGATGAAGGGCCCAGCGGAGCGGTGCTTGACAGGAAGGGCCCAGCGGAGCGGTGCTTGACAGGAAGGGCCCAGCGGAGCGGTGCTTGACAGGAAGGGCCCAGCGGAGCGGTGCTAGAGACGGCGGGCCCTCTTCAGCGCTGCTCTTCTGCACCGCGGGCCCTGTTCAGCGGTGCTCTTCTCCACGGCGGGCCCTGTTCAGCGGTGCTCTTCTGCACGGCGGGCCCTGTTCAGCAGTGCTCTTCTCCACGGCGGGCCCTGTTCAGCGGTGCTCTTCTCCACGGCGGGCCCTGTTCAGCGGTGCTCTTCTCCACGGCGGGCCCTGTTCAGCGGTGCTCTTCTGCACGGCGGGCCCTGTTCAGCGGTGCTCTTCTCCACGGCGGGCCCTGTTCAGCGGTGCTCTTCTGCACCGCGGGCCCTGTTCAGCTGTGCTCTTCTCCACGGCGGGCCCTGTTCAGCGGTGCTCTTCTGCACCGCGGGCCCTGTTCAGCTGTGCTCTTCTGCACCGCGGGCCCTGTTCAGCGGTGCTCTTCTCCACGGCGGGCCCTGTTCAGCGGTGCTCTTCTCCACGGCGGGCCCTGTTCAGCGGTGCTCTTCTCCACGGCGGGCCCTGTTCAGCGGTGCTCTTCTGCACCGCGGGCCCTGTTCAGCGGTGCTCTTCTCCACGGCGGGCCCTGTTCAGCGGTGCTCTTCTGCACCGCGGGCCCTGTTCAGCGGTGCTCTTCTCCACGGCGGGCCCTGTTCAGCGGTGCTCTTCTGCACCGTGGGCCCTGTTCAGCGGTGCCTATCTTCACGGCGGGCCCTGTTCAGCGGTGCTCTTCTCCACGGCGGGCCCTGTTCAGCGGTGCCTATGTTCACGCCTGGCCCTGTTCAGCGGTGCTCTTCTCCACGGCGGGCCCTGTTCAGCGGTGCTCTTCTCCACGGCGGGCCCTGTTCAGCGGTGCTCCTCTCCACGGCGGGCCCTGTTCAGCGGTGCTCTTCTCCACGGCGGGCCCTGTTCAGCGGTGCTCATACAGCAGGTCAAGGGAGCCAGACCTGGCCTGGACTCCCTGCTCAGTCGCCCTTGGACCGTGACGTTTCTGGACCCTTCGGGGACGGACTCCTGGCCTCCTTAGTGTCCTCCTTCCCAGCTGGGATGTGACATGTGGGGTCCACCTTCTCCGCGCTCCTGCTGCCCTTCCGCTCCTTTGATGGGGCTCTCGGGCCCTTGCCTCCCCTAGATGGTGTGGGTGGTGAAGTGGCCGCACATTGCTCCTTGGGGGCAACCCTGTCGGTCCTCGCACGGCGGCCCTTGTTTTTGCGGGTCCTCTTGCCGGGGGGGGGGACTGGACGTGTACTTGCTGCAGATCGATGTGTCACTGCTGGCAAAGGGTGGGCTCCAGAACCCATGCACAACAGTGACACCCGAAGCTGGGCTGGTGGTGGCTGCGGTGCTCTTGGGACTCTTTGCAGATGGAGGGGAGAGCTCATCGGAGGGAAAGAGGTCAAGATTAGGCAGGAAAAGTTTTTTAGGGCCAAGGTAAAGGGTAGGAGAAGTGGAGATGGAAGTGGAGGAAGAGGAGGTGGTTGTAGGAGAGTCAGGTGTGCTGTCATTGGGTGAAGGTGCTGGTGCTGTAGGCTGTCGTGAGGTGGATGTCTGTTGGGTGGGTGGCTGCCTGCGTTTGTGTGTCTTGGAAGAGGGGGTGACAGACACAGTGGGAGAGGACACAGGGGACGTGTAAATGGCAGTGGGGGTGGTGACTGCACGAGTGTGGACTGTACTGGAGGGTGAGGTGGTGATGGAAGCACTGGCTGATGTTGGGGTGCATGCAGGTGTGAGTGTAGACGTCACAGGGAGGGAGGAGGGAGACGAGGAGGAGGGGGACACAGGGGTGGTTGTGACTGTTGGAATGTCTGCATCTGGGTGTTGCTTGGGTGAGTGTTTGTGGGATCTGTGGTGCTTGTGTTTGGATGAGCTGCTCTTGGGTGTTGAAGTGTGTGCAGGCTGGTCTGATGGTGTGGATGGGATAGGCTGAGGAACAGGAGACAGAGAAAGGCTGGAGGCAGTAAGAAGAAGGAGGCTGGAAACAGGGACAATGGCTGCCGTCAGTGCTGAGGCCAGAGCAGTGAACGCTCGTTGATGGGCAGCCTGACCCGAATTAATGCCCTCCAGGTACGCATTGCTCTGTTGCACCTCCCTTTGCACACCCTGGATGGCATTCAAAAGGGTCGTCTGCCCA
Source organism: Pleurodeles waltl (assembly GCF_031143425.1). Lineage (NCBI taxonomy): Eukaryota > Metazoa > Chordata > Amphibia > Caudata > Salamandridae > Pleurodeles > Pleurodeles waltl. The sequence goes on along the minus strand of NC_090445.1, from coordinate 1,618,850,571 downwards.
ACAATGTGCGTCCTTACCAGGTCAATGAGCTCCGCACTGAGGGCAGCAGGGGCAACAGGGGCAGGGGCTGAGGTGCCTGGGGCGAAGGAGACGCGTGCCTTCCTGGGCGAACGGGCACGGAGCGAAGACTGAGGGGCTGCTGGGAGGGCGGGGCTGGTGCGCTGGGTGGCGGCTGTACCTGTAGAGGCGGGGGGCCCGGATGTTGCCGCCACCGCTAGGGAGCTCCCATCCGAGGACGTGTCGCTGTCGCTGCTCTCACCAGCGGTCCCCGTCGTGGTGCTCCCCTCGCCCTCCGGATCACTGGTGCCCTCGGTGTCTGTTCCTGGGCCCACCGGGGCCTTGTGTCCTGCAGCTCCCTCGTGCTCCGATGCCAAATCTCCTCCGCCTGATGATGCTAATGCACACATGCACAAGAAGATGAAGAGAAAGGGTGGGGGGAGAAAAAAGAAGACCAGGTTGAGTGCATGCAATGTCAACACCGTTGGCGGAGAGGACAGACACAGGAGCCTAATGCACTAAGCCGCGCATTCGGGGTACACTACTCAGTACTACTGACTAGGACAACAGGCCAAGAGACGTCAAACGCGCACATGGGAGATGCTGGACCTTCAATGGCTGTACTTGTCACCCTACAGAGGTGGGGGCCGGGGGCACAGGGCCATGCCTAAGGGAGAGGACTACACTACAGAAAGCGCCCAGGCCTAATGTCACCCACAGCCCTCCTCCCCCACCCAGACGCCTCCACTGCGCAGAAAGATAGGAGAATGTGCTGATACTCACCCCCTTGTGTCTGCTGTGATGTCTTAAGGCGCCCATCCAATTCAGGGTAGGCCACCGCCAGGATCCGGGACATCAGGGGGGTCATGGTGCGACTGGCACCCCTCCTAGGTTGGGAGGCCATCCCCAGCAGTGTTTCTGCGGTCTTCCTTGTTCCGCGGCGGATGTCCTCCCACCTCTTGCGGCAGTGGGTGCCCCGTCTGTTGTGGACCCCCAAGATCTGGACTTCCTTGGCGATGGCACGCCAAATGTCGATCTTCTGATGGGCGCTGACCTATTTGACATGTACAGGGTGGAAAGGAGGAAATCATCAATGACCTGCATGTTAGATGTGATTGGCCCCCCCCACCAACTTTGCCATATGGCACATGCTCTCATCTGTCGGGCGTTGCACTCCTCATTCGCCCCCCACCCCACCAACTTACATCCACCCCAATCCACACAGGCATAGCCCATTCCATGTGCACCCGGTGTACTCACTTGTTGGTCTGGAGGACCGTAGAGTAGCGCATACTGGGGGAGGACCCCATCCACGAGCTTCTCCAACTCTTCAGACGTGAAGGCAGGGGCCCTTTCCCCAGTCGCAGCAGCCATTGTATCTTCCATACCGAGGTCACAGCAGCACTTGCAGTATAGGTCCTCTCCTCTGGATGATCAGGTCTCGAGTGATTAATCAGATATAAAATGGCGGTCACGCACGCGGCGGTGCGTACCGCGGCGGTGCGTACCGCGACCGCCGGCGCACATCGTCATTGGCTCCTGAAACCCATAGGGTTCAATGTTAACCAATGCGGCTTTGCGCCGCGGTCTTCGACCGCCTACCGCCACGGTGTGCCCCGCCAGCGCATTGACCTCACATCCCATTGTCCCACTTCACAGGTCAGGCAGCCGCCATTTCAAGGGCCTACATGGCTTAATTTTGACTGCGACACACAGGCCTAGGCCTTGCATTGCCACACATACACGCCTTTCAACCCATTGCCATTCTTTAACTGTGCAAGCTGTCTGTACGTACCTGTGGTTTGCCTGACTCTGTGCTCCATGTTGTCCTTCCTAGGCACTGTCCGCTGGGACTTGCGAGGAGAAGGACGAATCCTCGCGTGTACCGACCGCTGGTGGACCTGTCGACAATGGAAGAACGCCATATAATACTTCGATACAGACTTGACCGTGCCACTATCCATGAACTGTGTGCCCAGCTGGAGCCAGCCCTGATGTCCCCCATCCGCCAACCCACAGGGATTCCCCCTCTGGTGCAGGTTTTGTCAGTCCTCCATTTTTTGGCAACTGGGTCATTCCAGACCGCAGTGGCCATGTCATCTGGAATGTCTCAGCCTATGTTTTCAAAGATTTTGAGCAGAGTGTTGTGTGCCCTGATGAAACTCATGCGGAGCTACATCATTTTCCCAGAGGAGGGTGACTTGCCTACAGTGAAGGGTGATTTCTATGCCCTGGGACATATCCCCAACATCATTGGTGCCATTGATGGGACCCATGTGGCTTTGGTACCCCCAAAAGACGATGAGCAGGTGTACAGAAACAGAAAAAGTTATCATTCGATGAATGTCCAGGTGGTCTGTTTGGCTGACCAGTACATCTCCCATGTAAATGCCAAGTTCCCAGGGTCAGTGCATGACGCGTATGTGATGCGAAATAGCAGCATCCCCTATGTGATGGAGCAGCTACAGAGACAACGTGTGTGGCTAATAGGTGACTCTGGTTACCCCAACCTGCCTTGGCTACTGACCCCAGTGAGGAATCCCCGGACCAGGGCAGAGGAACGGTACAATGAGGCCCATGGGCGAACTCGGAGGATCATCGAAAGGACCTTTGGCCTCCTGAAGGCCAGGTTTAGGTGCCTGCATATGACTGGGGGATCCCTGATGTACTCACCAAAGAAGGTGTGCCACATCATCGTGGCCTGCTATATGCTTCACAATCTGGCATTGCGACGTCAGGTTCCTTTCCTGCAGGAGGATGGTGCAGATGGTGGTGTTGAAGCAGCTGTGGAGCCTGCGGAGAGTGAAGAGGAGGAAGACTCAGAGGACGACACAGACAACAGGGACAGAGTAATAGAACAGTATTTCCAGTAGCACACAGGTAATAATCACCCATGCCATTTTACATTTCCTGAAAGCCTCCTGCATCTAAACTTTGTCGATTTCCCCCCAGACCTATAAACATGATGTTTGATTTTCCCTTCCCTTTTCTGTGCTGTATGAGCCACTGCGTGACCTCGGCTTGGTTGGCCCATGGACTAATGCTAAGTTACCTCGGTATGTGTAATTCACAATGTTAATAATACGTAATTGATATGTAATGTGTCATACATTTGTAAATAAGACAGGCTGAGTCCTGATTGATTTCAGTGCAATGTGTGATTTATTATTAGTGCATAGATATCGGTACATGATAGTGAAACAGTGATGGGTGGGGGTGGAGTAATGTCCATGGCGGAGTCCAGTTCTCAGTCTCACAGGTGCATTGTCCATATGCATGTGGCAGGATGGAGCAGGGGCAGTTCAAGGTTTGACAGGGTGGCAATGTGGATCAGTGGGAGGACTTCAGGGGGTATGTGATGCTGGCGGGGGACTTGACATCCTACTCTGTCGTTTTTTTTTATCTCAGGCTCCTTTTGCGGGGCGGTTGTTGTTCAGCAGGAGGTGGGGTTCTGGTGGGCTGTCGTTGTGGTGGGGCCTCCTGTCCACTAGCGCCGGCGGAGGTGGTAGGCTGTTCCTGTTCCTGGCTAGTGACAGGGGCCCTGTGTGATGCCACATGGTCCCGAAACGTGTCCTCTATACGGTTCAGGGCCTGGACTATGCTCCCCATAGCGGTTGAGATGTTGCTGAGTTGGTCGCTGAACCCCATGTAGCGTTGCTCCTGCTGTGCCTGGATCTCCTGGAACCTGGCCAGTACCGTCGCCATCGTCTCTTGTGAGTGGTGGTAGGCTGCCATGATGGTGGTGAGGGCCTCTTGGAGAGTGGGTTCCCTGGGCCTCTCCTCCCCCCCCTGTCGCACAGCAGCCCTCCGAGTTGCCCTGTTTCCCTGGGCCTCTGTCCCCTGGACGGTGTGCCCACTCCCACTGCCCCCAGGTCCCTGTTGTTGTTGGGTTGGTGGGTTACCCTGGGGGCCCTGTAGTGGTAGACACACCGCTGCTTGACCTGTCCTAGAGACAGAGGCATGGGCCCGCTGGGTGGGATCTGTGCTGTTGTTCCCAGAGGGGGTTGGGTCTGCAGTGGCCTGTGTCTGGGTGAGGGGAACCGACTGCCCAGAGGTCCCCGATGGTCCGGGCTGGTCGTCAGGTTCCAGGTCGACAGAGCTGCTGTCATCACTAGGGGCCTGTTCCGGGGGTGGGATGGATATTTCTGGTCCCTCCTGACCGGTGTGTTGTCGTTCGGGTCCTGCATGGGGTAAGAGGGTATGGTTATTGTTTCTGTGTGTGCATTAGCTTGCGTTTTATGGGTGCCCTTGTCCCCCAGTGCTGGCATTCCCTTGGGGGAGGTGTTGTGAGGGTGTTTTGTGGGGGGGGGGGGATGGGTATGTGCAGTGGTCATGCTTAGGTGATGGGTGTCCATAGTTTGGGGGTGGCATGCAGGGGTTGGTGTTGGGTGGGTTGTGCTGGGGAGACATTCTCAGGGAGGATGTGTGCTGGGGGTTTGGGGGTGAGGGTGGGGGTTAGGATGCTGGGGGGGGGGTGAAGTGGTTGGCCTTGTACTTACCAGAGTCCATTCCTCCGTGTACTCCAGCGAGGCCATCAGGATGCAGGATATTTAGTACCTCTTGCTCCCATGTTGTGAATTCAGGTGGAGTGGGTGGGGGTCCCCCGCCAGTCTTCTGGACTGTGATGTTGTGTCGCGAGACCATCGAGCGCACCTTCCCCCGTAGGTCGTTCCATCGTTTGCGGATGTCCTCACGATTTCTGGGATGCTGTCCCACCGCGTTGACCCTGTCCACGATCCGCTGCCAGAGCTCCGCCTTCCTTGCTATGGTGGTGTGCTGGACCTGTGAGCCGAAGAGCTGGGGTTCCACTCTTATTATCTCCTCCACCATGACCCGGAGTTCTTGGTCCGAAAAGCGTGGGTGCCTTTGTGGTGCCATGGGGTGGTGTGTATGAGGTGTGGGGTGGTGTATGTGATGATGTGTGTTGGTGTGTGGTGCTTTGTGCTTCTATGTGGTGTGTGTGATGTTGTGGTGTGCCTCTGTGTGTCTGGCTCTCTATTCTCTGATGTGTCTCTCTCTCCTTCGTCTCTGGTTTTTGTTGGTAGGGGTTTGTGGGTGATGTGGGTGTGTGTTTTATATGGTATTGGATGTGTGGGAGTGGTGTGTGTATGTGTTTCAGGTGTGTGCCTTTCAAATTGTCCAATGTGGTAGGGGTTTGTAAAGGTGTGTGTATTTTGACCGCGGCGGTGTGTACCGCCAATGGAATACCGCGGTTGAATGACCGCCGCGTGGATTTGCGGGTCATAATGGGATGGGCGTATTTCTGTTGGCGTGGCGGTGGAGGTTTGGTCTTCTCCAGTTTACCGCTGGCCGCTGATGTGGCGGACTGCAGTGGAGGGCGGATTTTCAGAGGTTTTGCAGTTGAGGGTCAGAATGTCCGTGGCGGCTGACCGCGGCCGTGGCGGTATTGTGGCGGCCTTCTGACCGGAGGTAAGCGGCTTTTACCGCCGAGGTCAGAATGACCCCCTATGTCCAGATAAGAAAATGTTGAAGTTGTATCAATCTTTCCGTCTTGCATGATGATATCATAGGTCTTAATTGATTTCCTGCCACAGTTCATTATAAAGGTTTTCGAATGGTTGACAGGAAGGCCCAAGTCTATCATGTATGTAATACAAGTTGTTAAAAGTCTTTGGAGGGCTAGCGGAGTCCCGGCCATAAGTACAGCATCATCTGCATTGAGTAGGGCCGGAATCGGGCAATGGCCTATTTGAGGGAGATCTTTACATTTGCTTGTTAATTCTAGTTCCAACTTGTTTATATATATTGAGAACAAGAATGGGGCTAATACACAGCCTTGACGTACTCCCCTGTGTATACCAAAAGGTCTAGTACATTCCCCTCTTATCCCATATCTCACCCTCACTCTACTCCCTAAATACAGTTCCCGTATGGACTGGATTATTGTCACTTCTACCCCTATGCTACTTAGAATTTCCCATAGTTTCTCATGAACTACACAATCAAATGCTGAAGATAAATCTATAAAAACCAGATATAAGTTGCCCTCTCTAATCTTTGTATATTTCCCGATTATAATACTTAAATTCAGACCTTGTTCCACTGTACGTATTCCTGTGCGGAAACCGTACTGCAGTTCGGATAAGGTATTATTTTCCTCAGCACAGCCCTGTAATCTATTCAAAATAACTCTCCCAGCTATTTTAGCTAATGTGTCAAGTAGTGAGATAGGTCTATAACAGGCTGGGTTAAGACGGTCACCTTTTTTGTATATGGGGACGATGATGGAATCTAGCCAAGATGGCAGAGGTCCTTGCATACTGCCAGCCCTCAGTACCTGCGTCAATTAGGGCCCCCATACTTGTACGTTTGCCTTATATAAGTCTACCGGAACACCGTCGGCACCCGGTGCTTTTCCTGCTTTACTTGAGTTTATAGCTTCTACTATTTCCTCCAAACTGAACTGAGGTGTTATAATCATACGTGGATTTTTTTGGGTGGTATAACTCATTGGAGGATCAAGTAACTCTATGTCAGAAGCCGGGCTATATATCTTAGAGAAGTACCCAATCTAGTCCTCTTCTGTTATTGCAATTTCCATTCTAGGATCATGTCTAGCCCCTGACATAGAAGTATTTATTATTTTCCAAAAGAGGATATTATCTTTTATGAAGCTAGCTTTGTGTAAAGATTCCCAAGTATTTTCTTTCAGGGTAATTTTCCTTTTTTTAACGGCCACCTTATATTCCTGCCTCCATACACGTATCTCAGTTATACATCTTATTGGGGCACTTAGGGCCTTTTTTAATCTTTTATGTGCTTTTGTGCAATCGAGGTCAAACCAGCCCATTTTTACCCTCTGTCCCATCTTTCCCGTTTTGTTAGTAAGAGCTTTTTTCACACCTTGCGCTATCGAAGAAAAGGCACTTAGGCATTTTACTGGGTCTACGTCATCACTGAGGCAGTCCGCAAAAGCTTGCTTATATTCACAAATTAGCTGCTTCAGAAGGTCTTTTGGCTCTATTTGGGACCATCGTAATGAGTACCCGTTACGCAAGGCTAATTCAATATCATTTATGAAGACGGCTTTATCCTGCTGTGTGAAGGTGGAAGATGTTAGTGAGATCTTTAAACTCTGCGGGAAATGGTCACTTATTGCGATATCATGAAGTAAATATTTGGAGAGGCAGTGTGCGAAGTGAGTAGACATTAAAACATAATCAATTACTGTATCTGCACCCCTTCCATTAAAAGTTGGATTAAACTGTGGATCATCAAAATACATTTCATTTATGAAGGACAAGTTAAATTTCTGCGCCAATATATTAATCACATCACCTTGAATGTTATGTGTAAAATGAGGCCTCAAGCTGATATCTTCCTCATACAGACCACAAACCTTCTTGGATTTTCCTTGCAGAGATGGACATTAAAATTGCCACCCCACAGAATGAGACTGTCTCGCCTTGATTTTGTGCAGATTCTCTCTAGTTCCTCGCCTAACTGTGTTAAAGTAATGGGGACCTCACCCGCTGGTGCATTGTTATAAAAATTAATAACCACTAGCTGGGTCTTCTGATCTAGGTCACTCACTATCACTTGATAATGTACCTTCGAAATTTGCATTTCTAAACTTGTTAAGGAAAGCTTGTTTGATATATATGTACATAAGCCTCCTTTTGGCCTACCATGCACTGTAGATACTGCCGGAGTGTGGTATGTTTTATATCCATTTATATGGATAGGATTTAGGAGCCAAGTTTCCTGAAGGCATATAAAGGGAAAGTCTACAATAAAATTCATCCAGTCCGCATTACTAAGCTTATTACTTATGCCTGCCACATTCCAATAAAGTAAAGCTATTTCCAATTTCTGTTGGTTCTGTCCCTTACATTATTTAAAATCAGGGGTGGGGGGGCCACTATGAGTTATAAGGGTTGATGTCTTGGGCATATCTCCCTGCCTTGTCTGCCCCCCTTCGATATTAATTTCCAGTGCCATCTCATTAGATGTCTCTTTCTTCGCCCTACTAAGTCAATCTAAATCTTCTAGCATTGAGAGGGCTTGGAATCTATTACAAGAAAGAATAGAGTCAGGGCTAGGTAAAGCTGTTATGTAGAGTGGTCGAACAATATTAGGATTTTGCCCCGAGATACTTTGATAAAAATATCCCAACGGTAGTAATGAGATGCCATGATGAGTAACATGCCTTACCCCGACTTCACGAATAACTCTCTCCACTAGGTCTGTGGATTTAAATGAAAGAACCATGCAGTCTCCCTCCAATGCTTTCTGGCTGCTTCCTAACCATTTGATTCTCCTTACCATTTTAATATCATCAAAAAGGGGCCCCACCATCCCGGGATCCAAGCGTGACCCTATCCAATTAAGGGACTTGTTCCTCAGGGCTGTCCATGTTTCCCGATGCTGGTTTGCCACAAGAGGAACATTAGCCAGGACCACTACGTATGGTGTTGCCTCCGGGGGGGAGATGTAAATAATCACTTGGTGTGTGCGAAGGCTCAAAGGTTCTTCTTCTTGTGTATTGTTCCCCGGCGGGGTTTGTGGCAGGCGGAATTTTCCTATCTATGGACGGGGCACTGTTTAGCGTCTTTATGTGTGTTTGTCTGGTAATTGGTGGTAATGTTAAAGGTTGTGAATTACTCGTAAGATTTAGAGTTGTGTAAGGTTCAGTTGGAGTTTTTCTCATTTGTATTACAGGTTGTGAATTACACATAATGTTTGAAGTTGAAAATGATACACTAGGATCTTTTCTCGGGGGATGTAGGTCCTTGGGCTGTAAAGACTTCATAATTACTAGGCCTGCCTCCAGATTGCTCTCTACCACTCTTAAACCTTCTGAAAGGGAGTCCAATGAGGCCCAGACCGATGATTTCAGGGCAATTATTGATTTGTGGATATTAACGAGAAGGTTTCGAGTTGTGTTAACTGGTTTATTTAGAGCTTTCCTCCGGATTACTTTTTTTGGCGGCTGTCTTCCAGGAATAGTTGCTATCTCTTTTTGAAAGTTTTTATTAGTGGGGTTATCTACCCTCCCTATCGAGAGTTTCCTTGGGCGCTTGGGGGATGAACCTGATTCTCTAGGTTCCTTGACGGGGGAATAGTATAAATGCTAGAAGTCAGCAATTTTTGTTCGACATTGGAGATTTGCTTACCTATCACCCCCATCGCTCCTGAAATATATTTTAATATGAGGTACTATCTTTTATGCTTGGGGGAGGATTCGTCATTGAATGCTTTCTTTTACCCATGATTTAAATAGATATGGGTAAGCCTATTTAAGAGGGAAAAGAAATATATTGACTATTAGAGCTATGAGATTTCCCTTTATACAGGATAGCAATCAAAAGGGTGTACAAGTTAAATTAATTAATTTAATTAATTTACCAGCCAACCAAACCCCTTGTATAATGTTACGCAAAACCCAGCCCAGCCCCCAATAGCTGCCTGGTTAGACCAATTATATATACGCAGTCTCAATCAAAACAATCACTGCAGACGACCTTGTCCATTAGATTAAGTCATATAATATATAAAAGACACTCTCACTTGTGTATCCTGTTCCTTTATCCAAGGGGCAGTTGTCTCCTGTATTTGTTTGTTAGGGGGGTGGCCCAGCCCAGCCTCCTTCAGGCTCTGACGGGCATGGATGGGCCCACCCTTGTCCCGGGCTTTGCCCAGGCGCGGGCCGCGCGTCGTCTGTGCGCGTCCCTTGTCGCGGGGAACCAGTGGCGCTTTCACATGCTTGGGCAGGTGTCTGGCCCCGCCCCCTGGCCTCCTCAGTCTCTTCTGGGACTTGGAGTCCCTGTAGCAGCAGTAGCAGCAGTAGCAGCAGTAGCAGCAGGAGAGCGTCCCGCGTCATGGGGAACCGGCGGCGCTTTCATGCGCTGGGCAGGTGTCTGGCCCCGCCCCCTGGCCTCCTCAGTCTCTTCTGGGACTTGGAGTCCCAGTAGCAGCAGTAGCAGCAGGGTAGCGTCCCATGATGTGGGAAACCGGCGGCGCTTTCACACGCTGTGCAGGTGTCTGGCCCTGCCCCCGGCCTCCTCAGTCTCTTCTGGGACTTGGAGTCCCTGTAGCAGCAGTAGTGGCAGGAGAGAGTCCCGTGATGCGGGGAACCGGCGGCGCTTTCACGCGCTGGGCAGGTGTCTGGCCCCGCCCCTTGGTCTCCTCAGTCTCTTCTGGGACTTGCATTCCCTGTAGCAGCAGTAGTGGCAGGAGAGCGTCCTGCGATGCGGGGAACCGGCGGCACTTTCACACGCTGGGCAGGTGTCTGGCCCCGCCCCCTGGCCTCCTAAGTCCCTTCTGGGACTTGGAGTCCCTGTAGCAGCAGTAGTGGCAGGAGACCGTCCCACGATGCTTTCACGTGCTGGGCAGGTGTCGGCCCCACCTCGGGCCTCCTCAGTCTCTTCTGGGACTTGGAGTCCCTGTAGCAGCAGTAGCGGCAGGAGAGCGTCCCTAAGGCACACATTTCTGGGGCCATGGCAACATCTGGGTCCCAGCATTGTGTCATGTATGATAGGCCAAGACACTGCCAATATACCATATGTAACTGGATTGATAACAAAGTAGGGCAATCCATGTATGGTGCTACATTGTCATATTTTCACATACATCATCCCTGCCATTATGTTAGCAAAGGGAGCATACCCGTATTAGGGAGCGCTGGCAGTGGGGCATTTGATACTATCAGACAACTTTGACATATCAATCATGGATTACTCAATGCATGAGAATTGCAGACTAAAAATTGAGCCGCTTCTCCTTCACAAAGTGCCTCTGTGTGCCTCGCAGGACAAGCCAGAATACCTGAGTCAGTTGTCTTGCAGAGCACCAGTGTAGTGTCATGTATCTGTCCCTCATCTTCCCCTCATACCATGGAGTTCCATCTTCTACAGATTGCCCACATATGGTTGTTGCAGGGTGTAGCACTACATGAGTCTCAAGCCAACTGTAAGAGTGCAGATATGTGGTTCTCACTCACCTGAGTGTCAGTGACATTGTGAGTTTGCAGTGGTGTGTCTGTTGCACTGTCCTCAACCTGGATAATTAGCTTACTCCTCTAAAACAGTACACACTGTAACATGTTGTCCAGTAGTAGTGACAGTGATATGATACTAACCATGGTTTTCCATCCATATCTTTCAGGTGGACCTGCCCTAAACACCATAGACAAAGTAGCAAGATTTGAGGACCCAGATGTATCCAGTAAGTGTGATTATGTCTGTCCTGTGTAGTGATTAAGACTTTTGTGTGAGTGAGTCATGTGTGTTGCACAAAATGCTAGCAGTGATGAGCTGTCAAATGATCAGATATCAAAGTAGGCTGAATGGTGACACTGTGTCCCATTTAAGGGTTCCCCATGCACGAGCAGAGAGTCATATCTTGTGAGACTTGTGGCGCTCAATGAGCAGCATCGTGTAAACAAGGTGATGACAAACCACATGTAGGCCCATATGTGACTTAGATGTGCACCGTTGTGAAAATATTGGCACTAGGACACCGTCATTCTCACAACACAGTGATGCTCCATTTTGTACACAAATTGGTGCATCCCTGTATTGTAATGTACATGTAGGACTGGGTGGGCAATTGTCCCCGAGCATGGTGCCAAATATATTGTACTCCAATTATGTGACACTTATATGGAATATAATAGGCGTGCATGCAGATCAAGTCCAAACGTGTTCTGGCATGGATATGGGTGTGTAAGGAATGGTATTGGCTGATCAGGTATTAATGGGCGTCTACACTTGGACACATGAACTTAGATGTGAAAAACCTATGGATACCAGCTTCCTAGTTATCAGCCCTCCTAACATATGGTCCACTCCCTGACTACATGTATGAGTGGGCATACCTTGGTGGATGACGTGGACAGTGGAGATGATGAATTGCATGGCCATCCCCACTGAGGCACAGGGGGTGAGGAACAACAAATTTGTAGGTAGATGTAATGCTCACAGTGTAGTTGACAGCCATTTTAATCAGGCTTGCATGTGTACCTATCAACACTGACCCCTTGTGGTTACCACCTGCATCCCATACTTCCAATAACAGATTCAAGTTACTGGTGATATATAGTTGAAAATTGACACAGATGATGAGGAATAGTGACCCTGATCTGTGTGAAGTTGACGCTGCCTCTGCATTGTTACACATGGCACAAAATCAATGCACATCTAATTTTGATTGTTTCCTTCTTATAAGTGGCTATAGTGTCAATGAAAAGGCAGCGTTGTTGTTTAATCCATCAGGGTCATTGTAATATCCGGAATGTGAGTTGAAGTGCATGTGCAATTTGAAGTAGATTGTAAGCTAATAGTCTGTACATACTCCACACAATGCTGACACTGATGGTTGCCTGTCTCATTTTAACAGCTGCCAACATGAACAACGAGGAACTGTCTGCCTTTCAGAAGAGGGCAGTTCGCTATTGTCACATACTGTCAGTGGAATCTGGGTTCCGGAGGATGGCGCGCCGCTACTGCATGGAGCGATCCACCGGTCAGTGGCAGGCATTCAACCCAGGGGACCAACACTGCCCACACAGGGAGGACCAAGCACCACAGCTCTGCAAGGGGCCACAGCTGCCACCATAACTAAAGCCCCAGCTGCTGTACCCTCGACATCCGTGCCACAACCGACCACACCTGCTGCCATGGACATGAGTGCTATAAGGGACCTACAGAGGAATGTCACACTGGTCCTCAAAAAGTTGGACTCTTTTGAGAAGGAGGTGGAGAAGAATACAAAAATACTAACATTCATAAAGAGGAAACTCAAGAGGGCCAATTTGTAAATGGCATAATGACTCTCATCCCCAGGTCCGTCCCCTCTCTCAATTGTTTTAATGTTTTTTTGTTGGTATTAGGGGGTTAGTTTTAGGTCAGCTTAGGATAGTAGTTTAGTGAGGATAGGTGGGTTTGGGGAGTGGGTTTTCTCTTTTTACATTTTACTATGTGGGTGGTGATGTTGGGGCTTTTATGTGTTATAAAAAAATATATGTATATATATAAAAATGTAAAGAAATAAAATATACCAAAAAATATTTATTTGTTTAGTAATAGGTAGTATATGTGTAGTTTAGTATATGTTGTCCTGGATGTGTCTTGTGTGATAAGAGGGGGTGGGGGTCAATGTTTAGAGTGTGTTGTTAAATGTGTTAGGTAAGTTTAGCATAGAGTAGTTAGGGACTGTTGTTGGTTATGCATTGTTAGGATAGGTTAGGTTAGGTTAGGTTAGGTTAGGTTAGGATAGGTGTTTTTAATTCTTTTCAGTTTAGTTAAATTTTAACAAACAGTACTCCCTTAATTCATGTGTCTTATGCTTGGGCCTCAGGGTCTTCCCATGGGTGTAAAGTGAAAATTGTGTGTTGTCCTAGGGATTCCATCCTGCCTCCGGATCCCTCTCCTGACATGTTCATCACCTTCTTACAACTGAGCTGTCTCATTGGCAGCTACAACACAGCTACTTCTCTCTGCATCTGCCATCCAGTGTACCCACCACTCAAGGTGACTATGTTGACCATGTATAGACAGGTAGGTGTGGTAATTCAGCTGTCAATGTATGTGTCCTGTGTTGGAATGTTGGGCACTGTGGGACCTCTGACAACAGCCTACATTTCATTCCTATCCTGCTAAACTGGCCAGTGACAATTACAGATGAGGTTCAGTCCCTCTGTTTCACACCAATGTGTTCTACTGGTACTCCCAGCTGACAATATTGCCCGAGAACTGTTTGTAATGGGTATAGCATACATGTGTTCAACATTTTTTATATACTCAGTGAATTGCTTGTAGGGTATGAGACCAGCATTGACGTTCATCATGTATGTACCATGTGCATAGATATGTGCCCGCAAATTCATGCACTCTTGTACTGACACTCTGTGACTTAAGACATGTTACACACATCACAATTCCTAAGTGTTAGACTTGGCATCATTGCATGGTTTCCTTTTGCCTCTACTTCCCAGGTTGTTTCTGTGTGCTGCACTCTGTTTTTACTGTTTTGTTTGCTCTGGACACTTTACCACTGCTGACCAGTGCTAAAGTGTAAGTGTTCCCTACATAAATTATATGTGTACATTGAATTATCCATGATTGGCATATTTGATTTACTGGTAAGTCCCTCGTAAAATGCACTAGAAGTGCCCAGGGCCTGTAAATCAAATGCTGCTAGTAGGCCTGTAGCACTGGTTGTGCCACCCACCTTAGTAGCCCTGTAAACATGGCTCAGAACTGAAACCGCAGTGTCTGTGAGTGCAGTTTTAAACTGCCAATACATCTTGGCAAGTGTACCCACTTGCCAGGCCAAAACCTTCCCTTTTCTTACATGTAAGACACCCCTAAGGTAGGCCCTAGGTAGCCCAAGGGCAGGGTGCAGTGTATGTTTAAGGTAGGACATATACTAATGTGTTTTGTAGGTCCTGACAGTGAAATACTGCCAAATTTGGTTTTAACTGTTGCAAGGCCTATCTCTCTCATAGGTTAACATGTGGGCTGCCTTTAAATATTCTTAAAATGCAGATTCCCTTTGAGAGCAGATAGACATGGAGTTTGGGTCTCTGAACTCACAATTAAAAAATACATCTTTTAGTGAAGTTGTTTTTTAGATTGTTTGTTTGAAAATGCCACTTTTAGAAATAGGTATTTTCATGCTTAAACCATTCTGTGACTCTGCTTGTTTGTGATTCCCTGTCTGGGTCAGTGATAGTTGGGCTGTTTTCACCTCTCCTCTAGAGTGACACAAAGGGAGGTGGGGATTAGCCTGCATATCCTGATGGGCCATCTGGGCTGAGGGGAGGGGAGAAGTGGTCACTTACACCTGAAAGGGCTGTGCCTTGGCTCAAGCAATGCAGTCTGCAAACCCCTGGTGTGTGTCTGGGGCCTGGCCTGGGCGAGGCAGGTTCTTGAAAACAACAGAGACTTCTCTTTGAAATAGGCCTACTTCAAAGGCAGAAAGGGGTATAAGGAGAGTACCCAAAACCCCTGAAAATCAGATTACTTCTGAAACCAAGAGGAACCTCTGCCAAGGAGAAGAGCTGGACAAGCTGGAGGAGGACTACTGCCCCTTTGCCTGTGACTGTGCTTTGCTGGATTGGCCTAAAGTAGCTACTTCTACCTGAGAGAGGACAAAGACTGACTTTTGTTTGACTTTCCACTGGTGAAGAATCTCCAAGGGCTTGAATTGAGCTTGCCTCCTGTTGTTGAAGTCTCAGGGACAATATAGACTTCTCTCTGCCAGCACTTGGGCTTTCTGCTGAGAGTCATGCCTGCCAAGTGGTGCCCTAACCTGTTTCTGGGCCCTTGGAAGGTCCAGCTGGTGGAAAAGGACAGAAATCCACGCAAAGGCTGCCGTACGGGGAAACCTTTGACGCACCACCCGCTTCGCGGCTGAAAAACAGCATGCCGCCGAACTTGTGGCTAAAATCGATGCTCCATCTGCATTGCGGCTGGGAGATCAACGCAAGGTAACTGGGGAAACGACACGCAATACCCGCAGCGGCTGCTGTTAACGATGCAAGGCCCACGCAGCGCGGTTTCTTGACACCGTGCAACCGGATTTCGAAGCAATATCGCTGGGTGCGGAAAATCAATGCAAAGACTGGCCGGACCCAAGGTGCCTGTCCGGATCAACGCATCACTCTCTTACGGAGAGGAAAAACAACACACGCCGACCTGACCAGAGGAGGAACGACCCACGGTCTTGCTTGTGATTAAGAAATCAACACGTCACTGGCCTTTTCCAGTGCACACTCGCCTGTGCAGTGTTATTTTGACGTAACCCAGGTACTTTTTCATGCTAACAGTGTTTTCACTGTTTTCTAAAGGATTTAAGACTCTTATTCTTTAAAAGATTAATGACTTGTGTATGTTGGATTTTGTTGTTTTTGTCTTGTTTTTTTTAGATAAATATTACCTACTTTTTCTAAACCTGTGTTGTGTCATTTTGTCGTGTTTTCACTGAGTTACTGTGTGTGTTGGTACAAATACTTTTCACCTTGCTTCTGAAGTTAAGCCTGCCTGCTCGTGCCAAGCTACCAAGGGGGTGAGTGGGGGTTAACTGAGGGTGATTCTCCTTACCCTCACTAGAGTGAGGGTCCTTGCTTGGACAGGGAGTAACCTGATTGCCAACCAAAGACCCCATTTCTAACACTAAGCATAGTAGAGGTGTTACAACACACAAAGACATGCTGATTGTGTTGGTGGTGTTTAATAACAAGTGTTATAGTGCAATATTTACAATGTCCAGGTCTGTGACCCCATTCGTGCAATCCATGCAATTGTGACACTACACAAGCCTACACAAGCCTAGGGTCAAGGGACATGTCATGGGACTTTACTTGAGTAAAGTGTCTTTCAGTTCAGGGGAACATAAATTGCCAATTGAAAAGTAAGAGACAATTGCAGTCCATAGCAGAAAGGTGAACAGTGTGTCCGTGAAGAGTGCATATCTGCATCACAGCTAACACTGGCATGATGTCAAGCACAGGACAAAGGAAAACACTGACCATGTGGCATGGGCTGGTGCTACCTGGAACTCCTACTGGTGAAGATGATCTGTTCCACATCTTCATCCTCCGATGTGTATGGTGTCTCCTCTACCCTTGATGGTGGTAGTGGGGAGTGGTAGAGGGGGCACACACACTTAAGTGGCTGCAGATGTGGACTCCCAATTCCCGGCAGCTGCCATCTGTGACACTATAAATGGCATAACTGCAGCAAGGAGGAGCTGCTGATTTTTAAGTATAGTTGCAACATCCCTGTGGTAGACAACCCTTTCCCGGTGCATAGAGTCCATCTTGTCCTCAAGCACGCTGATGCCAGTTTAGGAGGGCTGTTGTTGTGGCCTCTCTGTCAGAAGATTACCCATTAAATCAAACTTCCACAGGAGCAAATGCCTTTTACCCAACTCCCTCCAACAGATGTGTGCTCAGACTTTAGCTGATTATCTGAACCCTGCATCCGCTAGGGGAAAAGGGGAATGGGAATAGAAAAAGAGAGACCATCTTCAGATCCAGTTCCAGCCTGTGTTTCCCACTTGAAGATAGGATATTCAGTGTGTGTCTGTGAAAACCTTTCTTCTTATTGGGATTTCTTTAAAGGAAGGACCTGCAGTCGGGTGAGAAGAGCATAGATAAGTACATTCCTACTGCGCATTCAACTGTTCAGCCATTCACATTCACCCAATTCCATTGTTCTCCTAACCTGGATTTTTTGAGAGACTAGCCTCTCTCTAAGAAAACAACGTTAACTTAATATCTTCTTATCTCCAGGAGTCAGAGGTTTCCAAGGTTCTCTGAAGAACAGTTCAAAAGTTCACAAAAAATACAAACTACTAATGTCTTTTACAGGATACGAAAACTCACAAACTTCTCAAGGTTCGTTTTTCTCAATAACAGTCTCTAGGAATTAGTCTGAGCACTGATGTTTGTCTCTAAGACTGACAAGTCTGCAAAAGTAAAGAGTTATTGAATATATATGTACATATAGAATTTGTTCAGAATCTGGAGAATTTGCTAAACATATGAAGGCCTCAGAAGAAAGATTTATCTCCAGACAATATCCCAGGAAATGCATTAATAAGGCAAAACAGCAAGTGGAAAAGATTTTGAGAACAGAATTAGTTCATAATAAAAAAACGGAGGATCCTATACGTTTCATTACAACATATTCCAACAATGTCTCCCAGTTACGGAAGATTCTAACAAAACACTGGTCTATTCTCCAATTGGATCCTATAGTAAAGGAGATTATGGGAGATTTTCTTCGAATGACTTTTAGAAGAGCACCAAATTTGCGGGACAGAATCACGAAAAGTCATTTTAGTTCTCAGAAAAGGGGCAACTGGCTCAAAAAACCAGGTTTTCTGGAAATGTGGCAATTGCAAGGCTTGCAAAATTGCGAAAAACACTAAGGAATACACCATTGGTAATGGTGTTACAAAAAGCATCAAACAACATATCACTTGTAAGAGCCGGTTTACAGTACATGTCATTGAATGCCCCTGTGGTTTACAGTATGTTGGGAGCACTATATGTGAAACGAAGAAAAGGATCCTTGAACATATTCGTGCCATCGTCATAAACATAAGGAGTTGGCACATGATAGTCAATGGGAAACAATGACTTTTTATGCAATTGACCATGTCCCCATAAGTGAACGAGTAAGAGATAGAGAAAAGAGACTACGACAATTGGAGTCTAAACACATCCTGGAGATTCGAACTCTGACGCCTCTGGGGATGAATCAAGATGAGGAGTTATTTGTACATTTGTAATTTCTTATGGTAGCCACTGTAAATAATCACAAAAACACTGTTTTTTCTATCTAACACTTGCAGCTAATATTCAGTTTGGTTAATATTTTGGTTTTTTTATATGGGGGAGACACGGACATTATGTCACAGACACACATTTATGAGGTGTATCAACATATTGGGCAAATTGGTTTGGTTTGGCGGTAACTACAACTCCCAGAATGCAGCATTACATTTTTTTTAGTGCATTAGTCAATAATTGAATTCATTTGGAAATTATGGGCGAGTTTTAGTTGTGCAGAGTGCATTTAACAAACTTGACAAGCAGAGAGAAGCAGTCTCAAAGTGTTTTTATATGTTGAGTTTAAATGTGTTATTTGTAGATATAAATGTGGAAACAGGAACCCCCTACCGGAAATGCCCGTGATCAAGGTCTCTCAGACCGAAACGCGTTGGGGGGGTGATTGTTGAGCTGTAAACGAAGTTAACGGAGCCTGAATAAATGAATCCTGTGAAATAAGAGATCCCGGAGTGCGGTCGTTCGTGAAGAATTTCATGAATGTTGTTGTTGTTGATATATATATATATATATATATATATATATATATATATAGGCAAGTCTAGAAATCATTGTTGGAAGAAGGAAAAAATTCAGCTTCTTCAAAAGGGAAAAAGTAGCTGGTGTTCACACTGTAACAAGAAAAATAATTAATTATTCAAAACTGGAAGAATTCTGTATGAAACAAAGCACCTCAGGAACACTGCTCCACAGGATGATAGTTGAAGTGCAGGGCTCCCAGAGAGAAACGCTGGAGGGAAGCTTCAGCACGAGACTAAAGTAGAAACACTATAGCGCTGGCCTCTTAAGGATCTGCGGCCACCATCTTGAGTGGCAGTTAATCCTGGAGAAGCTAGTTCTAAGAACAGCCTCCGCAAGAGTCACAGGGAGTGAGGACGCCACTACAACCAATGTGGGTACAAGGAAATGGGGAATTGTTTTTGCTGAGGGAAGAACTTAACAAAGCTGGCAATAGTCTTCCTGACACTCTCCTTCATGGCAGCAGCTATGTCCCTCAGACACCTCTGGTCTCCATGCATTAGGTAGTGTGTGCATTGATTGGCTGCAGTCTGTTTAGTAGCCGTAACCATGCACGTCCGCATCCCCTCAAGGCTGGCTGCCATAGATGGCATCTCCACCCTCACCTCCTTGGCCAGCTCCCGCTGAACTCCTACCACTGTCCTCTCAAAGCTGACCCCTGGGAACTTAGGAACTTGGAGTCCTCAGCTTTGTTGGTACTGGCAGGTCGTACTATTGGGGTGCTAAGTGGGGCCTGTGGGATGTCTTCTACATCAATACTCCTCCTTGTGACTGGAGGTGGTGTCTGGAGGTTTACAAGGACTTCCTGGAGGGTCTCTTAGCTGATAGTTGCCAGCTGGTCATCCAGGTTATCAGGATACTCCAGGACAGGCAGATCCGCAGGAGAGCCATCATCCTTTGCAATGAGATGGTGTAAATTCAGTCTGTCTGTGTTGTGGCAGTTGAAATGTCACGTCACTGACTTGATATTTGAGGCTCATTGTCATCTTAGGGCCAGATTTATGGCAAAGTGGTGCAGTGCGGTGCTGCGCAAGAATTGGCAGTGCTGCACTGCGTCACTTTGGTAGCACCATATGTAAGTGAATTGGGCGCACCCCTGTGTTGTCCCCCGTGCTGGTTCAAAATTTAGCTGCCAGTGCCAACGCAGGCATCCTTGTACCATTGTGCAAGGATGTATGCATTGAGGGGTGTCCCTTCCTGCACATTAACAATCACTACTAGCACTTTGGCATTTCTGTGTGAGCTGTAGAATGCAGCACACACAGAAGAGCCAACGTGTCATTTTCAAATTATTGTTTATGTGCAGGAAGGGACACCTTCACGCACATAAACAATAATTTCTCGCATTTTGTTCTTTGTATGCATGCTGCAGAATGCAGCACACATTGGAAAAGCAAAAAACGAGGAGGTTTCAATGTATTCCTCCTTGTTACACCCTGATAACGCCACCCCTGGGGATGGAGTAAGATTTTGGCACTGCCTCAGGTTGACAAAATTCCATTTATCTGAGGCAGCATCAAAATGCAATGGATGTTGCTGTGGCACACCCACAGCAACACCCATTGCACGCCCCTTCCATGCACAGTGATGCATGGGAAGGGGCCGTATTTACAAGGTGACGTTAAGCCACAAAAAGTGGCTTAACTCCACCTTGTCAATACAGCGTAGTGTTTAGCGCCACAGGAGCGTTACTGTAAGTGACGCTCCTCTGGGATAGGGGCCTATGATGTGCCCCTAGTACCAAATAATTGTTCCTGTACATCATGGCTGCAGTCTACAGCCCTACCCCACCTGCATGCCACATAAAGGGAAGCCAGGTTGGCACAATTGACTGTGTCATATCTTCTAAGTGTGATGTCTATCCTTGTTGTGGCTTGACACCATCTTTTCATGTTCTACCCTCCCTTTGAATCCATTTGCATGGTGAGGCCTTGCAATGGGTTTTACTGTGCTCATGGCACAGCACCACACATGGCAATGTTCACCTGTCACAGTCTTATATGTTTCACATACACCCATGCTGTGCTGATACCTTGCACCACCCCGGGGAAGGCATTGCCAGGACACTTTGCTCTTGTTACCATTGATGGCTCCTCATGTTGTTGTTTGTGTTTGTGTGCTACACTGCATGGCACTCAAGGACCTATCAGAGTTCAGTTACATCTTCTGTCTGTGTAGGTGTGTTTGCCTTACTAAACACCTATAGCCTCCCCCTCCATTTCATTATGATACATGAGTGCAGCATGGTGACAGTACAGCCCATTTGACACAAGTGCAGTGTTAGACCTAGGGATGGCCAGTATGGGTATAAAGATTCTGCTGTGTACATCATTCTGTATGTGACAGTGCCTGATGGTAAATGAGTCTATGGACATAGCCAGTTAACAGGAGTTGTACTTAGGTCGGGGCCTGAAGCAAGTTAGAGGTGATTCTGCAGGTAGTCATACTGGTCCATTATTTCAAGTGCATCAGTCCAATAGGCACCTGACTGCCATTGTGCATTTGACCGCCCCCAACAGCACAGGTGGTAGTGACAACTGTTGTCAATGTGGAATGCCCCATGGGCCAATGGCCTGGACATGGCAGGTTTCCATCAGCTTATGGACTGGTTCTGCATCTGTCCTGTGACACCAGACCAGTATAACGTTAAACACTACCCTCCAGGTGTGTTTCTGCATTTCACCAGCCTTTGCATGGGAGTGTAATCCCCCATGAAATGGTTGTTGGTGATGTGGTGTGGTGTGGCCATGGGTCCCCCTGCACAGCCCATGCACTTGGCATGGGAAGTGCAGGGGGTCCCATGCCCTGGCCCTTTGCCCTTTCCACTGCCATTTTTGCAGGCTGAGTGCAGTGTGTCTTGTTACACCCAATGCAGCCCAAAGGTGGCACTGAGTCTATCTGATCTATCAAGAATGTTGTGCTAAGTGCCCCACAGAGCTACCATTAGCAGACAGATTACCAGGCGCCATCCCAAAGCGTGAGTCAAACTGCCAAGCGCAAAGGGTACACTGCACTGGCAGTCTTAACAACACCGGACTTGCCCATGCACCATCATCCGCCCATCGATGTGGAATTATCCGCCATTATGTTCCCAGTCATACCCCATGTGTTGTATGTGTGTGGAATTTCCCCATTCCCATGTCTGACATGGTTGTGTGTGAGTAGTTGTGGGCTCAGCCTGTGACTTTAGTGACCTACTGTTTGCTATCTGTGGTACATATTTTCTGTAGTGGCACATTTCAGTTCAGTATCAAGATGTGTGGTTCAACACTACTTCAGTTTGGTTGGTCTGGGTAGTGGCATGTTACCAATGATACAGGTCCAGCCTGCTATTCCCCCAGCGCCTGTTCAGTTCATTGCATCGTGCACCCAGGAAACACCCTAACTGCATGATGTAGGGATGGCTGCGTCATGTGCATGTGTTATCTATGTGCGATGTGGTGGTGCTACTGGCGCATGCCTAAGTACTGTTGGGACAGTTGCAATGACTTTTGTGCTGTGACATGCAGCACACGTGTTTCCACAATGAGACAAGGCAGTTGCAAGGTGTTACTACAAGGGACACCACTATGATGTAACGCCGGGAATGGTGTTGACTGACTACCTGGTCTCTGAGGTCTTGGTCGTGTTGGTGGTGTTGATATGACTACATGCAAGGGATATTGTGATGTCACAACCAGTGGCACAGTGATTATGCATGCCATCCATCCCATGTGCTGCATATGTACATGTAGGTATTTAGGCCTGGTGATTGACATGTGTCCAGGTTGTGAATGTGTCATGGTGCATGGCACTACCAAGGTATAGGTACCTGTGTAGATTATGTTGGCATGATGCAACTTGCTTAATGTGCATTGTGTCCCTATGCTCTCCTTTGACATGCATTGTGTGAGTCCTATGTGCCTCCCCCTTCCTGCACTTGACATTTTAGCATAAAGTTCCCCCATGCAGCTTACCCTGCATTTGTGGTGTTTCCTGGTAGTCTGCACTGTCCTGTCCTGCGATTCCTGTGATGATTTCCTCCGTGATGACTGCTGCAACCATCTCCTCCATCTCGTCCAAGTGCTCTTGTGGTGCTGGACTTCCACCTCCAGTTTGCAGTGCTGCCTTCCTGTTCCGTGCCATTTTTTCCTTTGTCCTTCGCTTGCAGTCATGGCAGCATTTTTTTGCACTCAGATACAGTTCTTCTGACCTCTGCCACACTGTTGATCTTATCCACTGTCTGCTGCCAGATTGCCTCTCTCCTTCCAGTTGGTAATTTAGAGGTGAGGAAGAGTTGATGTTGATGCTCCGTCACCTCTCTCACCAGTATTTCATGCTGCGCTGCGCTGAAACGACACTTCCTCTTTTTCTTTTCCCTCCCCTGGGTTTTGTCTATGTCCTCCTGGCTGGTTCCTGGTTGAATGGGGTTTCCCTGGGGTCTCTCATGGCTCCCTGGCTCCATTTTGCCTCTCCTTTGCACTGTTTTCTCCGTTAACGCATTTCCATTTGTCGTAATCCGGATTAGAGTAATTTTTCCTCCGTTAATGTAATTTTGCCTTACGACAAAGGCGCAATGTTTAATGTCGGAAAAAATGACTCTAACCAATTTTTAGCACCACCCAGCGTCATGGTATAAATATGACGCCCGGGTGGCAAATAAAAAATGGCGCTAGTCAGCGCTAACCTTTTTGACGCAAAACTACATTAGTGCAGTTTTGCATCCAAAAGTATAAATCTGGCCCCAAATTGCTCAGAAACAGCTGACTAGTTTTGCACCATGTCACGAAAAGCATGCTTTCTCATTAGAGTTCTAATATTCTGCCAAGTTTGTTGTAATTCAGTTCAGGCATTTTTTCTTGATTGTTGAGCAAAGTTTGTATGGGAATTAACATGGGAAATCAATGTTTTGTCTTAGCAGAGGATAGGTAGCATTTACTTGCCAGAAACAAGCAGGGCTGGGAAAATGATCTTGAATGTTCTCTAACTGAAAATTAAAGGTCTGGATACCCATACAACATTTGAAATATCAGTGATCACTTAAGAATAATACTAGCACATCTAAAAGTCCGCCTATGACTTTACTGAAAGAATTAAACATGGTTTATATTGCAAGCTGGATGTTGACATGTTTCTAGAATGCCAAATCATTACAGACTGGCAGTCTGAAGTTTAAAAATAGGATAAACTTCATTCAATGAAGAGATTGTCTCTAAAGGCATTATCATATAGAAACTCTTATAAACTAGCAAAAACAAATAAAAACAAATGCACTACACTATGAGATTTTTTGAGTTTGTAATGTGATTTGCATCTCAGATCACTGGGGGCCATATTTATCAAGATATTGCATTGCTCTTGAATCATGCAGGAAGTCGCAAGGGCAAGGCAATCCCTAAGCCAGATTTGCCAAACAACGCAAGGCCAACTTGTGTGTCCCTGCATTGCTTTGTAAATCTGGAGTAACGCAAGCAGTGCAAGTTGCTGTCTTGTGGTACTCTGCCCTAGGAAGGTGTTGCATGGGTGGAGCGTGGGTGTTTACATGCATCCACTCATGGAATTTAGCACACTCCCAGTTTTACCAACACTGGCAAACCTGGGAAGGTGTCAATGCTACCCCTTCTCATGGGAGGCACAACAAAAAGATGTAGCTTTGTTTCTCCTCATAGTTTTCTCTTTATGCATTGTGCAGCATAGTTAGAAAGAGGAAAAAGACAGAGAATTGTTTTTGTGCAGGACAATGTCCCTTCCTCCACAAACACAATTCTGCTTGTAACACAGGCACTCTTGCACCATGGCACAAGGGTTCCTGTGTTGATGCTAGACTGCAGATTGTACACTAGTGCAGGCAGAGAACAGGATTGTGCCATATATGCGTGTTGTGAAACTGTGATAAATCTGTCCCCCAGTGTCTAGCATTGGCTGATTTCTTTAATTCCCTTGCTGATTATTTTTTTAATAAGACCAAAGTACTGAATACCTAAACGTTGAATTATTCTTTTTTTAAAATCTTTTTATTGCACATTTTATGCATATTGCACAGGAGGAGAGAATAGAAAAAAGTGTTCTATTGCCAGGGCAGAAAAATTGCTCACAATTCATGGAATCAATCAAAACGTTGCAGTCAGGAAAAAAGTGCATAATGTGCTTAACACATTGATCAAAAATAATACCATCAATCTAAAAGTGCATGCCATTGCAATATCTGGTAGTACTACAAATAGATCGATAGATGGATATTATTACAACCAACAGATCGATTGCCTGTAACATATAGAATCCAAAGACAATTAACTATCAAAAAAAGACAAAAAGTGCATAATGTGCTTCAAACACTCACTGATAACAGCACTGTTGTCCACCTACAATTCCAATCCTGTGGAAGCTGCAAATCAAAGAGAGAAATGTATAATATGGATTAAGCAAAACACCATGACAGTATAATTCCCAACCCACAATGCAGATGGCACCCCTGACATTACTTTCCGCAAAACTGGCAAAAAGGTGTGGATTAAAGCCATAAAGTGCCATACATGCATATAAAAAGCTGAAATATTGATCCTATGCCCTTATCAAACCCCATGTTGGGATTCAATCCAATCCCAAAGCAGCAACCAAATCTATGTCCCCTTCTTCCTAGCATTCCTGCCCTTGTGAAAATATAGTGACCTTTCCAAACTGGACAGTACCAGCAGTCTTGCCAGCCATTGCTGAAGAGACAGAGGGTTTGGGTCCAACAAAGCTGAGGCAACACATAACTGCATCACTGTCATAGCGAAAAAAGATGTAGCGGGCAGGACCTTGGGACGTCATTATGTACCCCCAGAAGAACTATCTGGGGAGTTAGTACTATATTATTTTTTAAGGAGGACTCTAAAAACTTCAATATCTCCCTTTAGGTGGCTTGAGCAATGGGCAAGTGCAAAAAGTATTAATCAAATCTGCTTCTGGATGCCAACAACAAAGGCAACATGTGCCCACTGTAACCCCCCATTTGGAGATTTTGGCCGGAATATAATACAGATCAAAAACAGTTTTGTAATACTGAGCTTGCAGGCCATAGGAGCATAACACTGGTAGAGATAGTTCAAAAGACTTGAGGAAAGAGCAGTATAGGGTGCCTAGCTTCAACCCCCACTTATCCTATTGCTTCCCTAAATCATCTCTAGAAAAAGAGTTTAAAAGACCATAAATTTGACTGATCGAACATTCACCCCTCTGCTCTAGATAATCCAACAGTTCTATTTTAGAGAAGCCCCTAGGACCCCAGCCTTTCCTGAATTTGTAAATATTTAAAGAACTCCTGCTGTTTAACTTCACTCACACCTCCTCAAAGAAACTATGCTATCACCTAAATAAAAAACTCCCAACCTCAATTTTTCCAAGGCTACCATATGGACATCCCTGAAGATTTCAGGGAGTATGAGATTCCTTTGAAGAGGGGTGTAGTAATGTGGCCACTTCAGCCCTAGATTCCTCCGTAGTGCTATCCAGATCTTATAAGCAGCATTAAGGGTCTTAAATCGGACCTTCTTATGATAGCTTTGCTCAATCTGCCTTAAAAAACAGTCTTGAGCTTCTTTTCCAATCAGAAGCTCACATATGGAGGGTACATTATTGCTTTTCCACCGATCCACACTACCCCCACTCAGCTGCCGAACAGTAATAAAGTTTGAAATTTGGGACAGCCCAACCCCCTCTTTCTCCTGGGAGTGTTAAATACTTCAGGGATCGTCCAGACTTAGTGAATGATCATATAAACCGGCCAGCAAATTCGGCAAGACCTTAAGCCAACAATGCTCAAATTCAAGTGGGAAGGACCTGAAACAATACAAAAATTTGGGCAACAACAGGATTTTAATAAGATTGCTGTGACCGACAATAGACAAATGCAGATTATTCATTCACAAAACTCATGCCTCCATACAAAAAATTCTCTGCGGCTTGCCTCAAAGAGGTATCATTAATTGCTGCTTTATCTTCAGCCATTGAATACTGAGTGTTTTTTCAAATCTGCCGTCTCAGATGCATCCAGTATTAAGTGAGTCTCATACTTTCTTATTCTGTATATAATTCTATAACCTGCTCTCACTGTCTATTCTGCCTGCTTTGGCTAAAGCTAAATGTCTTCCCCCTACACCAGCTTTAAAGGCATCCCAAACCATTCCGGTGGCAGGACTCCCTATGTTGAAATTAAAAAACTCTAATATCCATCTATTGATATGTTGAATATACTCCAGAAGCAGCACTCTTTCAAATGTCCAGCTGTATTACATCATTAACATCTGAGCCCTCCTAAGGGATCTCCAGAACTAAGGGATTATGATCAGACATAAACCTTTCCAATTATTGATCTTACACCCTGGAAGCAGGCTACGAGAAATCAAAAAGTAATCAAGCAGAAAAATATGTAAAGCCAGGGTTGGGAGATTTGATTTAATGCCACACATCCATCAATCCATGAACCCTCTCTAGCTACACCACAGATCTAAATACTTTAGTCTTTTAGCTACAATAAGAACTGACCACTGCCTCTGAACCCCCTCCAACTATGTTAACGTTTAAGTCCCCTGAATTTGTAGTCGGAGTCGGCCAAAGCGCTAGCTCACTTGTTGGCCAATCGGAAACCACGGGATCACCAAGAGTCAAACCATATACTGAGCATATTGTAAAGGACCTCTTAGGACTATGGTATGCAGCATTAACCCATTGTCCAAATCTGTCAGCCAAGCTGCAACTAAAACAGCAGCCCTGCTGTCAGGCCAGAATTGCCACTCCCTGTGTCCTAATGCCTTGTGTTGTTCCCAAGTGAAAAGCCTAGAGATTCAAGTGTCTCCTAGCTCTCTCAGTATGTATTTCTTACAGACACAGAGGGGGTCATTCAGACCCCGGCGGGCGGCGGGAGCCGCCCGCCTGGAGGGAACCGCCATATGGCCGCTCCGCGGTCGAAAGACCGCGGAGGCCATTCTGGCTTTCCCGCTGGGCTGGCGGGCGACCGCCAGAAGGCCGCCCGCCAGCCCAGCGGGAAACCCCTTCCCACGAGGAAGCCGGCTCCGAATGGAGCCGGCGGAGTGGGAAGGTGCGACGGGTGCAGTTGCACCCGTCGCGAATTCCAGTGTCTGCTGAGCAGACACTGGAATTCAAAGTGGGGCCCCACGACACCCCTCACCGCCATCCTGTTCCTGGCGGTCGGAACCGCCAGGAACAGGATAGCGGTGAGGGGGTCGGAATCCCCCATGGCGGTGCAGCAAGCTGCGCCGCCATGGGGGATTCCCAGGGCAGCGGAAAACCGGCGGGAGACCGCCGGTTTTCCTGGTCTGACCGCGGCCAAACCGCCACGGTCAGAATGCCCTGCGGGGCACCGCCAGCCTGTTGGCGGTGCTCCCGCATCCCCGGCCCCGGCGGTCCTTGAGCGCCGGGGTCGGAATGACCCCCAGAATGTCTGCGCTGTCATTCCGTCCACAGATGCTGATAGTTGCTATGCGTAACCGTGTCATCGATATGGATTAAAAAGAAGCCACCCCATATAAAACCTGACTTTATCACCCAATACTCCTGAATCCTGTAGAATCTGGCACGTTTTAAGCCACCCACGCGTCTCTCCTCTTATGCAGGGACCGACTGCACCCTACCTCCCAACTGGCTTGCCTCTCCGTATCCCACTATCCTCATCCCTCCAACAACCTACACCCCATCCCAACTCCTCTACTCCCATCCTCATGCTCCCAAAACCCCTATCCCCTGAACCATCTCCTGAAGCAGTGAGACATACAGAGACATGAAGGATGGCTCTCAAGTTCACCCCCTCCACCGCCCTCCCCAACCTTAGCAATCAGTACAGTAAAGTGAGAGAAAAAACCCTACGGGGTGAAAAGACAAAGTAATAATTTAACATTAGCCTTGGTCCCTTTGCCCAGATTGATTAAACAGTTCCCCATTTCGACATACATCACAATTCTGAAATATAATTCAGACCCCACCCTTTCCTGTGGCCCCATAGATAGTATCATCTATACGCACTAAAGCTATTCATTCCTCCGATAGTCAAGATGATGATCAATGATTATGGTCAAGAGTTAGCAATGCTTGATTCCCTGCTGATAATTTCAGACATAAAGGATTGTGTTTTGCCCTTAAACTTGACCTTTGGCCCAGCCGGGCTGATTGAAAAAGCACCCCCCCAACATCTTGGAATGGCTTTATGAGCTGTCTGATGCACCACCTCCTTTCTACCATAATTTGACAGAAATCAGGTCTTACAAAGAAAGTCTCCCATTAAAGCTACGCTTGGCATTTGGGCTGGCTTTTTCGAAGATCGCTTGTCTGAGCAGATAGTTACCAAAATAAACTAAGACTGTCCTGGGTCTGTACACTGGAGTTGACTCTTGCTTCCTAAGCATTAAAGGACACCAAAGTACTCCTTGCCCTCCAGATCCCATTTCCAGTAAGTCAGCCCGGGGAAGACGCCTTTAAGGAGAGACAGCATAGGAGTCCTAATACCATTGCCTTCTGCCACCTCAGTGATCGCAAGAAATCTCAAATGGTCCATTGTCTATTTTCAAAGTCCTCAATCTTCTACAGGGCATCCACTAGCTGGGATTCATAGGCCTCTGTCTGACCTTTGAGTGTGCCAACATCTGTTTCGAGCATCATTCCCTGTCTTCAATTGCAGAGATCCTTTCCCCATTTTCTGTGCACATCTTGTTAACTTCTCTGATTGCCCCCTGCAGTTGTTTTTTGGTTACCCATGCCCTGCGGCTGTCATTGTGATATTCTTCTTGTAGTTATTTTATTGAGTTGCATTTAAGACTCAATGACGGCTGGAGTCATGAACTTGCCTTCCATAGGAGGAGCCATTGCTTGTTGCTCCCATGCGTCGCCACAGACCTGTTGCATAGCAGAATAGTCCCATTTCAAAGAACAGGAGGGTTGTGAACTTCTTCCATCACCCTTAGCGCTAGCCTGGCTTTTGTTTTTCTTCCTGCGTCTGAATCACCTGACTGCGGATCCTGGCCTCTCGAGAGGCCCCTTGGATGGCTCTTCAGATGAATTAACAGAGCTGTACGCGGAAATCAATCATTGTAAGCTGCTGGAATCACTTAGAGTAGACTTAGAGGTCTCTGTTTCATCTGTGAGGGAAAATAATTTCTCACCTCAATCCAGGGGATCTGCCCCCATTGCGACCACCCTATTCCCTTTTAAAAAATGTTTTAACATCCTGAAAAGCCTGGGGAGCAATTCTGGTTTGACTATCCCTTTCACAGTCCTCCGGGTATACAACTGTAGCAATTTAGGGGATTCTGTCTTTCTGCCAGATCCCACCCTGATCCACCACACCTGGTTGACCACATTCCATAGTGCCAAGCCCGTGAGTGCTGCCCCCCCTTCAGGGTGCCTGGCACATCCATCCTTATCCACAACCTTGCACACACTGACCTGTGAACTGTCCCACGAGCCTGGGTTGTGCCCAATTCAGATGTCCAGGAGGGCGCCGGGTAGAAGACCCTTGCATGTCAGATCAAATGACTGGGGAGCAGCAGTATCGCCATTAGACTCAAGTCCAGAACCCACATCCCCACCATAATTGCCATCAAGCTACTCCTTTCTGCCATAAGTACACTCCCCATTGAAGGTCCACCACCCTGCACCTCAGGAGCAGCCTTGGTAGTGAGAGCAGGACTTAGCGTGGGGGCCATTGTAAAATAACCAGCAATTACTCTCTGGGGCTTGACATTCCTTGGGCCCCACTGTTGACTTTCGTGTGTGAGAGCTTTTCTCTCAATCTCACAATGTATCTAAATTATTCTGTAGTAGATTTTCTAGTCCAATTCTACTCATTCCATCACTTTTTACCTCCTTTGTGCATTTAACACCAAAGCTTTCCACAACGTAACTGGAAAGACATCAGCAGTGGGCTCAATCCATTATATCTCGTTCTTTTCTTCAACTTAGCACTTATTGCAGAAATTTAATTTGAACCTACAATCCATTATTTTTTTTCCCCCACTTGTGTGGAAAAATCCACAATAGCAAATCCCAAGTCAAGGGTGTGAAGTGAGTGATTGTAATTGGCTTGTAATTTTGTGAACAATCACAACATGTAGGTTTCTCTTCACAAACTGAAATCCAACACTTTCCCTCCCAGGTAGCGGGTAGTAATTGTAGTAGTAGTAATAACAATAATACTAATAATAATAAAACAGTCATAATAATAATAATAATAATAATAATAATAATAATAACTAGTCATTGTTATTAATAAAAAAAATGTTTTTGCATTGTTTGCTCCCGTTATCTGTGAATCAAGCTCTTTGGATCTACCAAAAGGTCCTGCCCTTGCTCTGCATCATATAGTGTTTGCAAACTTAGGCTTTCTTGAGGCTTTATTATAGTAGTAGTATTATAGTAGCATAGTCAAGATTCCAATCATGCATACAGGAGTATAAGCATTGATTGTAAAGCCTTTGTCAGAATAAGTAAGTCTTAAGAAAGCCCTAGGTTTTAAACTATGTAAGGAGCGAAACACGTGTCAGCTGTATGTCACTGGAATGATGCACGTATAAACTGGAAAATTGGATTACATTTCACAATACCAAAATATAATTGAACTACAGAAACCAACAAGACTGCATTTTGATTGTTATTCTGGGTGGAATTACACATTTTCCCCTAAAGAAACAAAAACTAAAAAGAAAACTTAGCAACACTGGAGGAAAAGAAGACATGTCTTTTATGGTATCACAAAATTGTACCTACATTGAATTCATTGGTTGCAATCTTTATAAATGGCACGGTTTACTTTTGAAATACTTTTCACCCAGGAACCTTTGAACAGAATTAATACATTTGGGAGTTTCCCTTTACATTCTGAAACATGTGCCGAAGCTTAACATACCCTCCACAGGATACAGCCATTTGCTCCTTTGCAGGAGTCCAGGCATCAGATTTGAGCCTTCAAGAGAAGTGTCATGCTAAGCACACCTTCTGCCTCAGATGCCAGCTGGGTGACTGCATAAGGTTGCTCATCCCCAAAACCATAAAAGGCTTTTGTATGCCAAAGCTGTGCTTTCATGCAATATGGGTAATACAGAGGATAAACCCTTAAAATCTGCTATTTAGCCACAGCCTAGGAAAGGTATCCCTGTTCCTGTGCTTTTCCAAATAAGCTGGGAGGGAGGGAACTACACAGCATGAGGTGGAGTCTACATAAGTGGTGAAGCAGCACAGGAGGGAGAGAGCTAGAAAACACATGCACACTCATGGAGTGCTCAATAAAAAAGAACAAAGTGGTGGACGTATTCAAGTCAGCATGTCAAAAGAATCGTGAAGAGGCTATGCTCTGGGTAGCGACAACCGCAAAAAGAGGGATGCAAGCCATTGAGTAAGAAGCAAGCAAATGAGAGTGACAATAAGTGGGCAAGCTGTAAGCCCACAGTAAAAAAGCAAAAAAAGCAAGCTGCAACTGACTTGAGTTTGAAGACTGTAGCTTTGCAACAATGTAAACAATAGTGTACCAGGAATTCCTACATCCTCCCCTATACTTAGTGTTTGTACTTGGTATCATACGGCAATTCTCTCATCCTTCCCTGTAGTAGAGTAGAAATCCAGAAACTAACCGAGTATGAAATACTACATCAGTAACAGGAAATCCTGTTCTCTCATATGAAAAGCTCTCTGGATACATGCTATTGTCTCTGGTCCTCACATCAGGACATTGAAGACAATTTAAATCTGGGAAAGGGTAGATGCTAGGGCATTACTAAATGAAAGCTTCATGCATTTGCAGTTGCATCTGTATAGCACTTCATACACCTTGTGAGGTGCCGAAGATCTTCTAAATTCTGTACTATAATACTGTCAAATTTGTCCGGGAAGATAGCCCCAATCATGATATCTTCCGTTGTTCCCTTTCACAGTTCACAGATCCTCCCTCTGAACCCACCAGCATTCCCCCATCACAGGACCTCTGCGACAAACTTGCCTCCTTTTTCCACCACAAGATCCAGGACATCTACGACAGCTTCCTGTCACCTGTCACTGGAAACTGCAACCGACCCACCCCCCCAGAACCCGCCCAGACCATCCACGACTGGTCCACGCTCCACAGAGGAAACAGTCAATATCATGAACAGCACCCACTCAGAAGTTTCCTCTGACCCTTACCCGCACCACATGTACATCAGAGCCAGCGCATCCATCGCCCCTGAGCTTTGTAACACAATCAACTGCTCCATCAGCATGAGCACCTTCCCCGAGGACTGGAAACACATCAAAATATGCCCTCTCTTCAAGAAACCTTCAGCTGACCCATCAGAACTAAAGAATTTCCAGCCCATCTTGCCGCTACCCTCCCGCCAAAGTGCTAGAGAAAGAAATCACTGCACAACTACGGAATTTCATTGAGACCAACAACTCCCTGGACAGCTCCCAGTCCGGCTTTCACAGAAATCCCAGCACAGAGACAGCACTCCTGGAAGCCACCGATGACATCCGATTACTTCTAGACCTTGGCCACAAAGCAGCACTCATACTCCTCGACCTCTCAGCAGCTTTCGATACAGTCTTCCACTGCACTCTGCACGCCAGACTCCAAGACAAAGGAATCTGCAGAAGAGCCCTGGAATGGATCCACTCCTTCCTCTCCAGGAGGACGCAGAGGGTCAGACTCCCGCCCTACATCTCCAGACCCACAGGAGTCAACTGCAGAATTCCCCAGGGATCCTCACTGAGACCAACACTGTTCAACGTATACATGGTCCCTCTTGTTGCCATCGTCAGAAGCCACTGTATGAACATCGTGTCATATACCAATGACACACAACTCCACATTTACCTCACCAAAGACCCGGACACGGCCAAAAGGAACTTTCACACAGGAATGGAAGCCGTCGCCACCGGGATGGGAGAAAGCTGCCTCAAGCTCAACTCCAACAAGACGGAGCTCATCATCTTTGGAAACGCCACCTCAGCTTGGGAAGACTGCTGGTGACCCACATTCCTCAGCAACCCCCTGCACTGACCGAGCATGCCCGCAACTTAGGAATCATCGTCGACTCCTCCATATCCATGACCCGCCAGGTAAACTCTGTTGCCTCCTCCTGCTGGCATACACTCTGCAAACTCCGGAAGATCTTCAGATGGCTCCCAGCAGACTGTCGCAGGATAGTTACCTACGCCTTAGTCATCAGCAAGCTCGACTATGGCAAATCCCTCTACACCGGCACCTCAACTAGGAACATCACAAAACTTCTACTCATTCAGAATGCTGCCGCCAGACTCATTCTGGACCTCCCTCACTGAGAACACATCTCCCAACACTTGAGGACCCTCCACCGGCTACCAGTCAAGAAGCGAATCACCTTCAAGCTTCTCACCCACAAGTACAAGGCCATACACAACGCAGGACTAGCCTACCTAAACCACTGCGTCTCCTTCCACACCCCTGCCAGATCCCCCCGCTCTGCTCAGATGGCCCTGGACACCGTCCCTTGCATCCGCAAAACCACTGCTGGAGGACGATCTTTTACCTACACTGCAGCAAAGAGCTTGAACAACCTCCCCCTGCACCTCAGACAAAGCCCGTCGCTCACCATCTTCAGGAAGAACCTTAAGACATGTCTGTTTGGATGAGGCTCCCTCCCCCGCCCTCCGCCCCCAAGCGCCTTGAGACCCTCACGGGTGAGTAGCCTCACTTTACAAATACTGATTGATTGATTGATTGATTGATTCCCTTTCAAAGTCTTTTATGTGGAGCTGAAACAAAAGCCTGCACATCACTTGTGCTAAGCAGCTGCAGACCACCCAACACCTATGTGTGACTCTGGTATCCAAATAAGTCTGCACATATTTGTAGTTCAGAAAAGGAAAAGATCCACTGAGTTCAACTTACTTCTTGCCATAATTTTCAAAATTATGTGTATCAAAATGGGTTCTGCCCATTTAGTCCACCCAGATTGTGTTGCTTCTTGATCACCTCGTTTTTTGGACTTTTATTGTTGGTGGGTCTCATTTTTCAAATCTCACCCACAGTAAATGGACTGTGCATGTTTACAACAGCATTTAGTTTTGAAGATAAGGCCTATGTGATGCAGCTAGGGTGAGGGACACTGGATTAGTTACATCTGCATGTGGCGGGATGCATGTGTTAGTCTACCATTGTACACAGTCAGGTAATTGCACATAGGTAGGCTGAGAATGTGCCAGACTAGATGCTGACCTGGGCTAGGCATTCTAATATAAGTGGGCTTTCATAGATAAGCACTCTTAGAGCCAGAGCTTTTCATTTAAGGCTCTTGCATGCAGGGACCCCTAGTGGTTGGTCCTAATGCTGCATCTTTATGTGGCCTTGATGTGTGAAAGACACATCTTATAATGATTTTATTGCTTTACTCCAAATATATATTGTGAAAGTGATTTTGATGAACAATGCAATGCTGTTTGTGAATGAGGAGACTACTTGTTCTAGTTCATTCCTTTCACATCAGTCGTGAATGCACACTGCAGTCCCCCTATTTTATTCACCCACCTCCTACTGTGGAAAAAAAAAAAAACTTTCTATCTCTCCAAT
This sequence comes from Pleurodeles waltl, assembly GCF_031143425.1. Lineage (NCBI taxonomy): Eukaryota > Metazoa > Chordata > Amphibia > Caudata > Salamandridae > Pleurodeles > Pleurodeles waltl. Next base: position 1,618,815,187 of record NC_090445.1, on the reverse strand, counting down.
GCACTACTCTGTCTCAACCTATACCTCTCTCAATATATCCTCTACTTCCACTCTCTGACTCATCCCAAATCTCATTCTACCACTGTGATTTCCAAAATAACGCTTTCTAGACTTGTCCCTCCTTTATCCCTCCTAGCTCACCTAACACCTTGGTTTACTACTAAGATCTGCCAAACAACCCTTTCTAAATTATTCCCTTCTCCAGCTCCCCTTTTCACTCATCCCAGACCTCCTCCTACTAATAAGATCCCCCCAAAACACTTGCTAAACTCTTCCCTCTTCTATCCTTCCATTATTCTACGCCATCTAACTAACAGACTCACATGTCCACCACTCAAATTACATCATATTTTCCTATACTAATGCATCACTAATACTTTTTGGTTCCGGAGTAGCTTGCTACTCGTCGAAAAGTACTTCAAGGCCTCGTCAAGGGTAATATGTGCATATAAATACAATTACAGCCACTTGTATCACTGCACACAATCACCAAAGCACCTTGTCTCAAAGAACTAAAGAAAAAAAGACAAGAGAGCAAAAGACAATAAACAAATGATCAACAGACACAAAAAAACATATCATTCCTGACGCCATGGGAAGGGAAGAGTCTGTGTATAGGGTGAGCAAAGAGATAAAAGCATAATGCTTTTTTTCCTGCAGTGATTTTTTTGGATCCTCTGAATACCCAAGGGCAACTCAATCCAAATTCTGGGCCTCAGTGACCGAAAGTGTTGTTTTTACTCTGAGGGATTTAAAACAGCAGAACAAAACATGAGTGGACTGTCTCCACCGGGTGGTCGGAGATTACCACCTCAGAGTGAAAAAGGTGTCCTGTTTTGTAACATGTTCTGTGAACATAACAATCTATCTTGAATATAATCTTCTTTCCTAAGAGAAACCAACCTAAATGGCCTAGGGATTTGGGAGATATGATTACATGATTTTTTTGCTTCGACCTTGTTCTCAGTTCCATGTTCTGGATGCACTGTAACTTTACTATTGTGCTGGTGGGCAGACCCAAGTAGACAGCATTACAATAATTCACATGAGAGAGAACACAAGCATCCAACACTTGACTAAATATTTCTACTAGGAGAACATGGCAGGTTTTGAGGAGGCTGCATCCGGTTGCCTGGTCCTTCTTTGTTTGAGGGAGGAATGATAGTTGCTAAATGATGTCCCCATGTTCTGTACTGTTGAACATGGGTATGAGCTATGCCCAGCGGCTATGGCTAGAAATAATTAGACCAGGGCTCGTTGTCCCCACCTATGGCTAGCACCTCAGTCTTATTCCCATTTAGTTTTAGTAAATTACAGGCCACCCAGCTCTGAATGGTCAGAAGACAATCTATCAGCCATGTACTGGAACCTGCTGATTCTTGATCAAATTGCAAGCACAGTTGGGTGTTTTCTGCATACAAGAAGGCGTTAAAGCCAGAGGCCCGAATGAATCTACTGAGGATCTGCATATATAGGTTTAGGAGCCATTGCTGAACCTCAGAAAATGCTGCAATGCAATGTGAACTCCAGGGATCGAAACGATTACATCACCTCAGGCTGGGATCTGTTTTTTAGGAAAGATGTAAACCTGTCATTGGTCCTTTGGTTCATACTACCTTTGGTCAATATAAAAAGAGATCAAGATTGAGGATGTCAAATGTAGCAGAGAGATCTAAAAGTAAGAGGCCTCTGCATTGCCCATTGTCTTGCCAAGTCCAGAGTTAGTGCAGGGCCATCCCAAAAAATACTTCTGTACTGTCTTTAGGCTGAAAGCCTGCTTGATTCTTTTCATGGATCCTTCTCTCCACCAAGAGTTGGACAGCAAAGAAGCCAGATGCGTCTCTCTCACTTTGGCTATAAAAAGCAGCTGCCTAATTGGACTAACTGTTTTAATTAATTAGCACCCAAGCCCTGTTTGCTCAAAAATTGTATTACCAACCGTTATTTAAAGTGGACAAGAACTAAACCTAGTTTCAAAGATGTGTTTATGGCTTCTAAGAAAGGTGGTCGTTTATTGATGAAAAAATCCCTTTAAAGATCTTAATAGGACGTAGATCTCTGGAGATCAGATCTGAGGACAAATATAATGGCTTTTACCATTTCAGGGCTCAGCAAGGCCACCTCTTGGACAATGGTACTTCTCAAAAAAGGCAGAAGGGAAGGGGCTTCTTCTGCTGGTAGAATGAGATCAGGTCAAATGAGATCTGGAGACCTGAAACGGTCGACCTTTCCAGGTTAACTTCACAATAGGTTTTAATAACCTTGGCAGAGAACAACTCCACTAAATTATTACTGAGGACTTGGGAGGTGGGGACCCTGTGGCCATACTAGAGGGTGACATCACCCATTCACGATTTTTAAAAGGTCTCCATGTCCATTTGATGTACCCTGAAATTGTTCCAAAATAAAATATGCGTTTGCTGTCTTCAGATGGTTCTTTTAAATTATTCTTCTATAGGTTGATCATAGCCCTTCCTCCACGTGTTCTCACATTGTCTAAGACTGAGATTATTAGTTGTAAACTTTGCTGTCAATCATTTATTACAGGGTTCAGCAGCTCTTGCCTCTTTAGCAGTCCAGGCAGCAACATTGTCCGCCACTTGAGAAATGTTCTAAAAAATAGGGTCTACTAGCAAGGTCAGCAATTGCTTATTGCCTGGGGCTTGCTTGGTCCATAGTGAGCCTCACCCATTTCCTTATTCAAATGATAGTTTCTGCCTTTTACCTTTTATGAGGGCAGGTGCGGGGAAAATGAATGAAAACATTGTCTGTCCAAATTACTGGAGTTTTGTGTTTTGCCTTCACCTTCCGCTAACTTACAAAAGATGCAGCTGAGGTTATACCCCAGATTGTGTGTAGGTTCCTTCTCGCTTTGTTTCTGGCCAAACTCTTCCTGTTTGCTGATTAATTGCAGGTAGGTAGACACAGAGGCACTGTATCAGTTATAATTTAAATTACCCAAAGCTACTATTATTGTAACAGAGAGACACAAGTCTACATAATTAAAGAAATGTTTGCATCAAAACTCATCTACCCCTAGTGGACAGTAATCCATGATCAGAGTCATGAAGGTTGATGGCGTCAGTCACCAGCTACAGACTAAAGACTCTGGTATTACAGGCATACCTTCCCTAATCACTTCTAGATTCGTGATCTTCCCAGACTTTTCCTGCTTCTTTCCCCACACTGCCACACCATAGTATATTAGACCTTACTGGAATGGCTAAACATAAATAATAGGAAAGATACTAAAGCCAACTCCTCTTCCATCAATGGAAAGGAGTATGCATCACTGCAAGAATTCCTATAGGATTAGGTTTTTCTATACAGGAAATAAATATATAAATAAAACATTTGCTTTTGTGCATTCTGCTACCCATCCTCACTGAGCTAATAGGCAACCTTTAAAACGTCACATTGCAGCTATAATCCAACTCGGCCTGACTGGCTTTCCAGGTGTACAACATTTACGGTTAAAAATACCTCTATTTACGCCTGCCAGGAATTCACAAAATGATTCCTAACAGGTGTAAATAGATTTACTGCTGTGGATTTCACCAGCATGAGTGTGAAGAAATCCACTGCCATAAATCATCTTTAGATTCATGGAGGGGGGCTTTCAAAGGCATATTTTGACTTAGAAGTTTGGGAACGCCCACAAACATGTATGTTTGTAAGCATTCCCAAAATACAATCTCAAATTTTTCCACCCTTGAAATGGTCATGAAGTGTCTCAAAGTAGTGCCGAGTAAGTGGCCTTGGTGTAGTAGAGCGCGGATCTTGAAGCAGTAACTTGAAATTGCACACATGTGCAGAAGGAAGTCTTTTGTGTGTTTTTAAAGAATAAATTGTTTTTTCTAACGTGCATCATTAATGGTCCAGCACAACAACTTAATGCATGCTCCATAGATAGCATGGGTCAGAAACAGAGAGAGAACATAAGGGAAGCGGTGTGTCTGTCCTTCTTTAACTCTCTTTCTATCTTCCCTATCTTAGACAGATCTGTTGATCTAAAAAACTGTTTTTGGATAGTAATGCTTTGCTTAAAGGACCCCATGGTGACCGATTATCACACCAGTATTTTTAAAACTGGAGACTGTTGGAATAGAAAGGAAACAGTGGCCTACCCACCAATGTGCATCTTATTATGTGGTTCTGTTAAATAAATTGTGTGTACCAACCACTGTCTCCAGTTCTTACCACAGTACAGATGGTTGGTTGGGGTGCACAGGTCACCAAGATATCACTATCCCTCAATTTACCACAGTTGAGTGAATGGTAATTACCTCCTAATTCTACCTGTAGTCAAGAATGTAGTGATGTCTCAAACAGAAGCTGACTAGAGCAACAATCTTAAGTCCACTACCTTAAATTCATTTGTGAATAAGCAACAAATTTGTGTGCATGCAGAAGATGTTCTACACCTCCTCCTATAGGAAACTTTAAGTTTTTGAGATTCATCCGAATTTGTCACTAGATCTACACTGGCATTACAAGATCCATCTGCTAATGAATGTTCTTAGTGTGTCCAGAAATTCACAATTTTGTATAACACAATATATCAGATCATTAATGGCAGAACTTGCAATAAAGGTAAACAAGGTTGATGATAAAGTCTGTAAGTGTGGAACGTGCAGCAAAGCAAAACTTTCAAGGGACAGATGGAAGACGTTTGGAACAATGACTGAGAAAATCTGTGCAGACCGTTTTTTACCGTAACCCATTTACTGATTGAATTAGCTTTTATAACAGTGCGCCTTGTTGATCAGTAAAAAAAAAAACAAGCATTTGCAATGCAAATGGTCTCACGTTTGCTTGCCTCGAGCAATTAGCATTGTAAACTCCTAACCGGACTTTACATGCCACATAAATTGAAAATGAAAATAAAACAGTTTCACATAATTAACTGGACTTTTCTTGCTATATAAACTGAAAAGTAAAAGTTTCACATAAGTGAGCTGACGGCTGCCATCAGTTCAAAGCAGATACACAAATGAAAATAACAGTTCACTCCTAGTGAAACTAATTGGCAAAAATGCAATTTAACAAATTAACTATGTAAAAGGGTCGATGTCACGCAAAGCGCTCGACTTCTGCCAAGCAAGTTCGCACTGCGAAAAAAGAGAAAAAGTAGTCCACAAACTGAACAGAAATAGCGAGCTTTGTATGTTTTCATTACTTGGTCGCTGCGATCGAGGAGGGCTAACCACCGGAAAGGGCATGACGTATGCATGCCTTCACTAATGAAAGCAAGCAGATTTTAAAAGGCAAGCCCATGAACCAATGAAAGACAATGACGTGACATGGGTGTGGTTTGAAGCCCAAAGAGAGATAACAACACGGAACTAAGCGCTTTGCGCTCACCTTTAATAATCCCAAAGCTGATGCAGAGCACAGGTCTTTCATAGGTGTGCAGAATGTGAAGTGGTGCAGAGAGTTGCTATCTCTGGTGAGGGCGCACCAACATCTTCTAACTTTCTATGTGCTGATGATGATAACATGTTAGTATGACATTCATTAACATATTCAAATCATGCATTTGAATTGGGGTGTGCTCGGGGCACCAAGGAAAATGGACATTCAGTAGAATGCTCTGTGACAGCTTTGCACATGATACAGGTACTTTACGGTGGAGTCCGGGGTTAAGCGCCAAGACCAATGATGGTCAAATGCCTCTATGTCTTTATCTGTGAGGGTTCTTCATTGTGTGCTTTGTGATTGTGGTGGGGTCAGACAGCCTTTCTTCAACGTGGTTAGTGCTGCACTCTCGCTAATTAAGGATATGTATCCATCAACGTGGAGTGGTTCCTGGATATTAGACCGAAAATATATTTCTGATTTCTATCTCACAGAATTTTTCGAGAATTTTCAATATGTGTATTCGACAGCCATTTTAGCTGTCAAGATTTGCTTTATCTGAGGATGTCTTGAAATGTGATGCTAGTTCAAGATGATATAAGAGAAATACTATTTACATTAAATTGAAGGATTGAAGGATGTGGAAGAATTTGAGAGATATATTGCGAGTAGAATAACTCTATATCACTGATGCCTTCAGAGTTCTGGGATAATTTCCAGGCCACTCGTTCTGAATCATAAGCACTCTCTTCTCAGTTTAGTGAAATGCCTTCTCTCTAGATTCTTAAGGAATAACTAGAAGTTTCGAAGGAGCACAATTTTCACTTTAAAAAAAAATCTGATTTCCCCATTGTCACTGAGGTGCACTTCATAAAATTGACTATGAAGCCTCATGTTTCCGATGTACCAACGCAACATATTTCCAGAGTCAATTATTCCAAAGCTTTTGCTTTGTATTTTCCAGCTCTGACATCATTGGCCGTGGCTGAGTCATTAGCAGGAATGCAAGCAACAATGACAGAATCCAGCAAACATGACAAACAGGGGCAAGAAATGGCCTGGGGAGGTAAGCAACCTCCTAGAAAAGGAAAATGTACACAATGACAAAGGAAGAAAAGGAGATGAGGGCATGTTATTAATTTAGCTCGGAATACCTGCATGAACGGAAATGCCCTGCTTTGAAACATTGATGCAAGGCAGGCAGTAAGGCAAACAATTTTCAAGCTTCGTGTTCTACTTTGACGTCAATTATGCCAACCCCCGGTGCAACAACTAAACGAAACAAGTGCACAAAGCACAGGGACAAAAACAACACAACAAATAAAGGCCATAAGCTCCAAGTTTGGAAGAGCGATTTCCAATAAGTTAGTGTAAAGCAGTAAAGAAAACTACATTTTCATGTGTCTGGTAAGAATACTCTGCAGAAAGCTCCAGTTGTCAGCTTCCTTTTTGGACAACATAATGCTTCTTTTGTGTTGGACAGCAGGGTGGCGACAAGTGTAACAAGCAGGACCGAAAGTGCCCAGTATTTACATAGACGCATATGTGAATGAAGACACAGGAAGCGTCAGAGGAGACAGGATCATGGGCTCAGCAGGAAGGCTTGGAAGACTATTGTGCTGAAGGTTCTGGGTGACCTAGGAGGTGAGTGCAGGGAAGATGCTTGGGCAGGACTGGAATGAGGCCAAGCGCTGATTCAGGTTCAGATGGGGTGTTTATGCTGGAAAGGAGAGACTGTTCCAGAAAGGCATGTGTCTTACATGGAAGAGTGGAAAGTTCCAAGGATGCCTGGGGAAGAGCATGTCTTACTGAGAACGGTTATGAGCCCTTTCAGGTTGCAGGTGCAAGTGGCATTTGGAAACAATTAACCATGATTAACAGAACACAAGTGCATTATGGCAAAAGTCAACAGGTCAGGGCCGATACGGTTAGTTGCCCATGAAACACATGGCTCTTTTTGCAGCTGCAGGACTAAACTAGCAACAGTACAGGAGGTTCAAGGGTTCAAGAGCTCCGCGAGGGAGACCATGAGTTGCACAAAACAGACAGGTGCCACAAGGGAAGGGTTAAATGAGCCCAGTGTGTAAAAACCCAGAGCACATAGGGCACATGAGGGGGTTGTGACGGGTAGGGCACAATGTATTTAAAGAGTAGGATGTAAGGATGTAGGATTTACATTTCTCATGTCCTGGTAGTGAAAAACTCTTAAATTCATGTTTCACTACTACAAGCCTTCTCTCTACCATGCAATAACATTGGAGATGGCTTACTCCATTTTATAAGTGTATTTTCCAAATGAGAAGAGATAAATATTTCATGTTTGGTGTCTCTGGAAATCTAATTCAAAATCCTAACATACAGGGAAGTTGGATTTTAATTCACAATTCTGAAAATGCCTCTTTTAGAAAGTTGCCATTTACTTGCCTTAGCCATTTGGTTCCTACGGTGTTTCTATGGTCACATGTCTGGGTGTAGTTGACAGATGGGCTTTGTGTATTCCTCCTAGACAGCCACACAAAATGGGAGCTTAGGTGTGACTGGATGGGTCATCACTGGCAGGATGGGAGGGAGGAGCTGGGCTCATCCTCACTTATTTCTGAATATGCTGTGTCCTGTCTCCACACAAACAGCTCCTTACCTCTGTAGCTAGTTTGGATCTAGGGTAGGAAAGGCACAGCATCTTGCACTGCAAAGACATGTCTCTAGAAGTATCTCCCCACTACAAAGCCAAAAGTGTGTGTGAAACAAGGACCTCAGACACTACCACTTCAGTACACTTCTAGACCTGTGGATACTCTGCTAGGAAGAAGGACCTAACATATGGTGAAGTTGGATTTTAAATTACAATTCTGAAAATGCCACTTTTAGAAAGTTGGCATTTACTTGCCTTAGCCATTTGATTCCTGCAGCGTTTCTATGGTCACATGTCTGGGTTTAGTTGACAGATGGGCTTTGTGTATTCCTCCTAGACAGCCACACACAATGGGAGCTTAGATGTGACTGGATGTGTCATTGTTGGCAGGATGGGAGGGAGGAGCTGGGCTCAGCCTCACTTATTTCTGAATATGCTGTGTCCTGTCTCCACACAAACAGCTCCTTACCTCTGTAGCTAGTCTGGATTCAGGGTAGGAAAGGCACAGCATCTTCCACTTCAAAGACATGTCTCTAGAAGTGTCTCCCCACTTCAAAGGCAAAAATGTGTATGAAACAAGGACCTCAGACACCACCACTTCAGTACACTTCTGGGCCTGTGGATACTCTGCCAGGAAGAAGGACTGTTGTGCTGCTGCAAGGACAGCCAGTCTGCTGGACTTCTGCTCTAAAGCAACTGCTGTCCTACCGTGTTGCTCTGATGCATGCTGCTCTCTTACCTCTGTAAGGAAAACTAGACCTGCAGCTTCATCTTGAACCCAGGAACTCAGAGTGACTCAAAGGACTAGTTTGCTGGCCTCCTGATCTGAGCCTTAAGGATTTAAAAGGCTCTCCAACAGCTCTTGGACACATCTTCAGCAAGTTCCTAACCACCAAGTGGTGCCTCTCAGGTCCTGGACCCTTGGTGTGGCGCTAAACTCTTGAAATCAAGCTTTTGGGCTCTTTGCGCACACTAAGGGGCCCATTCGTAGAGCAGAGTTGGATCAAAGGGCCCTGTCAGTGTTGTAGTTAGTAAATTTATGCTTAAAGCAGGAGCTGTATTGTCAGCATCATACTTAACACATCCATTTTAAAGATGATACATTGCTTCACCAGTCACCATTAAAAAGACTGTCATGCATGAATAGCCTGATCAAACTTTTTCAGACGTCTGGCTTTCTTCACTGCTATTAATTGCAACTAAATAGCATCACATACAGCTTTTCTTCTGCTACTGTGTCACTTCAAAGCATATTTGTCAGACTAAAACTGTTTTTGCTATTTTTTCTCAAAATGTATTTTCATACAGGTATATGAATGTTTTATTTTCACAGCAATTTCTATTTCCTCTAATGAAAAAAACATCTCGGTACTCACCTTATCCCCCTCTTTATATCTATCCTCAGGTTTATAAGGATCCTGGAAGCCTAACACTGTACACTACAGTGAGCACTTCTTGCAATAGAAGATAGTCAGAACGTGGTCAAGGGGTGAGCATTTTACATCAGGCCAGCGATGGGTGCACATGGCAAAAAGGAAGTTCTGCAAGGGTGACCGAACACACGTGCATTTAAATGACAATTCTCGTATCCTAAAGCTGATTGTGCTGGTTTGCATAGGTGTTCTTAATGGTCAGTTGCTGGTAGGTTGGCAGGATTTGGCAATCATCCCCTGGCCCTTAGAATGCCCGCCATCAGCCAATGGCATGTGGGTTCTCTACAAATAACAAATATATGTTCACAGCGTGGGTAAAGACTTTCATTTTTAGAATATAGAAGATATACAGTCACCCATATGGGTGGTCGTTCGCCCTTGCCTCCAACGTTCACATTCACTCGCTGGGCAAGGCCTAGGGAATGTCTAGGAAATAAAAATGAATTAAGAATCTATTGGTTATTTCATACAGACATGTCACGTGACTCGCTGCAGCTGAGAGGCAGGCATGATTTGATGAATATAAACATGACACAGCAAAAACTCGATCAGTGGACTGTTCTACACCTGCATAGTTTGGATATTTCACAATTCCCATGCAGACTTCGTCATGAATCAGAAACGTGGGCACCAGTTCCGCAGACACAGTTTTCCTGCAAAGTTCATTCATAAATGAAGGTGGGCATTAGGACGTTAATTCTGCTTTTTCTGTTGTATAACATAGCGTCTTTTTTTAAAGTGACTTTAGCTAAACTACAACAATATGTACGGAACTGAACTTCTGTTACCAACAAAACTAACTTGACTTTTATTCGATTCCGTTCAGAACACTTTTTAACGTTGATTGATCACGTAAATGTTGGTTAAATATTTTGGATTTTTTGTTAATCACACAATTATTATTTTGTCCTTAGTTGTATCCTTTTTGCATCTCCAACACGTAGTGTGGGTACTGACATAAAGTGACCAAGAGATACAAATACCGTTAGTAGTTGGACCCTGTAAATCTCTGCATAAGTTGACGAGGCAGGAAAGTACAAGGGCTGCGGCCATTTTGATTACTTGGCGAGGGGATGTTGCTGACTAGCGCAGAATTGCGCTGGGACGAGGACTTGAGTGGGAAAGCTAATCAAGAAGAGTGGTCATCTATGGCGAGTAACCTAATGACTGTCTCAGCAAACGGAGAGGAATTTATTATCAGCCGAGAAAGGCCGCATTACGTAACCGGCAGAAAAATATCCCTGCATCGTAGATGCAATGTGAATCTGAGATGAAGATGTGATGCAACATTATCGTATGTATTCTCCACCTCCATTGAGCCCCATCTAGAGATTAATGTCCAGTGCCCAGGCCTAATCCAGACCTTTTTTGTTCTCCTGGTCAGTTTTTCATTAAATTCACTGTGTGATCACATTTTGTGCAACTTCGAGTACGTAGGTGCCTTGTGATCATAAACCCACAGGCACGCTCCTACCTTATAATTGTGAAGAGTAACAGAAGCCACCCTCCCCCGCATCCTCCACCCTCGGCATCTGACTATGTTGTGAAATACTCGCCCAAACTGGGTAAATTAGGATCCATGATTGAATGCATGTTTTTTATCTGTGCAGAACCACTGTTTCGTGAATGTAGCGTCTTTTACTTTGCAGTGTCACTTTAAAGACCATGGGGCAGATCTACCAACATTTTGTGAGGGATTTGCGTCATGAAAGTGACGCAAACCAGTACAAAATGTGTTTTTTGTTACTAACTTTCCAGCGCAAAACTTGTTTTGCGCTGGAAAACGACGGAAGGTAATGCAAAGTAGGGCGATGCTCTGCTTTGCATTACTTTGTTTCAATGGGGCATTACAAGGGCGTACCCATGCAACCACCCAGCCTTTTTGATGCAAAACTCTATCTACCAAAAATGTGAGACAGGGTTTTGCGTCCAAAATGAACGCCTTTTAAAACCAGGCATTAAAAAGAGAAATGTTGTCATCTCTCCTTTCTTTCTTACTTTGCATGCCTGCTGCACTGTGCAGCACACATACAAAGTAGGAAAAGTTTTAGAAGTTGTCTAGGCCTAGTATTTTGTACTGGAAGGCTGGAAGGGTACCCTTATAGTACATAACCTATGCCAGACCCTCGCACACACCCTTGCCTTAAGGCGCAAAGGTGTGTGCTGGCACACGGAAGCTCAAATCAGTACCAGTGCTAAGGGAAGGGGAAGAGCTGCAGATATGGCGCTCTCCTGCTCCCTCCTTCTCGCACAATGCAGTACAGATTTTTGGACTGCTGACAGGAACAATGGTAAATCTGCCCCTATGTGTGCTGACTTTATATCACTATGTCAACTTTATCAACCATACTTACTATGATGTTATTCCCTGTGTGATCACCTCCATGCAAGTAAGGTATGACGACTTAGTTTCACATGTATGTTGAGGTGTTTTTCTATTGTCGGAGGGATTTTTATCTTTATTGTTAACTGCCCTGATGAGTGCCTGGGACCTATAGTTAGGGTAGCTTATGGGGAGAAACATGTCAGCAGTATAATATATGTGAGGGTCATACTCCCTTTGACAGACTAATAGATGTGATGTTCATAGCACCCATAAACAACCCCTGTAGTTGTTCTAACCGTACCTAGGGTGGCTAATCATAAAGGGATATCCTACAGGGTTACCTTAAGGTATTTTGATCTGGATCCCTCCTGTTATCCAGTAAGTATCATTTATCAAGAACTCCTTCATACACACGAGGTTGAGTCCGTCCTTGTAGTATCATCATACCATAGTGGGGTGAGGAAGCCTATGATGAAGCATGTCACATTATGTGGGCAAGGCTTCCTTACCCAGATCTGGTCTTTCACCTAGGGATACTTAATACTGTTTTGCTGCATTCCCTTTTGACACCCCGTACACAATGTGGTTATACGTGTTTATAGTTTAGTGAATGCACGGTGCACATCTCTTCATTTTCCATCCTTATCGTCTCTTGTAATTGCATAATTGGTTCTTCTCAATGCTTGAGGAAGAGGTGCGGTAAAAAATCTGCCACCAGTTGCCATGATTTAGTGCTTGTGCTTGGCAACTCACTTAGGTACCTATACTTTTATAGTTTAGAACCTGTTTTTAAAATTCTGAGCATCATGTGACTATTGATACAGTATTGATTATGCCCATTATCTCTTTCACGAAGCAATTTTTCCTTTGATTTGGTGGTACCTTCAGCACAAGATGGTGCATTAGACAATCATGGTGCCTTACCTCGTTTTTGACGAGGACCTCTCACTAAGGAGCTGTAAACTAGAACTTCTTTTCCCTGCTTGGGTCTATGATGGCAAGGTTGGTCAGCTGTCTCATTGTGATAATTGAGTGATATCCAAGAATGGCAGTGGGTTCTGTTTGTCTTGTTTCAAAGTGCTTTTTCCACCCAAAATGAATGTCTACACATTTACACACTGAAATTAGTTATTTGCGTACTTTTGATGTGTCCTAAGGTTCTCTTGAGTGTTGTTCTGGCTGTTTCTGTTCTTTAGAGATTATTTTCAACACTCCAGGAACTTTCAGTGCTTGGTAATTGTCACTTCTTGATGTTTTGTGGTTGTGCTATTCATCAAGTGAGATATATAACACGTGTGAAATAGCACTAATTCAGTATTTAACACTTGCGCTAAATAACAATTTCGAGGTGCAAGGTAAAACCTCATAATGATTGTTTTGTTACACATTTTTTACTGAAACCTATGGTATATAAGTATAAGTATTAAGTATATAAGTATTCACCCTACGTGCAAGTTAGGTGGTGTTTACCACCAAGATCATAATCAAGGAATTAGTGCCTTTAAAATTCCCACACATTGAGGAAGGGCATTAATCAATAAAGCAATTCACCAAGGCACTTAAAAAGGGTATTCAGGCAAGTTACAACATTCTTTTCAGTTGCCTTTCATCTAAGCACCTCTGGTGGTGCCGTTGAAATAAAGCCACATTCCTTACTCATTTGAGGCACAAACCCTGTTAGTTGCATCGAAGCTCACCACTTGCTATTTGAATCTGCATGCTCTTTAATTAGGATCAAATGATAGACAAAGTGTGATTTCAACTGTAATGTTCCTGTTCAGCCATGATACAGAAAAGAGTGCCAACCGTATCAAGAAATGATCCAGTCAGAACTTAAGCCATCAAATGCCATTATCCCAACAAAGAAGTAGGTGTGAGAAAAAGATTCTGAAGATGCTTCTACTGTAAGCAAAATATCCTACTGCTCCTAAAGGACACTTGTCTCACCTCGTGCTGCTTGTCAACTGAGCACCCTGTGGAACTGTCGAAATTAGGGTGTTCCTGATATGTGTTCCCCAGTAGTAAACTCATATATACACTGTCTCACCTACAGGTGGATAACTAACTTTTAGAAACAATCATGTTGAAAAGCAATGACATAAGAAGACTCGTCACACAATTTCTGTTCTAACATTTGAATCACTAGACACGTTCTCTTTACCCTCATTGTGAAGTAAATGTTGTGCATTGTTCCTTTCTGCTTCACACCTGAAAAATCTTCAATTCAATGGGAATGAGTGAAAGACTCAGATATCCTCCACAATTCCCCTTTGTATATCTCCCAGTATTTTGCTCTGAAAGTTGCATGGTGTCACTGTAGATGCACCCACACAAGCTCTGCTATTGGTTGCCTTTCCATTAATAACATCGCGTTTCCTCAGTGTACTGTGTTTGTGAGACTAGAGACTCGGGTAAACATAACAAAGGGACGTGATGAGGGACATTTTGTAACTTGGATTATCAATGGTCTTCTTCTGTGTGTTTTCGTAAACTTGTTGGCACTTTCTATTCCTTAATTTTCATTTCTATTCAATTAGATGCATAGCTTTAGCTACCAGCATGTGGGTCTTTTTAGCAAACAATTTCAAGAAAAAACACAGACTGTCAAAAATACCACATGCATTTCATTTGGCTGGAAACCAGATCTCAATGATAATATTTACAAAGTACTCGAAAGTAATCTTTTTTCACATTTCTTCCACGAAAAAAGTTTGCGTAACATTTCCTAGAAACCACGCTTGCACGTGTGTATAAAAGGTTTGGCAGGTTTACAAAGACCCCGTTCACCGAGGTCCCGCCCGTAACCTGGGAGGGGCAGGTTGGTGGGTGGGCGGTATCGGAGATGGCCCTAGAGAACGTCTCCATTGAGAAGGGTGACCTCAGAAGCGAATTTGGTGCAGCTGTGAAGGTCACTAGCACTGATGTAACCTGCCACTTAGGTACCGCAAAGTAGTGGCGGAACAATTCTGAGTGAGCGCACACCTGGGCCCTGACGGAATATGTTATGCAGAGCATCTGGTATTTCTTATTGTATTCGCGAGTTTAGACATAGTCAGTTCTTTGTGTGAACATATTTACATGGAAAACCCTGCGGGAAAAGGTGTGATTTCAGGAGTTAATCCTATCCTTGCCATCCATTTTCATGAAGTTTATGTTTGGCTGACAGTTTTGGATAGTACGCTTGCTTTTCCTCCATTGTGTATAACATTCTCACAGTCTTTTGCTGAGTGTCACTCCAGGTCACTTTTGACAAACTCTGAGCCCCGATGCCGGCTTATTTACCTCTTCGGAGAGTTGTTTGGGCCTCTCCGCTACCTACCGTGCATCACATAATAGCTGCGCAATATGGAAAAGGCGAATCATCGGGAGGCTCAGAAGGGAGAGGACCCCAACGGAACAAGGTTTGGAAAGCTCTAAAAAGCCTGGCTCGTTTTCAGTTCTACGAGGCTTTATAATGAAGATTACCTCATTAATAACATCCTGTGGTTTCAAGGAAAAACAGCAAACCACTGCCCCATGCACTGCATTGGGACTCTAATGTTTACAAGCAGGGATGTGCACAATTATACCTCAGCTGTCACAGCTGTGCTAAGTGCTCATTATTTGTATTTTTTTTGCAAAACTCCAAAGTCTGTGTACTTGACATGAAGTCACCTGGAGGGTAAGAGTGGTGGGAGTAGGATAACTGAAGAGTTAAGGAGAAGTAAATTAGGTTTTGTTGAATAATTTTCTTTTACTGCAAACCTTCTTTTGTAGGATGATTCTCTCAGCAAAATTAATTTATTACCACAACATCTACTTTTACACATTAATTTTACACTTACAAGGGGAATTACTTTTCCCATCTATATCTACAGGGAATTTCCAGTGTAGGTTAATGTAAGAGTGGAGTGAACGCATCCATATTTTATGATGGATTGTATGAGATACCGTTTTAAGATTTTTTGGCAATCCTCACATTTATTTATAAACGTTTGCAAAGCTTTCGGTATTTTTCACTTTACCACAGTTGCAGAGAACAATTCTGTACACGGTAAAACTTGTAGGGAAAGTAATGCTAATACTTGACTTTCTGTATGGAAATAGTTTGCAAAAGGTAAAACTTTAAGAGAAATAGCCTGCATGTATTTTCGAGTTTGGCGGAATTACATTAGCAGAGAATTAGGTTGCTGTGAGATAAAAATCAGCTAAACTAGGAAGCGTTGCAGCCATCAAAAATGTAGAAAATCAGGGACCAATGGCCCATGATTCGAATTGGCTCATTAGAGAAATATGTTAACCCCTCTTTTATTCCGGCGTCTGTTTCCATTGTCTATTAAAAAGCAAGCAATGGTAAAGATATAAATTCTTGCACTTCACAGGGATTACCTCACCTTTAGCCGTTGCTAATCCTTTTTGCCGATGTTGTTCGGCACTGGCAAAAAACAAAAAAAAAAGGGTTTGCTAATGTGGAATTGCATCGGCGAAAGCAAACAGGCATTGGCAAAGCCAATAGGCCTTGCGTTGACTGCCAACTACTTTGTATGATGATGTGCTCTTTGTGAAATGGGCAGCCATCCATAACTCATAGTGAAGTTACCAATGGCTGAAGTGGGTTGCTACAAGGCCCTGCATCATAATGCGCCATTCTGTGTTGAATCTGGTGAAACCACCAACCAGGAGGTGCGAGGTGCTGCAGTGCGAGGCCCTGAGTCGTCCTGCACCGTACTACTATCTGTGCTGCGCTGCATCAGAACCCGTGAAACCTTCAGGTGAGCAGGTAGGAGAACACTCTGACCCCAGCAAACAGGGTGGTACAGGCTTTTTTTCCACTGGGCTTTTCCGCAGTGGGCTAGAGCACTTAGTGGCTGGTTTTGATAGCCCAGGGCTGCTGTTGGTGCCTCCGTCACTTTTTCAAGCTTCCCGAGATTCATTGCAGTAGGCTTCGAGAGAGAAATAAAGGAAGGGAGGGGGTAGAGGGGAAGTGATCCGAGAGGAGAGAAGTAGAGAGAGAGAATGGATGAGTAAAAGAGATTGCTCATGGCGAGGAAGGTAGCAAGGCTATTTTGAGCATTTTTGCCTGGGCTGCTTTCAGCTCCCCAGACTGGTCCAGCCAACAAGGAGTCCAGGACCGTGAGGACACCAATTGTGAGTCAGTGCTCACTCCCACAGAGGCCAGCAAAGGGACCCAAATCAGGTCATGTTGGATCTAGTCAGCTGGAAAGCAGGAGAGGCCTCTGGAAGCTCTTTGTGTCCCTGTAGCTCAAACAAGAGGTCAGCCAACTGAATCTTGGAGTCACTTCTGGGGTCCTGGGTTCAAGGTAAGCAGGTTCAGTATTCCTTTTTAAGAAAAGCAGAGCTGTCATTCTTCTGTATTTTCCCAGGTCCAGTAGTGTCATGATGAGAGACTCCGGGGTGGCCATTTTTAAGCCAATTGCCACCTTGTGGATGGGGCACACTCCATTTTCTAACCCTAAACTGGTTCTGATCAATTCTTCTATTTTCCCTGGGTCTGATTCTAGCTGGTGAGTGCAACAAAGGATAGGTAGGTCCAGGTGTGAGTTGCATTTGCCGGTGACAGGGCAGGCATCTTCTGAAGTCAAGAAGAGGCTGGGTGAAACCCCTCATGCCATCCTGCTAAGGATGCCCCACACCCATCCCCACACCCAAGGCCCTTTTTTCCCCATCTGGGAAGAATGCACATCACACCATAGGAGAGCCGTCAACAGTCATGTGACCCTGATCACTGCAGGAAGGCACGTTTGGATTAGGAAGGAATATGTAAATTTTCTAAATAATTTCTAAGAATACCTTGACCGATGTCTCTCTCCTACCCTCTTTTTGAAAAAGGCCTGCTAACATTCTTTCTTGAAAAAGATAAAGACCCAGAGGATGTAAACTTGTTTAATCTAATTACATTACTGAACTCAAACCATAACATTTTGATGAAGATTTAGCAGCAAGATTGGGGAAGTTATGTCTTTGTTAATTGGGAAAGATCGAACTGGGTTTATTACTGGCTGTCAACTATATTTTAATACACATTATTTCACAGAAGCAAGTGATTATTTTACTCTCACTAACACTCCTGCAGTGATCCTGTTTATTGATGCAGAGAAGGCTTTCTACCTGGTGAAGTGGGATTATTTGTTTTTTTGTATTTGAAGCTACTGGGTTTCTACCTTAGTTCATGAGGTCAATAGCGTCTCTGGATGAGTGAGCTTCTGTGGCAGTATCCCTTAATGGTAAGATTTTGGAGCCCTTTCAGATTTTTAGAGGCACTAGGCAGAGTTGCTTCTGTCCTCAATGCTGTTTGCTCTTTTTATTGAGCCTCTTGCTTGATGCATTTTCCAAAGATGAACGAGTTAAGGGAGCATTGCCTGGAATTGTGAAACTTAAACTGTATCTGAATGACCAGGAGCTTTATGAATCACCTGAAAGAGGGGTATTTCAAGAACTTTTCCCAATTTTCACAGCTCTTGTGATGCAGAGTAAATATCTCTAAGATCTTCAGGTGTATCAGCAAATACCTGTCAGGTATCTGGGTATAGGTGTCTCTGAAAATTACGAGCATTTGCATAAAATTAATTACCCTGTCCTGTTTTGTAAGATCTAGGCTTTGTTGAAACAATGGGGGAAGATGCCAATTTCAATCACTGGTAGGGTGACACTGGTTAAAATGCATATTTCACACTTATTTAATTGTTTTTTCTATATATCCCCTGCATGCTACATAATACTCTTTTTTCAAAGGTTTAATTGACTGATTTGTGCTATTCCAAGTAAAAGTATGGCAAGGCTGTTTTTGCCGAGGGACCAAAGTGGGCTAGCCTTAGTATATTTTAAACTTTATTATTTAGCAGCACATTTGCTCAACTGTGCTAGGCATTATGTTTTGAATAAGTGAAAAACGTCTGATAATTAATTTCTCTGTGCCATAGTTGAAGAAACGTCCTTCTGTCTAGATCCTAACATTCCCTTGCAGAAGTACTCCGAAAGGTTAGGTATAGAATATTCACAGCTTGTAGCAGAAACAACTCTTTTAATAGCTACAAGTTCCAAATATTCATGTCGAATGCTCAATTCAGTGTTGGTGCCCGCTGCAGCTGAAAGGGGTAGCTTCAATTTTTGAGAAATATAGGCCCAAATGTAAGAAGGCCTAACGCCGCATTAGCATATTTTTTTACGCAAATGTGGCGTTAGGCTTGCAAAATCGGCGTGTCGACTTGACAAAGTGGCGCAAAGCATGCATTGTGCCACTTTTCGACCCTTTGTGCCACATTATGCATGTGCTATGCATAATGTATATGAAGGGGGCATTCCGGCGCGAGAAGGCCCGCAAAAATGGTGCAAAGAAATCTACAAGATTTCATTGCACCATTTTTGGCGTCATTTTTAACGTCTGCTGAAAGGAAGCGTTAAATGGGCCTCCTTGCACTTTGCTACACTAGCATGCAAATTTTTGACGCTAGTGGAGCAAAGCACCACAATAGCATCGGAAATGTTGATGCTTTTGTTCCTAATACCGTCATCGTGCGCCGTATCTTAAATACAATGCAGACATGGTTGTGCAAGAAAAGTGGCGCTTCATGATGTGAAGTGCCACCTTTCTTAAATGGGGGCGTGGGGTGAACTTACCTCTGGGTCAGTGATTGGAAGTGTCGGCGCTTAACTTCAAAGTTTTGCATGGTCCTAATTTTTGTAAAATGCAACTATATTCCCAGGGGATGGTATATTATTATACATAAATGGAATGCCAATACAATGGAGCAGTGGTGCAGATGCACAGGGTCAGGCACCGGGATTCTTATTATTTGGGAATTAAATAGCGTTACATTTTTTGGGAAGAGGTGTTGACAGGGCTCTGGAGTTCTTTTAGGAAAGTCTACTTAGTGGATGTGAAAGCTGTTTTGTTGGACTGCTCAAAACATGTAGGTATTCGACCCGCTTCAGGTCAGCGTTGGTGGTATGTAGCAATGTTGCTGGTGGGGTCAGTCATTACGGATTTGTGGAAATCTGCTGAACCACCAAAGTTGCAAATGTGGATAGAAAATGTTAGTGAAGTATATTTAAGGGAGCAGCTCTATGCAGAGCGAATGCGGAAAGGTAGAAGCTTCGAAAAAGTATGGAAATATTTCACCCCATGAATACAGGTCTGAAATAAGACAATAATATGGGTAATGATTGTATGGGAGTTGGGGAAGAGAATTAATTCATCTGTCATTTTTACGAACTAAACATGTACCTAAATTATATGTGGATATTTATACATAGCATTCAGCACTACAATTTGTAGATCAGCACGTTTGAGAAAGAAAGTTTTAGCACTGGAAACATCTGTAATTTTACTTAATAGTTAGATTTATAATCTCTGCATGGGCACTTTTAGAACCTGTATACATGAATATTTGTGTATTTAGCACTTGCCACTTTGATTTCTATATGATTTCTATAATGGCACTTTAGAGAAAGAGCTTATTAGCATATGACACTTGTGAAATTGTATTTGCACACATCATTTTGATGTATATTTATGATCTTTTAGAGGACATTTTTAGTATTTGCTGAAATTCTATATTAGTTTCATTCCTGAAACAATAATATCTGAACTGATTTAGTTGCTGTTTTGTAATGTTCTATATTTTTCCTTTTTCGGACTCTGCACTTTATAAATGGAATTGATGATGAACTGGATAATGTTTGCAGTAAGATGAATTTTGTGAACGTTTTTTGAACCTGTAAGAAACCGCAAAAATAGAATGAAAAAAAACAACAACTTTCTAACAGTGGGACTTTCTGAAGAGTAATTTTAAATCCGACTTTGCCATTAAAATGGAATGTACATTGCATTTCAAATGAGTGGAAGAAGTATTTATCTAGCTGTTCCCAAACTGAAATGATCTCTTATTAAATGCAGCAACCCATTGTTAATCTATAGGAGGAGGCCTTGCCATAATGAAAAACAACTTGGGTGGGAGTTTGTGTTGGTGTGGGGGTGAGGGGGGGTTACTGCCAGGTCATAAATCACTTAAGTGCACATGTCCTAGGTTTTAAATACCATACACCCTGGCATGGGTGCCTTTATGGCCTACGTTAGGGGAGACTTATAAGTATAAAAAAGTAAGGTTTAGGCCAGGCAAAAAGATTATTTTACCAGGTTGTATTCAAGGTTTTGAAACTGTACTACAGGCTGCAGTGGCAGGTCATTGCCATTTTTTACAGTGCTACTTTAGTGGCTGGCACAATGAGTGCTGCAGTCCACATGCAGCATTGAATATACAGGCCCTGGTACATGGAGTACCATTTACTAATGACTTACAAGTAAATTAAATGTGGCAATTAGGTGTATAGCAATTTTACCATGTTTGAAAGGGAGCAAATAATAACTTTGGCACTGCTTGATATGAGTAAAGTGTGCAGAATCCTAAAAGTCAACAAAAGGGGGTTAGCAAATATAGGGTAGTGAAGGCAAAAATCTGGGGAAGTACCACATGAAAGATGGTCATTTTTAGCAGACAACGATGAGGATTACTTTAAAATTACACCAGTTGTGCCTCAGTCTGAGTGTGAAAATCAGTCCAGCCAGTGGTTGAAGGTTCTATACACTCCTATGAAAGCTTTTAGTGCTCCAAATTCTCAGGAAAGCTTTTATTGGTGGGAAGCTGTTAACAATGGTGGTTGATGCTAGCTAGCAATGGTGTGTGTATTCTGCCTTTGAGCAGATCCTTATGTTCTCAAGTACATTTATGCTTCTTCTAAGTGTTAAACCTGTAGCTACTTGAGTCAAGTTTCTGATTTGTTTTCAGTGTTTGCTTCTTTGTCACTTTTCTTTCTTCTGCTCTCTACTTGCTGGTGTACTACTAGTCCAATGCTTTCCCTTTACCCTTTCCTTTACCTACAGAGTACATTCATTAGTTTACTTTGTTTTGAAATGGCATTGAATAAGTTCATACTTTAATTAGTCACTTTCTAGCCTGTTTGACATTTGCTCATACAACTTTGCCAGCTGTTCCAGCTCATATCTCTTATCTGCTATTTTCACTTCACTGTGTTTGGATCAAAACTAACTTTCTCTCGCTTCCAAGCTTTTACATTAACTTAATTTAAACTATATTTACATATTCTTCCTCAGTGTCATCTCTCCAGTTCCTCTATTAAGTAGCACATAATCCCCTGTCTGCATATAATCTGGCAAGTGTTCGCCAGTATAGGCCAGTAATTATAAATCCCTTGCATTGTCTTTGTGTCACTCAAGGCAACACAAGGACAACACAGGATTCTGCAATATTTACAAAGCCATGCAAGGCCTGATTTGTATGGCCTTGCATGGCTTTGTAAAGCAATGTAACACAAGGCAGCTGCTTGCGCTGCATTATGGTACATTTCAACTGGGGAGGTGTTCCATTGGTGAATAATGGTCGTCCCCATACATCCACCCATGGATTTTGGTGTGGTCCTGTATTTAGAAACACTTGTAAACCTAGTTAAGAGTCAAAATGCCATTCCTTCCCAAGTGAGGTACAACAAGGAGAATTTTCTCCTTCTTGTTTCCTCTTTTCACTTGTGCTATATTCTGCAACACACATAGAAAGAGGAAAATGCTTCGAAATTGTCCCTTCCTGCACAAAAACATTTCTTCTGATATTGCAAACACCCTTAGGGTGCCTGTGTTGGAGCTAGGCCACACACAGTGCACCAGCTCAAAGCGAGATCAGAAATGCTCCACATCTTCGTAAATATGAAGCAATCCAGCCCTCTCCCTTTCTTGCAATGCAGTGCAGCAACTTGGAATGCTGTCTTGCATTGCGTGAAAGTTTAGTAAATATGCCCTCTAATGTTTCTCCAACTTCTCTTCAGAAAGTTAACAAAGCCTACTTCAATAGCATACCTTAACACCACTTGATAATTGCCTTTCCAATTGGCTCTCACCGCTAATCATTTGGCTATCCTTTTCCCTCCCAAAGAGCATAGAGAAAAAACAAATAATTGAACGTAAAAATAATAATTGTGTTCTTATTGGTAATTGCAAATACGTTTTTTTTTCTCCATTTCTAGGTCTGGCATAATGACAGCTTTAGATGTCTTCCAGTGCTCGTGTCCTTGCTTGTTTGGAAGCATCATTCACGTGTTGGAACAGTCCATATGACAGGATTTGGGTGCAGGAAGTATCTGTTATCATTTTCTCTTTATTAGCTGAGCCCTCATATGGTCGTAGGAGCACTGAGAGCCTGAAGGTGTCCACCTCCAGTGACGCTTAATTGCTGCTCTTAACCCGCTGCATGTGGCTAGGTGCTGCAGCCAGAGAAGACAAAACTGAAAAATTCTGAAATAAGTTTTGCGCTGTTAAATTCTCATGACTACTGCAGTCTGTTTCATCTAGCTCCAGTTACCCTTTATGCAAATAGCCTTCCACATTTTCTCTTTTAAGGCAAAGCTGAAAGTAAATGTAGCAAGGGAAGAACGTGCCTTAGGTCTGCAACGATATGGACCCTCCTTCAGCGCCTCAGAGGCAGTCTGCCACCAATATACAGATTTCGAGATGTAGAGGTCCAGCAGGGTTATCTTGCATCTGCAAAGTGCCGCTGAATGACCACCCGGGTATGCATTGCATTCTTTGGGTACTCTACTGCATGCTTAGGATACACAATTTCCTCTGGGTGCAAGAAGCCCCAACAGTGTGGAACCTCTGCCCTCCAGTCCACTGCTGCCACCCTTTGAGCTGGATGTGCTGTGATAAACTATGCAATGTTCTCCCAGCCACTGTGCTTTGCCAGCCTGTGCAACATATTCAGGTTGCGCCAGGATGTCCTACACAAGATTTTTGCCCTGACAGTCCTACAACCTTCCACTACATGCTGCTGCCGCCTTATTGCCATGAGGACAGTGTCAACTGCCAGTGCTGCAGATCCTGGGATCAGAGAACAGGAGCTTCTGCAGACCAAAGCGGGAAGGTATGTGGTGATCCAAGGTATGAAGGGCAACAGGTACAGAGTGTGCAACACAGGGAATGAAGAAGTACAGGGAGTCTCTCAAGTCCTACAGCTCAAGAGCAGTTGGAGGGAGGGGACAATAACACACTGGCATAAAAATAAAGAGAGAAGGATTATGCTCCACCGGGGAGTGAATCCACTACAGGACTAAAAACAGGAGGGTGGGGTTGGTCTGAAAGGTCCAACAAGCAGGGTACAAGATAGGGGATATCTCACAAGGAGAATGGGGCTAAGTAAAGCAGTTTCTTATACTGCCTTTTGGGATGAGAAGGTCCCCAGCACAATGTTATTGTGCACCTCTGCCTAATGTACACCAGAGTCAGTTTCTGGTTTATTTTTCATGCTTTACTTTGGCCTCAGGGCACACAACTGTAATGTGTAGGCTAAGGTCTGCTTTCGTTCTGCCCTTGGGACCCAGGTGCTTACTTTATGCACTCCTTGATTAGCAAGCATGACTACCGTCAGTTTGCTGGAATACATAAGATTGGTGTCATAGCGTTAATTGATAGTGGTCAGAAAGTTCCTCTATACCTGTTGTCTGTCTAGGGCCAAGCAGCCTGGCGACTGAATTGGTGCAAAAGCTCTGCCTTGTCTAGTTTAGCACTATTTCTACATCCATGCACTCCCTCAGTGCACACAGAATGTACTGAAGGACCTGGTTACACACAACTAGACTAAACCTTGGCTCAATGTACCTTACCCATAACAGCTAATGACCAGTGAGTCACCCCACATGGTGTTGGAGAACCTCTGACGTTCAGGGCTAGTGTCTTTGACAACAAGCTTCTCATTCAACTGAGGAGATATCACCTTAAGATGTCTGTAATGACCCGAAGGAAGCACTCCGAGGCTGCCTTGTCTTCTGAGAGAAGGGCACTGGAGAAATGCTGTAGGAGGATTTTGGTCAGAGGAGAAACCCAGCTGTAGCTGCCAGGTGGATGTGGTGGATGAGCTGCCCAGAAAAACAGACTGACCCGAGCAACTGAAGTATGACTCAATCCATGAAGTAACAGGGAAAGTGGAGATGCAGGGAGACTGTGTTGATTCCTGAGCCTGGTGCATGTCCATGTCCCCATTTGCCCCAGCTGGGCCTTGAGGGTTCCCTGGCCCTTCTCCCTGAACTGAGAGACTTTGGTGGAAATCCTGGCATGGAGTGGCAGGAGCCCTAATCTCAGAGGGCCACTTGTGATTTGCTACAGGAAATGGCCCAAAACACAAAGGCACATCATATTTTTCCACTGAAAACGGATCAGTTTTTTGCAATTTCGATAACTGTGGATTTTGGGCTCTAGCTTAGCTGGCACCTAGGGAAACCTAGGAAACTAGTACATTTTTGAAAAGTAGACATCTAGTGGATATCAGGGTGGCATGACTGGCATAGCACATACGTCTTTGCAAACCTTAAACTTAGGCTAAAACACACATATTTTACTCCTATTTCTGTGAAGGCAGCTTCTGGAATCTGTGGTGAGCCGCACATTTCCTACCACCCTGCATTTCCCAAAGTCTCTCCATAAAAATGGTACCTCTCTTGTCTGGGTTGGCTTTGTGCCTGCACGCAAAACAGCCCAAAACACAACATGAATACATTTTTCCACTGAAACTGACCTTTTTTTGCAAAGTCAGTAGCTGTGGCTTTCGGGTCCTAGTTCAGCCAGTGCCTAGGGAAGCCTAGCAAACCGGTAAATTTCTAAATAGTAGACCTCTAGGGGAATCCAGGGGGAAGTGACTTGCATGGTTCTCACCAGCTTTTCTTACCTAGAACCCTTGCAAACCCCAACCTTTGACTAAAAACACATTTTCCTCACATTTCTGTGATTACAAGTTGTGGAATTTTTGTGGTGCCACAAAATTCCTAACACCGAGCATTTCCCCAATGGTTCTGATAAAAATTGTACCTCACTTATTTGGTTAGGCCTGGGGCCCGCAACAGAAAATGGGTCAAAACACACCATGGACACATCACATTTTTCTGCAGAAAACTGGCTCGTTCTTTGCAACATCAGTAGCTATGGATTTTGAGTCCTAGTTTAGACAGCACCTAGGTAAGCCTAGCAATCTGTGGTATCTTTTTGGCAGATCTAGTCAGGGTCTAGAACTCCACTTACATCAGGGAGTTCTAGACATAGCCAGAATGCTGCTTGTGTAAGGTTCTACATGGAAAGTTGTGGTTTGAATTGAAGAAGGGGTGAGTGAGATGAGGAAGCTGAAGAAGGAAGGCTGAGGTGTTCCATGTATCTTGAATAAAGATGGAACAGTTTATATAATCAAAACGAGTGACGCCCATCTTTACACAACCCTGTACATTTTTGAAGAGTAGATACCTGTGGAAATCCAGGATGGGATGACTTGTGTGGTTCTCACTAGCTGCTCTTATACAGAAGCCCTTGCAAACCTCACAATTTGAACAACACATCTTCACATTTCTGTAACTGAAAGTACTGTATTCTGTGGGGAGCTGCAAACCTCCTACCACTTAGCAGTCTCCCAAGTCTCTCCATACAAATCGTGCCTCACTTGTGTTGGTAGGCCTAGTGTCCACAACAGAAAAGAGCCAGAAACACAACATGAACACATCTCATTTGTCCTTTGAAAAATGTCCCTTTTTATGCAATGTCGGTAGCAGTGGAATTTGGGGCCAACTCAGTGGGCACTTTAGGAAACCTAGCAAACCTGTACATTTTTACTGCATGGCTTTCACATCAACTTGCATGGCACTCACATAAACATACTGCTGCCATTCAAGGGCCCATCACCTTCATACGGCAAAGGACAGAATCCCCAATCAAACCACTTATCACCCAGTGGTAAACCAACTTGCATACAAGCACAACCTCATTCAAACCTCTACACACATATGGCCAGACATGTTGACGGTTGGTCCATCAACATCCTTCACAAATGGAAAAAAAAACTGCAACTGAGTTTTTACTACTTGTCAAATATCTACCTCCATCAACATTTGGAGTGTTCATAAACACATGTGTAGTGAACTTTTACTAACGGCTCCCAGGAGAGCCACATGAGGCTCAGGAAGATGTCTCTTTCATGCATCTTTAGCACACTCACTCTGCTAAATCCAACTCCTTCCATTTTGCGGATGCAATTTGGGGTAGGGTCTGAGAGTGCCTTTCAAGGCCCAGATTCATCAAGCTGAGCAAGCAAATCCACCTTAAAATCTAAGGGAAACTTGATGGGGAAGACCGTCTAAGTTTTCTAAAGAGCACATCCTGAACTACCATAAACGTTATTGGTGACACACAAAATAGTGAGAACATGGCATAAGACCAGTTTCGTGGTTATATGCAGTGCTGTGACTGTAATGCAATTGTCATATGAAAAACTGAACAGTTACTATGAATTGATGGAGGACGAACATGGCAAGCAGGACAAGTACATTACCCATATGTGTAGCGCTGGGTGTAGAGCTCTCTGTTATGGCATGATTTTATGTAAAGTGCACCATCTCCTGGGAAGATATCCTGCCATCATTGCAGAAGCAGTCAGGGATGATCCATGGACTCATCTAATTGAAGAGTCAAGTCTTGAGCTTCGTGCGAAATGCAATAATTTTAGAGGCAGTGCAGATGTATAGGAGCAGGTCATTCTAGCATTTCAGAGCAAGGTAGGAGAAGAGACTACTACCTGTTCTAGTACTGCATATACATGGAGTGTGTGCAAGTATGAGTCTGGCTGATCAAAGGTGTCTGGAAGGGTTCTCAAATCTGTGTGGGTTTTTCAGGTTTGCTGGGCCAGTGTTGTATAAGACTTTGAAAGTGTGTGTCAGGAGTTTGAAGAGAGCTACAGATGAAAATCCAGTGAAGTTATGTGTGATGTAGGGTGTGTGCGTGATGGAAGACTGAGGGGGTGGCTGGATGCTGCATTTTCTATAGTTTAGAGTCATCTACTTAGGTGACTGAGGGACTAATTGAGTATTGGGGGTGAGTGCAGTACCAATGGGGTTGAGTCTTTTGATGTAGATGAAGTGGTGGTATGTTAATCTCAACTACCTTGACTTTCTGCCTTCTACCTTGTGTTATCCCTGTGAAAGCACACCTAGCCTAAGCTTTTCCTGCATGTTCATGTCTTTGTCCTCTTCAAAGCCTTCACTAATCCTGTATATGTACCACATGAATCTTGTTAGAAATGGGGTCTTTGGTTGGCAGTCAGGTTACCCCCTGTCCAAGCAATGACACTCACTCTAGTCATGGTAAGTCACACACAATCCAAATTATTCTGTGCCCACCCTCTGGCAGCTTGGCACTGAGCAGTCAGACTTAACTTAGAAGGCAATGTGTAAAGTATTTGTGCAATAAATCATACAATAACACAAATAGCAACACAAAAATACACCACACAGTGTTTAGAAAAATACATAATATTTATCTGGATATTTGCAGGTCAAAACGATCAAATATGCAATAAGTAAATGTAGAGATATCACTGAAAAGTGATATAAAGTGTCTTAAGTCTTTTCAAAGCAAACAAAATCTCTTTCAAGCACAAAGTACCTGGTTCGCATAAAAAATCTCCGCAAAGGGGTGTGCGTCGATTTCTCGGGCTGCACACGGCGATGCGTCGTTTAGTTTCCATGCAGGGACAGCTGTGTGAGGATTTCCGGCACTCCGTCGTGGATCCTATTCAGGTTACGGGGTTTTCAGACGCCCCGGGGTCTGTGCGTGGAATCCTGGGCTTACAGCGCTGCCTCGATCCGGTGGGCGTTGTGTGGAATTTTCTCCCACACGGCAGGCGCTGTATTGATTTCCCCTCTGGAAGGTCGGGCTGCGTTGTCCCAGGTCAGCTGTGCGTCGATCCGGTGGACCGTGCGTCAGAGTTCTGGTCACAACGCAGGCGCTGTGTCGATCTTCTCCTTGCGAAGCTGTGCATCAAATGTTCGCCGCTCAAGGAGTCCAGTTGCAAGAGAGAAGTCTTTTTGGTCCGGAGACTTCAGGGAACAGGAGGCAAGCTCTATCCAAGCCATTGGAGAGCACTTCTTCACCACAGCTAGAGAGCAGCAAGGCAGCAGGCCAACAGCAAGGCAGCCGTCCTTCACAGAAAGCAGTCAGATGAGTCCTTTGGGCAGCCAGGCAGTTCTTCTTGGCAGGATGCAGGTTCTGGTTCCAGTTTTCTTCTCCAGAAAGTGTCTACCCCAAGAAGTGTCTAAAGCCTGTGGGTTTGGATGCTCTTCTTATACCCATTTTGGCCTTTGAAGTAGGCTTACCTCAAAGGAAAGTCTCACTTGATTGTGAAATCCTGCCTTGCCCAGGCAAGGCCTCAGACACACACCGGAGGGTTGGAGTCTGCATTGTGTGAGGGGAGGCACAGCCCTTTCAGGTGCGAGTGACCACTCCTCCCCTCCCTTCTAGCACAGATGGCTCATTGAAATATGCAGGCTACACTCCAGCCTCCTTTGTGTCACTGTCTTCAGAGAGGTGCAAACAGCCCAACTGTCAAACTAACCCAGACAGGGACAAACAGGCAGTCACAAAAATGGTTCAAGCCAGAAAATGCCCACTTTCTAAAAGTGACATTTTCAAACACACAGTCTCAAAATCAACTTTACTAAAAGATGTATTTTTGAATTGTGAGTTCAGAGGTCCCAAACTCCACATGTCTATCTAATCCCAAAGGGAAGCTACGCGTTAATCATGTTTAAATTCAGCCCCCAGGTTAACCTATGAGAGACATAGGCCTTGCAACAGTGAAAACCGAATTTGGTAGTATTTCACTGTCAGGAAAAATAAAACAAATTATTATATGTCCTACCTTAACCATACACTGCACCCTGCACATGGGACTACCTAGGACCTACCTTAGGGGTGTCTTACATGTAGGAAAAGGGAAGGGTTAGGACACTTGCCAAGTCAAATTTACAGTTTAAAACTGCACTCAAAGACACTACAGTGGCAGGTCAGAGATATGATTACAGTGCTACTTATGTGGGTGGCACAATCAGTGCTGCAAGCCCACTAGTAGCATTTGTTTTAGAGGCCCTGGGCACCTCTAGTGTACTTTACTAGGGACTTACTAGTAAATCAAATAATGCCAATCATGGATAAACCAATCAACTGTACAATTTACACAGAGAGCATATGCACTTTAGCACTGGTTAGCAGTGGTAAAGTGCTCAGAGTTCAAAAGCCCCAAAACAGGTCAGGAAAAATAGGAGGAAGGAGGCAAAAAGTTTGGGGATGACCCTGCAAAAAGGGCCAGGTCCAACAATCTTTAATACCGCCCTTCCATTGGTAGCTACCTGCAAGCTCAAGAAAATATGTCTTTCATGCTCCTTTAGCGCACTCACTGTGCTTAATCCAACTCCTTCCAGTTTGCGGATGTAAGTTGGGGGTGTCTGAGACTGCCTTTCAAGGCCCACATTCCTCAAACTAAGTGAGTTTTTGTCTGCCTTTTGAAACCAAAAGGCAAACATGCTGGGAAAGACTGTCTGAGTTCCCTAAAAACCACTTCAAAAACTACTAAAGACGTTCCCTTTTGCCATACAGGTACTCTGAGACAGCATATGTGCCCGTCCCCCGTTATGTGCAGTGTGGTGATTGTAATGCACTTGTCATACAGCAAATACACACCTACTATGTTTAGATGGAGAATAAAGGTGTCGAACAGGCCAAGGATAAGTCCATGATTTCCTCAAGTAGAGGAAAACAGTTTCTACACCTTCTTGCCTAGTGAAGTAGTGGCATATGGAAGGTATGTATCCATGCATAGCCATTGACAGGTATATGCTACGGCAGCTACTCCTCAGTCAATTTCTCACTTTTATATGGCACATCATAAAGCAAGTAGGAAACATAGGGCTGGCTGAGATAGGCACTGAGCATAGTAGCAATGAGTCGCCAGACTCTTTCTTTGCTTAGAGCAGACTTTGAAACAATAAATGGTCAAGTTTTTCTAGCTTTTACAGTAGTGTGGTCAGCAAAGTGGCAAATCTGCAGCCTTGCCACATTCTCCACTGCATATGAAGTGGAGCCTGCTGCTTCTGTAGCAGTAAGACTTTCAGTGATGTTCAAATGAAAGTCAAGGAAATCCATGGGTCTTTCTGTGGTGATCTGACAATAAACAACGTACGCATTGTATGTGTCAATCTGGATCAGGTTGATAAACAGCTTCTGATAGCAAGTGTGGGGTTTATGACTCATGTTGTATTGCCTAGTTGTGGGCATGGTGAAGCACTGCTTATATTTGTCACTTCTAGCTAGGAAGTATGTCAAAACCATGGGAGGAGCCCTATATCTGGCCTTTATGGACCTCTCTTGTGCTTTTGACAATGTCAACCATTCGAAGTTGTGGGATATGATGGAATCCATGGGGGCTGAGTTGACAGTGGATCTTCTTAGGAGACTGCATTCGATCACTACTATTAAAGTTTGATATGGCCAAAATGGGAAATGCACTGATCCAATTAAATCCAGCAGAGGGGTCAGGAAGGGATGCATTTTGATTCCTTTCCTTTTTTGTTGTATATTAATGGCTTGGACTCACATATGATTAAGAGCGGGAAATATTTACCCCTGGTGGGCTCACTCCTGGTGCCTTGTCTTCTCTACATGGATAGCACTTTACTCTTACCACAAACAGCAAATGGACAACAGCGGCTCTTTGAATCCTTTATTGCTTTTATGAGTAATTTGAACCCAAAGGTTAACTTTGCGTAATCTTTCCTGATGGTTATGGGTGCAAGAAGAACAAAATCTAGACTACACAGGGTTCCATGCATCACTAACCACAGAGTCCCTACTTTTAATTATTTGTGTATACCCTTTGACACCTCTTTAAATTGGGTGCACTTACTTAAGTTTGGAGCACAACACCTACAGAGTACCTTTGAGGCAATATTCAAATTCTCATCTAGGTTGGACGCCAAGTTGTTTGAAGAAACACTTCTTTTGTACATAAGTAAATGTATTACAGTTGGGCTCTGAGGCGCGGGGTTTAGTGGACATGTTAATGTTGAAACCCTCAAGATTGTGGAAAATAGATCTGTAAATCTCATTCTCTCAAACCTAACCTCTCTATCCTCATTCATTCGTCACCAGGAATTGGGCCTAAACCGTTTTGCGAATGCAGCGCCCCTTGCTCCATTACACTTGTGGGTTAAAATCTGGTCCTCAACAGAAGAAGCCTTCTCCAGATTGGTACTGAAAGAATGCCTTGAGCTGGGTGGGGCAGATAGGATTCCTTGGCTGTTTCATGAAACCATTCCTATGGGAAATTTGGTCTTAAAGATCTTAATGTTAATCCCACAATAGTAACACATCAGGCTAAGGAAAGGGTAAAAAAAACATTTTGTGATTTCACATCCAACAAAAGGCTAGTGAAAGTTTTCAATATGCAAAAAGTGAGGACACATTTAGGGGGTCATTCTGACCCTGGCGGTCATTGACCGCCAGGGTCAACGACCACGAGAGCACCGCCAACAGGCTGGCGGTGCTCTCAAGGGCATTCTGACGCGCGGTCAGAAAGGGAAAACCGGCGGTCTCCCGCCGGTTTTCCGCTGCCCTCAGGAATCCTCCGCCGCCATGGGGATTCCGACACCCCATACCACCATCCTGTTCCTGGCGGTTCGCCCGCCAGGAACAAGATGGTGGTATGTGGTGTCGTGGGGCCCCTGGGGGCCCCTGCAGTGCCCATGCCAATGGCATGGGCACTGCAGGGGCCCCCGTAAGAGGGCCCCACAAAGAATTTCAGTGTCTGCTTAGCAGACACTGAAATTCGCGACGGGTGCAACTGCACCCGTCGCACCTTCCCACTCCGCCGGCTCCATTCGGAGCCGGCTTCCTCGTGGGAAGGGGTTTCCTGCTGGGCTGGCGGGCGGCCTCCTGGCGGTCGCCCGCCAGCCCAGCGGGAAACACAGAATCACCGCGGCGGTCTTCGGACCGCGGAGCGGTGTTCGGGAGGGGGAACTCTGGCGGGCGGCCTCCGCCGCCCGCCAGAGTTAGAATGACCCCCTTAGTCTTGGGTCTGTCTAATGCCCTGGAACTGTATCTTGGCTTTTTTTTTTTCGAAAGCCTCACTACAGATTTTATCTAACTAGGTTTAGACTGAGCCCTATTAATTTTGTGTGTCCATTTCTTATCCAGGGGTCTTGGTTTAAATTCTTGCCCAATTGCCCCTGTCATTTTACTTCACAAAGATCTACACATCTTATGTTTTTCTGTTCACTATGTGTAACCCCTCAGTAGAGGTTTTTATTGCCAGTTTTAAAATTGTTAAATATCAGACACAGAAGGGCTCTAATTGTCTTACAACAACTAGGCTTGGATGAGATATGTGTTGCAGTAGTGAATTGTTTAGAAGTGCTCTATTAGGCATAGATATACATA
The DNA here is from genome assembly GCF_031143425.1 of Pleurodeles waltl. NCBI lineage: Eukaryota > Metazoa > Chordata > Amphibia > Caudata > Salamandridae > Pleurodeles > Pleurodeles waltl. The sequence goes on along the minus strand of NC_090445.1, from coordinate 1,618,782,131 downwards.
TTAATGTGTACACATTTTAACTTGCTTCTAGAGAATGCTTATGTATGGATTGGAAGTAGGATGCCAATACATAGATTTATTCCTAGAAAACCCCTATTTTCTGAGTATGATGGATAAAAATAAATTGCTTTTCATTGGCTCTAATCTTGCTGAGCTTGCACAGTTATAATCATTTCATTAATGCACTTTTTATTGCTAATTCAATTGAAAGAATTTGTCTTTTTATAGTCTAAGTGTGACTGAAATAAAAGAATGACTCACGTTGTATGGCTGAAGAACCTGGTCATTCTTATCTACTCTGTCCATGTATTTGCTGTATTCAAGAATCAGGCTGGTTGTGAACTTTGGCCAACTGACACTAAACTGTAATGGGGGTAGTGCCCTCATCATGGATTGTAGTCAGCATGTACGCATCACTCTTATTTTAGTACTTGATTGTGAGCAGTTCATTGGAATGCAACACAGTGCTCTGGGATTTTTAAAGCTTCTGTGAGGATCCTTTGCAGCAACAATGAACTGTAGTGCATGCTACAATGGCAGCTTTATACTGCTCACTGAACAACTCTATGTCTGTGTAGAAGTTGCTCACATAATGGTTATAACCTACATGGACTTGGCTTCGCAGTTCGGGCTGGACTGTTCCCATGAGGAACAGGGTCAAGACTGATTTCCATATTGCTGGGTCCAAACTGGGGTGGCATGATGAGCAAAAGAACGATGGATTAAACCCAGATCTGTGACTGGGGGTGAGTGTTTTCATTGTTCAGCACTCCGTCCATCATCCTTTTGTGTTGCCAAAATGGTTATAACCTTTATGAAGAAGGTGCTGAGCAAGTTACTATACAATCTTTGATGTGACTTTTAATCTGGAGGGACAAACTACAGGGTTTAGAGCAGAGTCCTTCCCTGTATACAGTCCCAAGCTGTACACAGTTGAGCTCTCACACAGCATGTACAACTTGATGCTATAATGAGCTCTTTTGTTCAGTATGTACTGCCTGAACAGCTGCTACCCTTTGCATAGGACCAAGGACCCATCAATGGCTATATCCTTTCCAGGAGTATAAATCTCCTAAACCCTGACAGACAAATGTTCTACCACAATCTGAATTTTGAATAACCAGTCATGGTCTGGATTGTATGCAGCAGAATTAGCATTGAAATGCAGCATACGCTGCAATAGAAGAAAATTATCCCTCCTCATGTACAGTGTGAAGATGGGTGCTACCGAACCATGCCAGTAGACCAATAGAACCACAGGCTTGGTTTATGCACTAACCCCATTTTGAGCGTGCAACCCAAATATGTCTTCAGTTTCTCAAGTGAAATGGGAGTCCACAGGTGTGCCCTAGAATAAAGCCCAAGACTGCCTTCACGCTCCCTCAGAAATAGTTCTGCAGTCAGATTTGGTTGCTGCACAATTTCGTCAAGGAAATCAACATGCAAAAAGAGATATACGTAGTCAATCAGCAAATAACTTCACATCTATTGAGTGGGGGTATTTGGGGCTGTACTAAACTGGGGTACTGTCAAGATGCACTTCGTCTATGTTTACCCCCACAAGTACCTGCTATCTCGGTTGGTCTACCCTGCTGCGGTTGTTGCACTGCACAGTCTGTGGCGGTCATTATGATAATGGCGGGGCAACGCCAACAACTGTGCTGATGGTCGACGGAAGACCGCCAGTGGCGGCGGCAGGAACCCCACCATATAATGACGCCTGGAGCCTCACTGCCATTGAGGGGGGTGAGGGCCCCCATGCGCCATACTGGCAGTCGGTGGCGGGGTGGATGCTGCTCCACCCTCACCACCATGTCAGTCCAGGCACCGCCACGCCTATAATGATGCAGTCATAGGCATGGCGGTGTATGGAGATGCGGCGATGCCGATGGAGCAGGATCCTAGGAGCCTGTTCCCTCCCAGAGCAGTGCTACAGAATAGGTAAGTGCTGGTCGAGAGAGAAAGGGGGGAGGGTGTGTGTGTTGAGTGAGTGAGTGCATGCATGGGGTGTGTGCGTGTGTATGTGAAGGGGGATGTGTGTCTGCGTGTATGAATGCATGTGTGTATGTCTATGTATGTGTGCATGTGTATTTGGGGGTTGGAGGGGCCTAAATGGAGGTGGGGTAGGGGAGGGTGAGGCGGGGTTGGGGAGGGCCTACAGGGTGATCAGAGGGAGGAGGGGTAGGGTGGAGGATTTCAGGGTTCTAGGGGTGGGGAGGTGTCCAGGGGCTTCAAGGGTATATGGGGGTTGGGGCAGTGGGGGTGGTCTAGAATGTCTCATACTGGTGACAGGAATGAGTATTCCTGTCACCAGTATGCTTTCCACCAGGGATTACCTGGCGGGGTATCCCGCCAAGTAATCCCTGATGGAAATGGGATCATTATCCCACCGGCAGTCTGGGCTCCACCGCCTGGTCGAAAGTGGCTACCATAGGCCCGGAGGTCAAATCAGGCCTGCAGCCAGTTCACTATTGTTATAGTTATATTGCGTCTGCAGCGCCATGCTGTCGGCTGTAATTACCGCCACGACCAGTGGTGCGGTCATTACCGCCAACATCAAAATGAACAGCTGTGCTTGCGAAGGGACATCATGACTACCATGACCATGTTCCTCAGACTCGCTGGAAGACAAGTCTTCAGATGGAGCTCTTCCGACTGAAAAATCACTTCCAGATTCTGCTCCATTTTCCTCTTCTTCTGACCCTGCGTCAGAGATGTCCTCCATTACTTGAGTTAGGGCCTGGGCATGAGTCATCCATCAAGATGCCATCTCTGCTTACTGTCTTTTTTTTTAATTTACAGCCCAAGCATGGTCAGCCTGTTTACCACAAGACCCTCCTCAAACACATTTCAAAACCTAACTAGGGCCCAAATGGCATATGGCAGAAGGTTTTTTTATTTTTTTATTTCACCTTGGGGTGCGACTGCACCCATCGCAGTGGACAAAACACTTATTTTTAAAAACATTTTGCCCCTTTAGGGGCAGCCGCCTGTTCACCCCAAAGACTGACCCGCCTCCACCCCCCACAAATGCACACCAAGTGGCCTAGTGGATTTCCTGGTTGTGGATTGTGGCATGACTGTGATCCACAGCTAGGAAACCATTTCAGAAAGGATTTGTTGGAAAGGAAAGAATCTCCCCTTTCCAGTGATGCCTCCCTGAAACTTAAAGAGGCACCAGGAGCCCTAAAAATTCCACCAGACCTTCTGGCTACTGTGCCCCCCGGTGGGAATTTGTGAGTTCAGTGGTCCTCAATGCTGACATCACAGATGGGTGGGAGGAGGGTTGAGGCTAAAGCAGAAGTGATTCTGCTTTGTCCCCTGCCCTTTTAGAAAAAAGGAAATCCTTCAGTGCAAGCACCGGTTGAGCCTTTTATTTCCTCTCCAGTGTTGGTCAGTGCCCATTGGAAAACCTGGGGAGTTAGTGTGGCCACTGGCCACTGGCTGGCGCCTTATTTAAGGAGTTAATGAGATTTGTGTTTTTAACTGTCTAGAATGTTAGGTTGTTCTGTTTCCTCACTTGGCAGATAAAGTACTCCTAAGCAAACTAGGTCAGTGCTTCCCAAACATTTTAGAACCACAGACCAATTTTAAGAACAAAAACGAAAATCTTTTATGACCCACCTCAATTTAATAGACATGAGGCAGGGAATTTTCTAATATAACTAAAGCATTGTGTGATAGCCAACTGTTATTTACAGACAGCAGATTTTCCATTGCATTGAAAAACAGTTTTACTGATAAAACTATATTGCACAAAAATGAAAATGTGTGAAAATTGTGTTTCAGAGAATATGTATCATTTGTGGATCACCAAGGAAAGTCTATTGATTTGATTTGACCTATTTAATATCTTTTCTGCTATTACACTTCAGAACTAAAGAAAAATGAGCTTCATTCTTGCTTTACTAACTGCTGAATGTACATGGCTCGTTTACAGGTATTTACCACTTATTGTATGTTGCAAAACAAATGACATCTTACAGCCTTTCCCTTTACACTCTCTGTACCTCAGCAAGATTACCACTTAATTCACTTTTCTCTTACCACAAAGTGACAGAAGTTTTTAAACACCAATCCCCATGTTAAAAAAATAAGCAGAAATTTGTCAGAAGACATAGCCTGACAATTGACCTCTGTGTTTGAAGTGCAGCAAATGTGATAAGATAAATATGGAACTTAAAGACATCTTTATTTAGTGTGTGTACTTTTGAGACCCACCAAATATCAGCTCACACCCCACCAGTGGGTTGAGACACAGAGTTTGGAAAATACCGCACAAGGTCCATTTCACAGAGATAAAGTATTTTCTAGTGGAGTTATGGAGTAAGGTAGGAATGGCCTTAACTGTTAGAACCACCCCTCTCTAACTTGGCTTGGAGGATATTTCCACGTGGAACAAAGGAAAACATGCAGACCCCTTGCTTCAGTCATCCCAGGAGGTTTCATTGTTGTTTAAGAGGGAAGAATCTGGCCTGGGTGGGAGGAGACCAGTCCAGAGGGAGAGATGTGCCACAATTTTGTAAGAAGTTGCCTTCTAGAAACCATCCTAGGCAGCAACATAGGTGTTAGACAGTAAGATGTGTCCTGTGGGAGACATATGGGAAGGAGGGATGATGAGGCACCACCAGGTTGGGTTGATATGTCATCAATGAGACATACTCCTTTTTCTCTCTTTAAGCTGTTCCTCTTTCTCTGCAAGAGCTTAGAAGGAGCCTGTGAAGATGGAGGGCAGACCAGCCTGAGTGAATGTACCCCTGGTTTGTACTGTGGACTTTTGAGGACTCTCCTCAGGGCTGGTTACACAAGGTCTCTTGGTCAGTAAAGGGTGAACTGAAGGTGGATCTCTTGGGCCTCTATGACAACCTATTGTGGATGTTCCAGGAAAAGGGCACTACAGATTCTTTCTTGACCGACAGTCACGCTGAAAGTGGCTCAAGACCTCTGTGGCTTGGGAGTGTAAGCAAGACGATTTGCCTTCCATGGAGGACCTTTGAGGGCTGTGACTAGGCAGACCCTATGTCAGGAGATTACCAGGGCTGGAATGGAGGGCAGGTGGCCGTTTTGAAAGTGCCTCTTCAGAGGTGGTGGTCTGTCTACCTGGAGATATCCCTTCACCTGGGGAGGCCCCATGTCTGAGCTGTGTGGCCCTGTGAGGAGGGTCTCCCTCAGGCATTGTGCTAACATCCAGGAGACAGAAGAGCAGAATAGCTGGATGAAGTGTTCTTCCAGGTACTGGAACTCAGAGTGCTGAGTAGTGAATGATGCACAAAGACAGCATGACTGTGGGGAAGCCCGGAGGTCCAGCACAAGAGTGCACAGTCTCTTGATAATCTGGAATACTGATACCCTAAAACACAAGAGGTGGACATTGACATCATTGGTACCTAGAAACCTCTGACTGCCTTGGACCTCCCATACATGGATTGTTCTCAGTATAGATTTGTTGAAACTCAAATGAACCATTCAAGCATTGTCTCACAGCAATTCAGCACACCCAAAAGGATGTATTCTAGGACAAGGGCAGACAGTATTCAGAAATAACCTGGTATGTATTTAGGCAATGATGGGCCAAGTTCTCTTATGAGTTGTCTGTAATTGAAATTTATCTCTTTTGCTACATTCATACAACCTTTGTATCATACAAATGTATTTTGAGCAAAAAAGGATTTCTTTTGTATTGTTTCACTCGAAATTTATTTGAACCACCATGTTCTGTGTTAGCTTTTAATGCCCTATTCTACAATTTGTAGAAAATTGCAGGATTACAAGACTCTTTACCATCACAGGTGGCTTTACTGGATCATTGCCAGACCATCATGCATCAGTCCTGTAATAATTGTTGAAATTATGAATAAGCATGTTAAAATGAATTCCAGCTTTCAAACAATTCCGGGAAAGCCCTCCTAATAGTATCACTATGAAACACAGCTAAAAGTTCTGGATTTAACAGACTTTGAAAAGGGACAGGAAAAACTGAGCATGCTTTGCATTCATGCCAAGAAGATTTTAAATGCCTGTATCACAGACTTGCACATGTACTTTGTGAGAAATTGGTTTGTTGGTTGAGGAGTGTGTGGGACCTTCTCAAGCAACAGCAACAGTTCTTGTCAGGGTGAACCATAAAAGCCACTAACTTAACCTGTGCTTAACCCTCTAGTTGCTTGGCACAAAAGCAGTCAGGCTTTTGTAAAGTATTTGTGCAGCACTTAAACAGTAATAAAGTAAAAACACAAGACAAGAAAAATACCTTGCCAAGTTATAAAACTAGAGTAACATATAATAAATTATTTGACAAGAAAATGTCAAATATCTAGTCAGTGGAACTGGAGATATGCAATTTAAAAGATTTAAGGTAATTATAGTGCCTAAAAGCACAAAGCTTCACTTGTTGTTGTCTGGTTGTGTAAGACTAGAGGAAAGTCATAAGTTTAGGCTGACTATGATGGGGCATGACCCAGATACATTGACTAGGTTAGTCCTGCTGAAAAAGTTACTTTCTAAAGTCTAGAGTGAAGAGTCCAGTTTGTGGTGGAGGACGCCGCAAGAAACAGGGAGTGGATGCTCATCACTTTAGCACGAAGAGCAGGCTGGGCATTGCGGACGGTCGTCACTGAAGCATGAATATCCTTTCAGGCGTTGTGGAGGTTTGTTGGTGGAGATTGACTTTGGCAGCTACCATGGGTTGTCAGTACTGTAGCATTAAAATCCAGATCTCACGTTGCCAGTCTCCGCAGAGCCCAAAACCTAAGAATTTCTCATTTTCTTCAAGGACCGACTCAGCTGGTGTCATATCGAGGATCAGGATATTTGAAGAACCTCTTGGGGTTCTGAATCTCTCTCCAGTACAAGCCAGCATGTCTCATGCAGGTCCAATTTCAGGTCCAGGGAGGTTTAGTGCAGCAGGCCAGCGGGGCAGTTGCAGATAGATCTCTGGAGCCCCCACAAAGCTGCGACTTATATTGCTGCATTTTAGCAACTTTTGAACTGTTTGAGCTAGAAACAATTATTTTTTGCTAAAATCACCAAAATATGCCTCAGATGATAGATTATGTGGCAAATGCTGCAAATCTCCAATTAATCGTAAAATGACGCAACCACACAACCACACACAGTAGCCCTGAATATATGTATATCAAAGAAAGGTTTAGGCCTGGCAAAGGCTTATTTTGCCAGGTTGAAATGGCAGTTTAAAACTTCACACAAAGGGACAGATTTACAAGAAAGTGGTGCATAAGCTGTGATGCATCACTTTTCTTGCACCCACCAGATGTGTGCACCATATATACAATATGGTGCACCTTGGCGCACGTTAGAACAATAGCGTTAAAATCTCTGATGCTTTTGTGGTACTTTGCAGGATTAGTGCCATAAATTGTGGCCCTAATCCTGGAAAGTAAAGGGTGGCCCATTGAAAGTAAGGGGTACGTCATTTTAACGTCTGCTCTGAGCAGGCGTTACAAATGATGTTAAACATTGTGCAGTGAAATGTAAATTTCACTGCGGGGGAACGCCCCACTTGCATAGATTATGCCTGTGCTTTCATTGTGCCACTTTGTAAATATGGCAAACAAGAATGGCCTCTTTAACACCACATTAGCGTACAAAAAATGACATTAGTGAGCTGCTAAGAGGTGCTAGGGCCTTGTAAATCTGGCCCACAGACTGCAGTGTCAGACCTGAGATATGTTTAAAAAGTCTACTAATGTGGGTTGCACAATAAGTGCTGCAGGTCCAATAGTAGTATGTATTTTACAGCCCCTGCATACCTGTAGTACCTCCTTACTAGGGATGTATGAGTAAATTAAAAGTGTCAACTGGATGTAAACCAGTCTTACCATGTTTAAGAACGATAACACAAGCACTTTATCTCTGGTTAGCAGGTAAGAGTCCGGAAAGCCAACAAAAATGGGTTCAGAAAACAAGAGGGGTTAAGGCAACGAGTTTGGTGGTGACCTTGCAAAGAGGGCCAGGTACAAAATGCAAGGTCCACAAACATCCCCTCAAAGAACTAAAATTTTAATATAATATATAACCCACTTGTTCCTCTTTGTGGTCTGACCTCTTACCTTTATGAAGTACTGTGCACCTTTCAAACAATACTTTTTTCCATAAAACCTACTAATTGTGTAGCCTCTCCATCTACTTGCTAAGCTTCCTTTTATTATTATTATTGAGAGATTTGTATTGCGCACAGCTACCTCAAAAGCAGAAGTAAGAAAAGGCTTACTGCTTGAATAGCCACGTCTTCAGAAGTTTTACAAAGTTCCAACAAAGATGAACAAACTTTGAGATGTGCAATGAAAGAATTTCACAGTTTCGGGCCCAGATAAAAAAAAGAGTGCACTTTCATGCACAAACGGTGAAACCTTGGTACCGCAAAGAGAAATCTAGAAGAAGATCTCAGAGGTTGTGGAGGATGGTAAACAGTCACTAGTTTTTTAATACGGGGGGGCAAGACATTTCTTATCTGAAACATACAGCAGTGTTTTAAAAATAATATGTTTGGGAACTGGAAGCCAATGCAGCTCATGAAAAAGGTGGGAAACAGAAGCAAACTTCGGTAGTCAAAAAAGTAACAATGCGCCCAAATTATGTACCTGCTGCAAACGGTGCACGGAAATCTTATCCTTGCCCAGGTACAGGTCATTATCATAGTCTAGGCGGTACAATACCAATGCTGAGATCACAGTGAAGCAGGGAAAGAGAGCATTCAGCGTATTTTCCTGAGCCATTTGAGCACCAAAAACAAGTGGAGGTGACTTTGATAATTTGAGGTCGCATAGACAGTGTATCGTCCAGCAAAAAACCTACATTTTTGACTAGTGAGGTAGGAATAGTGAAGGGCTCAAGAGAAGACGACCAATGTTGAGGTCCCCACCATGAATAGTGTTTGCCTAGGAACACAACCTCCATCTTGTCTCCATTAAGTTTCAGCATCTTCATGTTCATCCAGTGAGCAATTCTACTTAAGCCCAGGAAATGATCAGAGGGGAGCTGTGAAAGTGATGGAGACAGAGAAAAGATGATCTAAGTATCATTAGCGTAACTGATTAGTGACGGACCACAACTCTCCACTACTTCAGCTAGTGGGCAGACACAGAGATTGAGTAGAAGTGGGCTAAGAATGGAGCCTTGTGGGACGTCGGATTATAAGGCTTGTGGGCTGGATTTAGCATCAGAAGACAAAATCTGGAATGAGCGTCCTTGTAAGAAGGAGCTAAGCCACGCTATTGCTGAGCCTTTAAGACCTATACACTCTAATCAGTGCAGCAGAATAGTATGAGAAACAGTGTCAAATGCTGCACTCAGATCATGCAGTACTAGTGCTGCCGTCTCACCGGCAACCGGCATTGACTCAGGCCTTCTGATACCCATAATAGAGTCGACTCCGTGCTGTGACCCCTCCAAAAACCCAAATGTGAAGTATGCAACACCTTGTGAGATTCTACAAGAGCAGTCAGCTGTGCATTAACATGCTTTTCCAGAATTTTGGAGAAGATAGATAGCAATGGGGTGGTAATTGGAACACATAGAGAGGTCAGTGTGAGTTTTCTTTAACAGTGGGAGCACAATAGCATGCTTCGACATCGATGGTAGATAACCCTCACACAGAGAGGCATTTAGGACATTTAAAATGGTATTTAAAAGACTAGGGGCCAGATGTAGCAAGGCTTTTGCGCTTCCCAAACAGCGAAAATCGCTGTTTGCGAGTCGCAAAAGCCACATCGCGATGCCCATTCCCATTTGCGAGTCGGTAACCTGGTTACTGACTCACAAAATGGGACTGCGAGTCGCAAATAGGAAGCTGTGCTCCCCTTCCTATTTGAGAGTCGTATTGTGATGTAGGATTGTTTTGTGACCGCGAATGCGGTTGCAAAGCAATTCGCAGTTACCACCAGTGTCATACTGGTGGTAACCCATTCGCAAAAGGGAATTTGTGAAAGGCCTTGAAAACCACTGCCTGCTGTGAAAAAAATGAAACTGAAACGTTTCTTTTTCATTTTGTAATGCATCTCGTTTTCCTTTAAGGAAAACGGGCTGCATTACAAAAAAAAAAAAAAAACTGCTTTATTTAAAAAGCAGTCACAGACATGGTGGTCTGCTGTCTCCAGCAGGCCACCGTCCCTGTGAGTGCTGCGACTCGCAAGGGGGTCGCAATTTGAGACCCACCTCATTAATATTAATGAGGTGGGCCTTTGCGACCCCCTTGCGACCCGCAGATGGTGTCAGGGACACCATCCTGCATCTGGCATTGCGACTCGCAAATTGCGAGTCGCTCAGACTCGCAATTTACGAGTCGCAATGCCGCAATTTCGGACATCTGGCCCTAGGATCCAGTAATTTCAATTTGTCAGGAGGCAGAGGATCTTCCAGGGAACCTGATTTAATAGAGTGTAGAATGCACATAAAGGTGTCCATATCTAGTGGAGTCCAAGCATCCCTAGAGAGCTTCCTTCCTGCTATGCTGTTCGGAGGCAAATAAAGCTACCTTTTCCATTTCTAGGTCAAGCTACAGGCAGGTAATCTATCTGGACAGCATCATGTCATCAGTTCTATAAAAAAAACTATAAAAATAAACTGAGGCAGTAAGTGGACTTTTGAGCAGCACATTTCAGTCATTGGCTTTCCTACATTTTTCGTGGTTTGCTTTTGCTTGGATGTGCTATCCATAGAGGCATCTGCATTTTGTGGATAACTACAATGTGCTGTTTGTGTTCCCATTTGGCTTTGAGAAGGGGCATAAAGCAGTCGTTTTGCCAGACAGTAGATGCAATATAAGATTATTACTTCTGCATGCATACACACACTCCTGAGACTCATGCTCCTTTTTATTTTTGGACTGATGAATGCAGCCCAGGGAGAATGACTGTACAGAAAAGTTAAAATATAAAGATTCTCATGGTTTTGTTACACTGGACACACAGTCAACACCAGACTCCACAACCTATGAACTAGGGGCCATCTCTGAAGTGGATAGCTTCCTTCATATTTAGTAGTATGCAACAGCTCATGCTCACTCCATTTCCTCACAACTCAAGTGACTCATCTCCAGAGTTCAGCAAATTACTTCACTCTGCCCAACTCTCTTGGACATGTAGATGACTCATCTGGCAGTCATAATCCAGATCCAGGCACTGCACTTAATCTATTACACTGATGACACCCACATTATACACTAACTCTCATGAGACACCTACACCACCAACAGTAGGTAGCATGCGCCATCGTCCAACATGGTTATCTGTATTTGAGATTAGTTGCTCACACTTAACATGACAAGATAGAAGTGTTGACATTCATGACCTGGCCCACAACTCCCATCCTAAAACCACCCAGATGCTGGGTCCCTTCATCCTGGACACCTACCTCACCATGAAACTTCAAATTGGCATGATCACCTCCACCTACTTTATTTACATGATCACATTTTTTTCATATGACTCCCTCCCGACACCTAGTCCATCATCACATGTTGACTGTAATACACCAATGTCCTCTACTACAACATCCCTCCACACTTGCTACACATAAGGCAAACTATCCAACTCAGCACTGCCAGACTATTACTCAGCAGAGAGATGTGAAGGATGAGTTGACATGTAGGGCATTCCTGCCCTTTCTATTCCACGCAGCACAGTACAATTCAGCCCAGCAAAATTTGTTGCTACATTGACCTGCATGACAGTTTGCTAATATATGGTTCTTTGTTTTGACTCACTCTGAAGTTCTTCCTGGTCCTCCACTTGATAACTGTCCTGCTTTTCCACTCAAACTACCAACTCTGTTGGGATGAGGGATGCCATCTGCTCCTCCAATTAATCAAACTCCTTCTGGACATCAGGTCCTTCTCACGTCCTCATGGCTGATTTAAAGGTCCTTGCCAGTTTTTCTTTTGTTCTGTGCTTATAATTATGCCACCTCTTCCTGCACTCCAGTATGGTCCTCTTTGTTTGTGCTACTCAGTTGATCTTGTCCACAGTGGCAATTTGGAAGTGACTAATAGCAATCTTCATTTGTTGTCACTTCACTTATTAATGTTTGGTTCTCCTCCTTACTGAAGTTGGACTTCCTCTTCGTCTGGGATGATGGCAAGCCTTCTTTTGAATAGGACACAGCATTTTTATTTTAAGTCTACCTTTCCATTAGATAATTTCCTATCATGTCCAAACTCCCTAAGCTAAGCCTCTTATGTGTCAGTTTGTGGCATTAAGAAGTGGCTCCTGCCTAGTAGCTGTTTTTAGTGACGCTAAGACTCTGCCCTTTCAGCATTATCCACAGGGCCTTCATTACTTCACAGATTCCAACAAGGGAGGGGAATCTGACATGGTTTTGCACCTTGTTATAGGCACCTACTGTTCCAAATATCATTTTACCATAATATTATTGTAAGAGCATTGCAGAAACATCAGATTAAGCTAATTGGTGAAAGATTTACAATTTTCTTAAACTTTGAACTTCTTTTGTGATCATAATCTCTATTGGTATGTCTCCCATCACACGTGAATTTCTCTCTCGGTGTTTTTTCTTATTACCTACCTTTATACACCTTTGTTCACGCCCACTCCTCAAAATCCAAAGTTTTTTGTACTGTTGCTTAGACGGGAGTGGGGGTAGTATATTTAAACCCTCCGAAATCCAATACTTTCCCTATTGTTTCCCTATTGTTGCAATGGCTGGAGTAATAATAGTAAATCTAACTCCTCCGAAGTCCAACGCTTTCCCTATTATTGCAGTGCCTGCAAAGCAAATAGTTTTCATAATATTATTTAAAACACTCTCTAGCATTGATTGCTTATTTTTTATATTTTATATTATTTGTTATTTTTAAATTTATTTTAATGTTTATAGTTTTTGGGAAATGTCTGACATACATAATAATGCATTTAAAAAAATTAAAAAATATTCAAAAAATAATATAATGTAAATGCAATGTAATCAGAGTTTTAAATCTTTACAAAGGAATTAGGCCTTTGGTTTTGTTCCTCTATATGTTTATGGAACTCTGCAATGACTTGCAGTATCCTCATACTGTACGGCAGGGAGTACTTGTTTCCTATATAATTCTGTAATCCCTGTATGAATGACAGTCTCTAATTTCTTTATGATCAGCGATTTATGACGTACTGAGTTGCCGATTATAAAGAAAAACACAAGAACGTAACTATTATAAATCATTACAATAGAGTTCTGATGTCACAAGACCTGCTGTCACCAGCTGAGGTGAAAGGCAGGTCAGCACATGGAGCATAATGGAAGGAGATTTTTAAAGCAATGAAAACGAAACAATGCTTTTGTTTCTTCTGCTTGATTTTTTAGATTACAATGAGAAGCAGAGAGAAAGTGTTTATTTTTTGTTCTCTTTAGAGACTTAGATAAAAGAGGAAATCTTTTTGAATGTTTCTACAAATTCCGAGCTAGTGCAGCTTTTCTTTAAAAAAAAAAAAAAAAAAAACTGACTTCTGTTGAACAGTTCCCAATATCTGTTTGTAACTAATAACTAACATGTTTTTGATGTGCCTTATTTTTCTCTAGATGTTTTATTTGTATTCTTCATATTTGCAAACATGCTTGCTCTTTCATATGAAAGAGCTACACAGCAAGGTTTTAAGTAATTTGTAGGAAAGTTAATGGTGTGACCATGTATTATATGGGATAAATTACTCCTGGCGTACAATATAAGGATTTTGCAGTTCACATTGAAGTTCCATAACATTATAGAAGACCTCAGCATTCAGGGGTACACATCCAGTATATTATGTCACACTCTTGTAACCCTGCCAATGCATGCATTCTCCACAAATTATAACACTATCTAAAGTGTTAGTAAAATGTAGGTCTGGTAAATGTAACCATTATAGAGCTTGTGATGTAAATCTGTGTCCTGTCACATTTTGAACATAGATTACCTGTGATGGCAGGCTGATCCTAGCATTTGGTTATGTGGTGACAGAGAAACAATTTGAAAAAGGTTATTTATGAGCTTCCTATGTGAGGCCTTGTGGACGAGGTAGAGTTCTGAAACCCCACCCCTTATTTTGAGTGGAAGCAAGTGAAGCAAAACAAAAGCAGCACAAATTTGAATTTATTTTTAGAAAGAGAATGAGCCTGGCAGTAAAGTTTAGTCTGTTTGAAGACTGCTCATCTTTTTTGGTAGAACTTCACACTTGACATTACTGTAGTTGATTATTAATGTAGTGGATCAATTTGAGAACACGTCTCAGTTACATTGCTGGCATGGATAGTGAACCACAGATCTGAATCCAAAAGGATCCGAAGATTTCCGTTTGGGGGCACACATGACAGAGAGCTCTGTAAAAAAGGAGAAGCCACTGATCTCTAGACCCCAGTAGCAAAATTTCAATGCAACCCGCATTCATAAACAGACAATTTTGAGTGATGCATTTTCGAACATGAGAAAGGCAGTGACTGCCCAGTTGTTTGGGAATCCCGATATGTGTCATGTTGAAATCAGCGTATATTTCACATCATACACTATTACTTAGGATTGTTGTGAATGGTTTACATATCAGAGTCTTGCCAAATCACAAACACATGTGCTCCTCACAAAAACCAATGTTGCCTGAATGTAATGGCCAAATATAGCATAATCAAAACATAAAGTGTAAAGCACTTTGGCCCCGATTACGAGTATGGAGGATGGGAACACCTGTCCACCAAACAACAGACAGGGTAGCTGCCACTGTAGATGCGACCACCCCGGTAGCCCCATTGTGACTTTTCTGCTGGTCTGATGGGCGGAAAGCAAGGTTTCCACTAGTCAGCCCAGCGGAAAAGTGGAGGCAGCTTAATCAAGCTGATGGCCGCAGGGGGCACCAGTACCCTTCTGGCGGTGAAACTGCCATGAAAAGGATGGAAGAGAACTGGTTGTAGCCCCTTGGCTGATTGCATCCTGCATCTGCCGTAAGCCTGCCGGGATCATCTATCCCGGGCAGAAAGCGGCACCCTGGCGGATGGACCTACAGGGTCTTAATGTGGTGGTCAGAATGCCACAGCAGCAGTGGTCCAGATCGCCACCACGAGTCTGGTGGTCTAGTGATCACCAGACTAGTAATTAAGCTGTATGTGTAAAAAAACAGTAGCAACTTCTCTTTCCTTTTTAACAACAGACAAACACATGATCTCCTCCACAGATGTGCATTTTCGAGACCACATGAGTTGATGATGCGGACATTCAATAAAAACTAAAGGATGTCTAATGTGGTCAGATGAATATATTCTAAATAGGCCAGACCAGGATATCACCAAACTCCAAATCCGGTTCAAAATCTTCCAATCATTTTGTTTAAACACAACATCATGCCTTTTGTGAAATGTATGTGAAACCTCCCCTTAAAATGTATTTTCTTGTATCTTGTTAAAAAGATGTATGTTAAGCCTAAATGCCTAAATGCCATGCCTAAAATGTTCCAATCACCAATACCATACACCTTCTGCCCAATAAGCTTTTCCAAGACAGCAGAGAAGCTACAGAAGTTGTGGTGTTTTACATGTGCCTGCAAGAACTCAATTTTCCAACCTGTGCAGGCCCTGCATTGAAAGAAAATGAAGCTAGTTAGGACAATGGCCTAATCAGTTAACTTATACCTACTGTGAGCTGCTGTCTTTCCCGGCTTCAGTGCTTTATCTCTTAATTCTCTAAGAGCCTGATTTAGAGTTGAATGGTAAAGCAATACCATCTGATTTATTGAGTAAGTGCTAAGTCCAGAGGGGAACCCTCCAGGTGAATATCTTCCACTATCGATGTGGGACCTGACATCCCTTATAGTGATCTTTTTGCCTACTCACCTCCTGGTGCTGAAATTAATTTCTATTGGTTTCAGGACTCTGTCCACTTTACCACTGCTAACCAGTGCTAAAGTGCTGGTGTTCACTCCTTAAAACATGGTCAAATTGACCTATACTGATGGGCAAATTTAATGTACTTATAAGTCTCTAGTAAAGTGGAACAACATGTACCCTCAAGGGCCTGTAAATTAAATGCTACTAGTAGAGCTGCAGCACATATTGTTCTACTCACTTCAGTAGCCCTTGAAAACATTGTAGACCTGCCATTGCAGCCTGTGTACAGGTTTAAACTGCTGTTTTGGATGAGCAAAATTAACATTTTGCAAATTACGAACCTTCCTTTTTTAATACATAGAAGCAACCCTATGGAAGGCTCTAAATAGCCCATAGGGCAGGGTGCAGTGTATTTAAAGAGTTGGACATGTACTTATGAGTTTTGCATATCCCAGTAGTGAGAAATGCCTAAATTCATTTTTCACTGTTGCAAAGCCTACCTCTCCTATAGAATACCATTGGACTACCTTATTACATTTATTAAGTAATTACGTTTGTTTGCGAATAGGTAGAAACGTCATGTTTGGTCTCAAAAGAATTAAATTTAAAATCCACTTCATTGGGTAAAGTCAGATGTCAAGGCACAATTCTGAAAATGCCACTTTTATAAAATTGTAAAGTACACAATGGTCATGGAGGAATCATTTGCATAAAAATATTTCAACTATATTAAATACTATTAATGTTGTATTTAACCATAAATCAAATTCCATAGATGAATAAATCTTAAAACAGTGTGTAATTAGTTTCTGGAAGAATGAAAACATTTAATATATCCACTAAAAATATATTCATCAATATTGCAATCTAGTCCTCAATCCCTTTACATCCAAGGGACAGAAGAAGAGGAGCCAACCATCCTGACTCTCCAAACACAAAAGGTTTGAGTCCTATATGCAGTCTTTCAAACTCCTAATGGACTCCAGCAGCTCATACGATTAATTGCATCATGGAGAGTATAAGGTCGATGTGTCGGTTCTACCAAGGCTCAAACCGTCCACGAGACCATTCTCAGGACAATGTGTCAAACTGGATTAAATCACAATAATTGTTGCTGTACAACACAATAAATAACCCACATTAATACAACGCCATACAACACCAAAAGGTAGCTGTACATGCAAGTGAATCGCCCACTTACAAAACCACCCCAAAAATGAGCCGACATAAACCTCAGTGTAAAATGTGTATTTTTCACATCGCCATAACATGCAACACCAATATTTACACCAAAAAGTGTGTGTGTATATATATATATATATATATATACATATATATATATATATATATATATATATATATACAAACATACATATATAAAATAAAATCACCCACCAGTGCTCCTAAAACAACTGACAAAAGTTGAATACCTCCAAAGCAAAGTGAAACAACAAATAAGTTAAATACCCCTAAGCAAAGTGAAACAACTAATGCCCGAAACCAATTCCAAAAATATAAAATAAAGCAACACAGCATACTAATACTTGCCTCAACATCAACTTACCAGAAAAGCACTGCTTAATCCTTTTCGTCCGGCACATCCATCTAGACAAAAAACATACCAAGTCAAGCGTAAAGATCTAACATCCTATCTACAGTAGCAGGACTCCCACAGGACCATGCTTACCGCTAGTCAGTATAAAGAAAGGATGATGTCATCTATATGAAGACAAAATCAACGTCAATCCATTAGCCAGATTCCCACAAACACATTCAACTTCATGTCGTTATGGAACTTAAATCTATTATAGGCAAATATTACTTACTTCACTACAGATACATAAACTCACACCGGGCTCGAATCAGTCATAAAGCTCAGGCATGCAAACAAACAGTCCCTCTTAACCAAACGCCTGGAGGTCATAGCCCTTTAGAAATCACATGTCCTCTTCACATTACTGCAGCGGCCATCTTGGAACAGAATATCTTTCATCAAACCTATTGAATTCCTGATCGGTCCTAACATTCCATACAAAAAATGGGCAGCAATATGATGCATTCAGACAGCAAAGTGAAAGCAGATTAAACACAGGTACACAGTCATAACTACCTTGGTGGTCAAATAGTCCCACCTAACCAAACGCTTGGTAGGCCTTACCCCTTAAAAATTACATAACCAGTGCACAAAACTGTGGCTCCCATTTTGGAACTGAGTATATTTTATCAGATCTAATCAGGATAGACCATCTAACAAATTCCTAATTTGTCCAAAATATTCCATACCATAAATGGCCAACGATATGATACACAAATCAAACCTGTATTAGCCAGAGGCCTCTCAAACATCAAAGTAAATGTGGATCCTATTAGAAACAGCTATGCAGTCATAGCTACCTCAGTGGTCAAATAGTCCAAGTCCTAATGTCCTTTGTATGGGGCCCAATAAAGGATCACATCCCCGGAGCGCATAAATACTGGATCTCATTCAAGAAAGCAAACTACCAGTAAATAAAGCCAGTCATTACACTTAGGGGGTCATAATGAACCCCGGCGGTTCAGCCCGCCATGCCGGCGGCGGGTGAAAAGCCCACCACCGGCATAGCGGGCTGAACCACCATATAATGGACACATGGAGGGCCGCCACCGCCAGGCTGCCTCCAACAGGCAGCCTGACGGTGGAAGGAATCATTATCTGACAGGGCAGCACTGTGGGTTCCCCTGCCAGGGAAAGGCTGGCAGAAGGGGTGCTCTGGGGCCCCCCTGGGGGCCCCTGCACTGCCCATGCAGTTGGCATGGGCTGTGCAGGGGCCCCTGTTCAGTGGCCCATCGCGCAGGTCACTGCCCGCACAGAGGCATTGACAGCAGCTTCATGTGGAGCCGCCGGCAATGTCCCGGCCAGGCATTCTGCTGGGCCGGCGGGCGGAAACAATGTTTCTGCCAGCCGGCCCAGCAAAATGTTTACTATGCGGGGTCCCAGGGAGGCTGGCAGTCAGTAGAATGACCACCGGCCTGAACACGGCGATGAAAACCACTGTGTTCATAATGAGGGCCTTAATCTATGCCAACCTCATAAGCACACAGCCAAAAGGTATCCAACCAAGGAAGAAGAAGAATTGCAGCACATTTCTACAATCATATACCATATAGATACCAGTCATACACTACAAAGTTGCCAACACCGGCCATTCCACCTGTTGATTTAATCCTTCCTTCACAGTATTGGCTATCCACATTTATCTATTTTCGTGCATTGTAAGCAAGTGATACACATCATGGCTGTGTTTAGGGCATTTCACAACTTCTAACACAAACTATTTCATTGCATTTGGTGCATGAGACATTTTCAAATAGTGGTCAACAAGGGGAGCATTCTGTACTTTGCGTTGAATGTGCGACTGATGTTGCGTAACACGCTTCCTTACCTCCTGTGTAGTTTTTCCAATGTAAAATAATGTACATGGACATTCAATACAATACACCACATTTTTAGAACCACAATTAGTATGATGTTTGATAGTCCAGTTAACATCATTAATCTTATGTTTTCACTATTTCAGTTGTAGCACATGCATTGCAATTTCCACATGTGTAACGCCCAAAAGCGGGTTCCATAATTGGTGCAGTGAAACTGGTTCAGGATCATTGTACGTTCGGACTAGTCGATCTTTTAAATTCTTGGCTCTTTTAAAAGAAAATAAGGGCCTGTCACAATAAATCTGACCTGTACTTAACAAGTGCCAATTTTTTAGGATAATTTGTTTGATCATATTAGACTCTGTACCAAAGGTCATGTCCATGAACATTGTGTGCTTTACAGTTTAGATTACCCAGCTCTGTGGGAAATATTGGTTTACCCTGTGTATTTGTAACAATTTTAAAAATTGCCATTGTCTTGTCTTAACTATTTGGTGCCTACATCCTGTATCCTGGGCCACATGACTGTGAATAATTGGCATTAGGCCTTTGTTTATTCCTCCCAGACAGTGAGACAAAGGAGGTCTGGCTGTTGGCAGAATGGGCCATCCTGCCAGGATGGGGGCTAGGACCCTGCCTCTTACATTTGAAAAGGGCTTCCTCAGCACACTCAGAAAGAGCTTGACACCAGTCCTTTGTCACGCTAGTCCTCTTGGAGCCTGGGAAGGGGAGGGAGGAAATTCCAGAACCAAATGTCAGGATAAGTCTAGACATTTCTTCCACTTTAAAGGCTGGCATCATGCATAAATATTGGACCCTCAGACCAACTGTTCAGGTCACTCCTTGATGTTTGGGAGATTTCAGAAGGACTGCCTTGTACTCAGAGGACTCCCCCGCTGCTTGAGTCCTGCCTTGTTTCTCAGAAGTCAGCCCTGCGGCTTGAGGTCTGTCTTGCTGCTTGAGAGAGGGCCATCTCCTTGTTCCCAGGAAGACCTGAGTGATTTGGCTGATCTCCTGTTTGAGCTACAGGGACACAACACGCTCCACAGGCCTACCTGCAACTGCCCAGCTGACCTGCTGCATGTAGACCTGTCTATACCCACAGCTGGACCTGCTTGAGCCCTGCTGGCCTCTGCTGGAGGTGGTAACTGATCCCCAAGAGGTGCTTTTCAAGGTCCTGGACCATCGGCTGGTATAAGAGTACAGTCCTCTGAAAGAAAGGAAGAAATCCAGACGTTTTTGGCTCTTTGTGACTGTGAACAGGCCATTCGCACTGAGACTCTGCTGGGCACGACGACTGCCAATGCAAAGCTCTGGTGAATTTTACTCTTCATGCTACAGTGACTGCCAGTGACGACCTGTAACAAAAGATCTACACTTCACTCTACAGCAGTGACAGCTGTGGTAACCGACAACTCAAAGCTCTAGCAACAACCATCTGTGATGCCCGACTGGATCTTCACACTACAGCAGCGACCATCTGTGATGCGTTACTTGCAGCCTCCTCCACTGTGAACTGGACTCTTCACGCCAGACTTTGAGAAGGTGACTTTTTCAGCGGGACTATCCTGGCCCCCATATCTCGCACATGATCCATTGCGGTCTGCCTGAACTTGTGAATTTCCCTGGTCTAGCATGACCAAATGACTGCGAGTGGTGCTTTGTACTTTTAGGTGCTACACCCACCTAAAACTTTCAAAATGGAATATCTCTGATTATACTGATTGGATTTTGGAATTTTGGCATCAATTTATTGATTTCAATTTCCTCTACTATTTCAAAGTGGTGTGGGACTTTTGTTATGTTGTGTTTTCACTTAAATTTTTGGGATAAACGACTGATTTTTAATACAACACAGCAGGTCAAAAGCATATCGAGCATTTTGTCACAACCACTATTAGATAATTGCATCAATGTGATCAGTACTTTTCCCTTGGAGAACCAACAGGACAGGTAGATAGGCAGTGTAATATCAGAAGTTAAGTCAGCCTTATTCCGCCCCCACCGTTTGTCCCATATCTTGTGGTATTTGAAAAAGGAGCCCCTGGCTTCATATGCCGGCTTCTCCTGTTGGGCACACCAGTCTGCCCCAAAATCATTGAGTTATTGAGGTAGGTTAAGATGCCATAGTCTTAATTATGACTTGTGGTAGTCCTGCCAGTGCGGCGGTGGAGAGGTGGCTGCCAAGCCGGCAGCCTCCCCACAGCCATATTATGAGTTCACCGCTGGGCTGGCTGGTGAAAACAGTGTGGCGGTATTATCTTTGGCTGGCAAATGCTGCTGCACTATCTGCACTAGCAGCACACTCAGAATGCTCACTGTCTGCCATGGCTGACAGTGCGCATTCCATGTGTGCTGACAGGAGGGCTTCTACACTCCCCCGGAAATGTATATGGGCAGTGCAGGGGCCCCCTGTGGCCCGCCTCTGCCTTTCTACCATCCTTTTAATGGTGGTGACCCCGCCATCAAAAGGCAGGTGGAAAGGCAAGTGGTGAGAAGCAAGGCAGTGCCAACATCGGTGCCAACCATGACTTGCACCACTGCCCAATCCTTCGGGATCTATGATCCTGGTGGTGGCTGTGGTTTTCTTGTGGTCCAACGGCCAGCATCGTAATCTGGCAGTCGGACTGCCACCGCAGTCTTAAGATTAACGTACTCGTAATGAGGCCCTATGTCTGTCTTTGCTTCCATGATGGCCATTCCCAGCAGAACCTGGTGTCCACGTGCCCACCCACACCCTCAAACACTCCCAGTATTAACAACAAAGGGGATAGGTCTACCACCTGACCCAGCACCGCTGAGAGTTCTGCAACCACAGCCTCCCAGTATCTTTGTATGACTGGCCAGCTAACACCATGTGATAGAGGTCTGCAGTATTCTGGGACCAGGGGAAGCAGTCGGAGCGTGTATGGAGAACCACTTTGCACAGATAGTCTGGAGTGAGATATGCACAGTAGAAATACTACGCTTGTATCAATCCAAGTCTAGAGGATATCATAATGATTCTGGAAGCCATCAAACCATCTCTCCAGTCCAATCCACAGAGGTAAGTTCAACCCTGTAGGCTGGGTCAGACCATCCTCCAGTGAGCCAGTCATTTATTAAGAATAGCTGCGATGCGAGGTAGTACAAATATAAGTTGGTCATTCCAAGGCCACCATCATTTCGGGCGCATTGACATTTAGTGTAGGCCATCCTTGGTCTTTAATTGTGCCACAGAATGGGATGGCCGAGGAGTCATCTCCTGAAACCAGTGATAGGGTAACATATGTGGGAGGTTTTGGAAAAGGTAGAGGACTCTTGGTACGACTATCCTTTAATACAGGGCTATTCTGCCCATCACATTCAGTGGGAGGGACTGCCATTTTTTAAGTTCCGCTTTGACTCTCTGGACCAAAGTAGTAATATTAAGTGACCATGTTAGCACAGAGTGAAGCGCCACTTGAATACTCAAGTAGCAAAAGATTAGTCAGGAAACAGGATAGTGGTCTGCGATGCCACACAGTTCTGTGATGGTGAGAGAGGTATTAAGATCAATTTGGTTGGATTGGCATTAAAACCAGATGCCTCAGCAAATATCTGGAGGAGCTGAAGACAGCAGGGGCCTCTGATCTAAGAGTCTGAGAGACATAGGAGGACATGGCCCTCATATAACGCTATGCGGTCTTCATGGCCTGTGTCCCAAGCCCACCACAAATCTGTGCCCGACATTTAAATAATTGAGCGAGAGGCTCAATTCCCAGTGCAATTAGGAGTGGCGACGGGGGCAGCCCTGTCTGGTCCCATGGAGTATGGGGAATATGTCAGATGTCACCCCATTTATTTGTACTCCGGCAGTAGGATTAGAGAAGAGAACCTGAATGAAGTTTAAAAAACGAGGCCCAATCCCAGCTCTCAGTAGGACTCGAGCAAGATAGTCCTGGCCCACCATGTCAAAGGCCTTCTTTAAGTCAATGAGGAGCAGGGCCAGCTGAGGTGACAGAAGGTGGCAACAAGGGTGGGCCACATTTAGACGGCTCAGACAGTGTCTCATTCTCTGGCATAAAGTCACATTGGCCAACGTGTATAAGGGATTGGAGGAAGCGTTTGAGATGCAAGGCCCGGATCGTCGCCAGGATTTTAATCTCTTCATTGATGAGTGAGATAGGGCGATACTACACACAGGAGAAAGAGGGAGGATAGATCTACTGTATAACCATAATAGTGGCTTGGTCAATCTTCCTCAGGAAGAAACCTACCTTCACTGCCTCCTCATAGAAGTTCCCTGTATTTAGCATAAAATTCTGTGGGGCAGCAGTCCAGGCTGGATGTCTTTCATGACGCCATCGCTGAGATAGTCACTCTGATTTCCTCAATTGGTACGGGTGGGTCTTTCAGTGAGAGAGAGAAGGAAGAGGCATTTCTTCCAGCAGGAGGGAGGCTACCTCACACGAGGGATATGGAACTGCAGCATATAGTTGAGTGTAGTAGGCAGCAAACGTCTGGGCTATAACATGAGAGGTATGGTGTAGATTACTATGATGGTCTATAATCACTGGCATGACCTTAAATGCCAAGGGAAGGGAGGCAGCCAGTACAGCAATTTGCCATTTTTGTTGCCCCATCTGTATATTCTAGCAGCACTCACTCACCAGAGTTGTTTCACTGCTTCAAGAGATTCAAGTCAAATCTCATGAATCAACACTAATTTTCGGGTTACGTCCCCCTGATGGTCCATGGGAAGCTGTCTCTCTAGTCAGAGGACTTTAGCCTCCTGATGGGTGATGTTATGGTATTTGGCCTTCTCTTTCTGTCTGAGTAGACTTTTAGCGTGGCCCCTAATGGTGGCTTTGCAGGCTGCCCAGAGGGTACTCAAGGAGCTCATTGTGTCCCCATTAGATTGAAAGTATGTTTTTATTTCCTCCCCCATTGTGTGAGTGTATGTTTTTAGTCCTGGAGGTACCATGCATTAAGGCCCTCATTATGAACACGGCGGTAAACACTGCACCGCCAGCGGTGGCGGTAACAACTGCCAACAGACATGCGGTCCGAACTGCCAAATAATGAACCAACTGAAACACATGCATCCTGAAAACCACTCACCGCCAGCAGAGGAGTGCCGACAATGACGGCAGAGCCCGCCCACAGGCCGACAGAAAGGCCCTACCCACCCATCAAATAATGAATCACTAGACTGCCGTCATTTCCGGGGCGAGAAGCACCGCAACACAAAGCCAGGCGGAAACAAACTAAATATAAGGAAACACTCACCGGAGGCTCACACAACACGCCGAAGCAGACATGGACAGAAAGTTGCAGATCATGCCAGCCCTGCTCCTTGTCATATACCTCCACGACCGAGACCGCAGATGAAAACGACGATGGTAAGTACTGCAACCTACTAACCAAGGTTACATACTCACCCACTCCCCCACTCTGCAACACGCCCACAACCCTTCACAGCAGCACAAGCCATACATCCCACAGCAAGAGGTACTTACCCGAATCAAGGCAAATCCAACCTGCCCAAAGTACATACATGTGCCCAACACCCCCAAACAATGAAACTAGAGACCACGGCTCCAGAGTGTGCCTCTAACAACACAGGCCACACAATAACCTGTATTAAGCTCACTGAGCAACAGAAGTGCTTAGAAGGCCAATGGCCAGTCCATCGTGCAATAAGTCCAAAGGGCCATAATGGCCCCAACTTGACTCCCACAAGTGTTAAGGTACTCCAGCTCATGGGGCAACAATGGGGCATCCAGGCACCTCAGGGAACAGGGGCAGGGGTGGAGGGTGTGTGGATTTACTACAGGGGGGGCTTAGACTTTCATGTGGCAGGTAGAGGGGGTTTGCTTTTGCCCTTGGAAGGTGGGGGAGTGGGCTTGGACCAGGTGGGTGGCAGATGGACCTGGTTCAGCACCGGGGCTTCTTCCTCTCTGGGAAAGGGGCACGGGAATGGGAAGGGCAGACAGGGGTGGGCTGTGACGTGGGAGGAGTGGAAAGGGCAAGGACGTGAGATTGTTTAGGGGCGAGACGGGGTGGGCCAGTGGGTTGGAATAGGTCAACATGGGGGAGGAAAAGTTTCTTAGGTGCAATTGGGGTGGACCTGAAGGAAGTCATGGGAGTGTAGGTAGAGGGAGTGGTCATGACAGGTGTAGGTGTGCATGATGTGGGTGCAGGTGACTGGACAGTATGCTGAGGTGTGGTGGATGTGTGATGGGTAGGTGTTTTGGTTTGGTGCGTTTGAGTGTCTTGGGAGGAGGGGGGTGGTCACAGTGGGACAAGACAGGCTGCTAGTGTAAATGGATGTTGTCTGGGTGTCTGCTAGTCTGGTGAGTGTGCTGCGTGTGTCAACTAAAGTTGTTGTGGTGAGTGCAGGTGTGGTGTTTGGGGTGCATGAATGGATGTGCGCTATTGTGGTGACTGCAGGAGCAGGGTCAGCAACATTGAATGAGGGTGCAGTGACTGTGGGTGTGCATGTAGAGGGGACAGACAGGGAGGCGGAAGAGGTGGGCACACTGGGGGAAGTGGATGTTGGTGTGTGTGCATGTGTATGTTGGCTGTGTGTATGGTTGTGGTGGGAGGTGTGGTGCTTGTGTTTTGAAGTGTGCTTCTTGTGTGTTGAGGTGTGTGCCTGCGTGTCAGAATGTGTGCTTTGGACGGGTGAAGGGAGTGGGGTGCAGGAAGGGGTAGTGGTAGTTGGACGGAATGACTAGGGACACTAGCTGCCATCCAAGAGGAGGCCAGAGCCTGAAAAGATCTTTTTAAGCCAGACACGGCACCGTGAATGCCATCCAGATAGGCATTGGTCTGCTGCACCTCTGATGCTAGCCCCTGGATGGCACTGACGATGGTTGTCTGCCCTACAGACATGGGGCCTGATTACAACATTGGAGGACGGTGTTAATCCGTCCCAAATGTGACGGATATCCTGCCCACCGTATTACGAGTTCCATAGGATATAATGGACTCGTAATACGGTAGGTGGTATATCCGTCACATTTGGGACAGATTAACACCGTCCTCCAAAGTTGTAATCAGGCCCATGGTTCTAAGGAGGCCAATAGCTTCCTCCGTGAGGGCAGCAGGGCTGACTGGGGCAAGGGATTAGGTGCCTGGGCGAAGGAGATGCCCACCATTCTGGGTGAGCGGGCACGGGCAACTCGGTGGAGAGCAAATGGGAGGGCAGTGATGGTATGGGGGTGGCGGAAGATGAAACAGTAGGGGTGGGCCCACTAGGGTCCGCCACCACCAGGGAGCTCCCATTGGAAGAGGTATTGGAGTCACTACCTCCAGTGGTAGTTGCCTCCCCTGTGGTACTTCCCTCACACTCCAACCCACTGGTCCCCTTGGCATTGGACGACTCTGCCTCCGAGGATCCGTGGCCCGCTGCCTCCCCACTCGCCGGTGCCTTAGCTCCCTCGCCAGATGATGCTGATGTACGCAGACAACTCAAGAGAACAGAGATGTGGAGACAAAACAGGAGAGACACTTGCAAATAGCTGAATGGAGTTACATTAGTGGGTCACACATACATCCACCCAGAAAACCTTCAACCAGGCAGCACCTACCGCTATACACATGGCTATGCCCCTGACCAGTGCCCAGAACCCTGATCTGCAGCCATTCCCCAACTAACTTAAGGATCTGACGTACTGCAGACTTCACCCAAACACCCCTACTCCCATGTGGGCCAATATGTAGATGGACATCAGTCAGAGTCCCTGCCACTAGACAGCCTAAATACGAATGCACTCACACACATCCATCAAGGGGCCAAAACCTGGTATATGTTCTCACCTCCTTGTGACTGCTGTGCAGCCTTCAAGCGCCCATCCAGGTCCAGGTATGCCACCGCCAGGATGCATTGCATAAGGGGGGGGGGTCAGTGCCCGATGGGCATCCCTTCCTCGTTGGGAGGACTTCCCCAGCTGGGCCTCGCAGGTCTTCCTCGCCCAGCGCCGCAGGTCCTCCCACCTCTTCCTGCAATGGGTGCTCCGCCGGTTGTAGACCCCTAGGGTCCGCAGTTCCTTGGCGATGGCATGCCAAAGTGCCCTCTTCTGGTGGGCGCTAACCTATATGGGACACACAGAAAAATAACACTGAGGTCAGACACTGGCCAATCGTATAAGGCTAGCTTTACGTCCACTATGGGACGGACATTTCAAACAGCCTAATAGCACACACACGAAGCATGTCAGGACCCTGGACCATACAGTGTCACAGGTGCACACATGTATGCAGCCAACACCCACCACTACACACATCCATGCCCCCCAATCCTCCTACTCACCTGTACCTCTGGTCGTCCGTAGAGCTTGGCGTACAGGGGCAGGACCCTGTCCACGAGCTTCTCCAATTCCTTGTTGGTGAAGGCCGTGGCCTTTCCCCTGCAACACGTGCCATTTCCATGACCAGAGGCAGGACACAGCAGTCCACTCAGTGGAGTACCTGCATGCACGAGATCAGGGAGTCAAGTAAAGTTGGGGTGATGAGTTCGCGTACGCACAGCGGCGGTGTGCACCGTCACCGCCGGCAGCAATCATGATACGCTAAGATTGCCCATTGACAACCACGTTAACCAATTAATTTACGCACAGCAGTAAACACCGCCTTACGCTATTACGTCAACCACTAGCGGTATGAGGTCACGTCCACCACAACACTTCTGGATTACAGGGGACAGACATTTTGGCCTTAACTACGCAGTAATAAAACCCTATCTGCACAATGCAGGCCCTATTGTCCCCTAAACACCCATAGGCATGTAACATTATACATTACCTCCCCTGACCATTCCTGATATATCATTCTGGTCATGTTGCTGTAATATCACACACACTAAGCATTAGTGTCCTCTACAATCATGCCAGCTGTGCTGAATGAAAAACAATGTGTGCAGATGTATGTGTGTTCCTCACATGTGTTTTAAACTCCTCCTAGGTACAGACCCTTGTGGCGAGGAAGGGCCCCATCGGTGTACAGACCACTTGTTGATTTGCAGACCATGGTGGAGCGTCACATCATTATCAATTACAGACTCACTCGTGCAACTATTCATGAACTTTGTGCATTACTGGATCCAGCACTGACACAGGCAAATTGTAATCAACATGCCATCCCTACTGAAGTGCAGGTGCTCTCTGCACTCCATTTCCTGGTCACGGGCTTATTTCAAGTGACAGTGGGCATGGGTGCAGGTTTTTCACAGCCAATGTTTAGCATAATACTGTCCAGATTCCTGAATGCATTTGTATGACACCTACAGTCCTATGTGAGGTTTCCCCCAAAGTGCTGACCTCCCTGCCATCATGTCAGACTTCTATGCCTTTGCCTACATACCCCATGTGATAGGTGCCATCAATGGAACCCACTTAGCTATCATCCCCCCAGGAGTCAGTGAACAGGTGTACAAAAACAGGAAGAACTTTCATTCCATGAACATTCAATTGGTGTGTACTGCAGACCAGTACATCTCACATGTGAATGCCATGTTCCCTAGATCAGTCCATGATTCCTTTGTGCTCAGGAACAGTAGTGTGCCACACAAGATGGAACAACTACAAGAGGACAGAGGGTGGATCATAGGTAGGTGTTTCTGACACTTATTGCCACATAGCAGACAGCCAGGCTGTCTGCCTCTGAGGGTTGTCAATGAATTTCCTGTTTGCACCTTTTTCTTGGTGATTCTGGCTATCCCAACTTGCGTTGGCTCTTGGCACCAGTGAGGAATCCTGGAACAGATGCAGAGAGGAATTACAATGAGGCCAACGGACGTGCTAGGAGGGTGATAGAGTGCACAATAGGTCTCCTGAAGGCTAGATTTCATTGCCTACATATCTCTGGGGGTTCCCTGGCCTATGGGCCTGAAAAGGTGTGTAGAATAGTGGTGGCCTGCTGCATGCTGCACTACGTGGCTGTGAGAAATTCTATCCCCCTTTTGGAGGATGAGGGTGCTGTATATCCAGACCAGCTTCCTCAGAGACGGGATGAGAGTGATGGTGATGATGAGGAGGGGGAAGATGTACAGACCAGGGCCCAACTGATATAACTCTACTTCCAATAACTTTGTGGGACACTTGGATGTGATTGTTGTCTGTGCATCATACTGTCAGTGTGCCTTGTCATCAACGAGAGTGTTGGCTCAATACTCATTGCCACTGTGACCAGGTCTGCATAGGCCAGATTACAATATAGTATAACATTTCAAAATATCTGTAGGCACAACAACATGTATGGCGTGTGGTGCATTTCCTGCTAATCAGATAAGAATAAAAGAGTTATCATACAGTTGCATCCATACTTAACTTTGTTTCAACTTAAAGAGAGGGGACATTGTAACAGGTGAAAAGGTGTTTTATTTGGTGCAGGGATAAAATTGTGCAGATTACAGTGATGGGAGTGGCCTACTGGTTGTTGAACAATATGGCAACATGGTCGCAGCAATGTTGGCAGTAGTGGTAGGTCCATCAATGTTTACAGGAGTTTGTTGTTGTTTTCACACGTTTGGTGGTTGATTCAGTGGGACACTTGGAGGACAGTTCTTGCCAAAGTCACTTCTTTGAAGGGAGCTTCTTTTTGTCAGGTGCTCCTGTGCCATATCTGGGCCTGAGGGTCTGTTTGGGAGCCTGGTGTTGGCCAGTACAGGTTGAAATGGATGTCCCCTGTGTGTCCTGAGAGGGTGGTACATGTGCAGTTGCTGCTGATGCTGTTGTTGTCCGGTCTGTATCCTGGCCTGTAGTAGGGGCTTCCTGGTTTGTGTGGCCCTCAGGCTGTGTTGGGACAAGGTGCAGCAGCGCACCTGCTATGCTGACCATTGTGGCATTGTGCAGTTTCCACTGCTCCATGGCCTCTTGGTGGTGTGCTAGCTGCATCCTTTGACTCTGCTCCAGGATGGATACCATCTGGGCCAATCTGTCCTGGGTATGATGATATGCTCCCAGGACCTCAGAGATCATGTCATGGGCTGCAGCATCCATCCGGTGGCCTCCCCCCTGGGCCACTGATGCCCTTCCACTAGGCCTAGCTCCCTGTGCCTGTGTCCCCTGCACAGGTCTGATGGAACCACTTGTACTGGGGCCATGGTCTTCCTGTCTGTTGGTAGGGGGTGACTGTGGCCTCTGTACTTGTGTTCCACCGGTCTGTGGCCTGGATACACAGGTGTGGGGATGGTTGGCCCCGGCTGATGTTGTTGGCTGGGTGATAGGGGTGTCAGTGGTATGCTGGGTGGGGCTACTGGACGGTGACAGTCCAGGGCTGTATGAGGGGCCAGGGTGATCGTCTGTGTCCAGGGTTCCATCCCCAGTGTCCCGGGAGGTGCCTCTGTCTCCCTGTGTGCCACTGCCACTCCTTGTCCTGTCCGTCAAGGTGGCATGGGTGGTGGTGCCTGTTGGAAGGAATTGACATGTCTGTTACATTAGCATGATCGGATGGGGTGCACAGGACTGGGCGTGTTTGTGCAGGTTTCACACTTTGGGGCCATGCAGGTTGCTTTCGTGAGGTTAGCATTGCTTTTTAGCTTAGGATGTGGAGGTGTATTGTGGGTGCTGTAGGCCATTGTGATTCCTTGCAGGGGTGGGTGGCTGTGCACAGGGGGAGGGATGTGGGCCTGTTGGTGGGTTTGTTGGCATGCAGGGGGACTGGATGTAGTGCTTGTGGCCTGGGTGGGGTAGTGGTCCTGGTGGTAGTTGGAGGGCTGAGATGGTGCATGCATTCCAGGTGTGATGGATATGGGGTAATTGTAGATGACTTACCCCAGTCCATTCCTCTAGTGAGTCCAGTGAGTCCCTCAGAGTGCAGGATGGCCAGTACCTTTTCCTCCCAGTCAGTGTAGTCGGGTTGTGTTGGTGGAGGTCCTCCCCCAGTCTTCTGGGCTGCAATGTGGTGCCTGGAAGCCATTGACCTGGCCTTCCCACCCAGGTCGTTCCATCTCTTGCCGATGTTGTCCCTGGTGCGTGGATGGTGTCCCACTGCATTGACCCTGTTGGCTATCTGCTGCCATAGCTCCATCGTCCTGGCGATGGGTGTGTGCTGGACCTGTGCCCCGAATAATTGTGGCACCACCTTCAGGATCTCGTCCTTAGCTCCCTTTCTGTGAAGCGTGGGATTTTGGGGGGTGTCATGGTGAGTGTTGTGAATGGTGTCTTTTGTGGATCTAGGTGAGGGTGCTCTTGTGTGGTTGGGTGTCTGTATCGTGGATTGTGGGGTTCGGTGTCTGCTTCTGGAGTTCTCTGTATTGGTTGGCCTAATTTTGTTTCAAAGGATTGTGGACTGTGTCTGTGTATGTTTTATAGTGTTGTGGATGTGTGTCAGGTGTGTGTTTTTCAAACTTACCAATGTATGCATTTCTTACTGTTGGGTCCACTTGCCACCCGTGGCGGTCTGTACCGCCAATGGTCATTCGGCTTCCACTAACCGCCGCAGTGATTTGTGTTTCATTATTTGGAGGGCGGGGTGTTTGTGTGCTCGGCGGTGGGGGGTTTGGAGGTCCAGCATTTCCGCTGACAAGGTCCTGGCAGTGACTGGTGGCAGGGAGATTTTTGGAGGTTTCTGATTTTTGCATCATTATATGGCGGGTTTCTGTTCACCGCCAATGGCGGACTTCTGTTCGAAGTTGCCACGGCGGTCGACGGTGTTTACCGCTGTGTTCCTAATGAGAGCCTAAGTCTCCACATGGGACACGGGCAGCATTTGCTGCCCCCATATAGAGGAGCACAGGGCGTGATCAGAAACTCCATGCATAAGAATTTGTATGTGAGAGACAGACAAGCATTCTATGACAGACATGAGTATCATATCAATGTGGGCATGCATGTGATGCATGGCTAAGGTGCGTATATATTGTCTTTACCTAGGGTTCCATAGTCTTCAAACATCAGAAAAGCCCAATGAGTTTACCCAATTGGAGAGTTGCGAGGCACCACTGCGGCGGTGCTCCGATGGAGAGCTAGTGGTGTCAGAGACAGGGTTGATGACCACATTAAAAACACCTCCTATGTATCTAGGCCCATTAGGTAATTTAGCTAGTGTCATTGTGAGTGCATCGAGGAAGGAGTCTAGTGCTGTAGGAGGAGCATAGACACACAGGAGGTAGCTATGCGCTTGTCCAGTGTTATCGAGAAGATTGTATCCCCTAGGCAACATGGCTTAATACCCGGAAGGGGGAAAACCAGTCATACTCACTGTGTAATCTCGCTCTTTGATGCCACAGGTACAGTCGGAGACCCTATGACTTTGATTCTATTTGATGCCGAGAAAGTATTTGATAGGGTCTTCTGGCAGTACCTGTGGGAGGGTATGCGGAAAATGGGTATTGGATCCGGATTTATTAGAGATACACAGGCTTTATATTAAGACCCAATAGCCAGGGTGTTTGTATAGGGAGGGTAATCTGAGCCTATCAAAATCCAAAGAGGGACAAGTCCTTGTTCCTCTTTATTTCTTGCCATCTATATTGACCCTGGCATATGCTGATCATATTGCTGTGGTTTCTGCAGACCCTTAGACTTCCTTGGTAGAGATTAGGGATTTGGCTAGTCATTGTGGGCGGTTTTCAGGGTACCTGCTCAAACATGATAAGACACAGGTGGTGGTTAATAGGTTAGTCTCTCTGAGCAAATCCTGCATATTTGAAAGTGAAATATATCTAGCAGTAAATATTACCTCTAATGTTGATCGTATTGTTGGCCTAAATTTGGAAACTTTAATTGAGAAAGCTACTAAGGGTCTAGCACAGATGTATAATCTAATCTACATCTTTCTCAGGTCACCCGTTGTAGTGTTCTCAAAATGCTGCTTCGCCCAAAAACTGTAGATTTTTTTCTGACCCATCCCATTAGAAGTTGAGAACTGTTGGTTGAGAACTCTGGAAGCTATGATGTCAAGGTTTTTTTGTCTTATGGTCGGACTCAGAGAGCCTTAAAGTTCTTAACACTCCAGTAGGAAAGAGGGCTTTGGTTGATCCCGAATTTGAAACTATATTACTGTGCCGCTACTCTTCATCAATGCCAAATTCTGTTCCAGGAAGAGAGCTCAGATATGCCGGTAGATGGTTGTGCCCCCTCCCCCCTCTTGTTCGTTCTTCTTCTGGGAAAAGAGGCCTGGGGCTGTGGTAGTGGAAATGCATTACATCATATTTAGATTGTAGAATGGAAGGTGATTCTATGTCATCGGGAGAAGGGTTGAATAGCTGTTGGTAAGGACTGTGGATGGGACACTCGTAATAAATGAACCTAAAGAAGATAGATCTGAGTTGTGTGCACTTCATTACACGGGCGACGTGTGGAGGAACTTTGAGTGTCCCAACACCTACATTGCTGGCTTTCAACCTTGCTGTTTCTGAATCTTCGTGATAATTGTTTGGGTTTTGTCTCATCAGTATCCCAGCGAACTGTTCAGATTTGTAGTAGGAAGGAAATTATCTGAGCTATTCTGAATTGGAGGGGAAAGGAAATTACCGCTGCAGAACTTTTTTTGTCCACAGCGTGCCTCTCATTGACGCTATAGCGTTGATGTGTGGTGGTGTAGAGTCCGAGGATTTCAACGAGAGCGTTGGTTGTGGCCGGTGAGCTGTTTATTATTGTATCGGAATGTGTAAACCGCTAATGTCTACAGCGATAAACTTTACATTTTTGATTAGATGTTAACCACTTCTGTGCCACGGACGTAATGGTTACATCCTGCGGCACAGTGCTCCTGTGTTTTTTAGAGTTGGGGAGCGACCCCTTAGGCAAGGGTCGCTCCCCTAGGGGGCAAATTATATTTAGGCCATTTCTGCCCCCCTTCAGGGCAGATTGTCCTATTTTTATGAGGCCAATCTGCCCCCAAGGGGGACAGAAACCACTAGACACCAGGGAGTTGTTTTTTTACGTGAATTTGACGCAAGGGGAGTGACCCCTTAGACAAGGGTCGCTCCCCAGGGGGGCATTTTTTTAAAGGCCTTTTCTGCCCCCCCTGGGGGCACGAAACCTCTAGGCGCCAGGGATCTTTTTTTTTTTTTTTTTTTCTTCTTTTTTTAGAGGTGGGGAGCGACCCTGGGGGGGGGGGATTTATTTTAGGCCATTTTTTCCCCCCCTGAGGGGCAGATCAGCCTATTTTAATTAGGCCGATCAGAAACCAGTAGGCACCTGGGATTTTTTTGTTGTTGTTTTACAGATGGGGAGCAACCCCTTAGGCAAGGGTCGCTCCCCTGGAGGGGCAAATTGTATTTAGGCCATTTCTGCCCCCTTTGGGAGCAGATCGGCCAATTTTTGCTACCCCAATCTACCCCCAAGGGGGGCAGAAACCACTAGACACCAGGGATCTTTATTTTTTTGCGTCCATTTCATGCAAGGGGAGTGGCCCGTTAGGCAATGGTCGTTCCCCTGGGGGGGCAAATATGTTTTAGGCCATTTCTGCCCCCCTTTTTGGTAGATCAGCCTATTTTTATTAGGCCAATCTGCCCCCAAGGGGGGCACAAACCACTAGGCCCCGGGGATTTTTTTTTTGCGCCAATTTCACGCAAGGGGAGCGACCCCTTAGGCAACGGTCGCTCCCCTGGGGGGGCAAATTTATTTTATGCCATTTCTCCTCCCCTTAGGGGCAGATCGGCCTATTTCTATTAGACCTAAATCATTTAGGCACCAGGGATTGGTGTGTGTGTATGTTTGTGTTTTGTTTGGGGGGCAGCACCTTGGGCAAGGGTCGCTCCCCATGGGGGCACATTACTGTTGGGGGCAGATTGGCTTATTTTTGGAAGGCCCATCTGCCCCCAAGGGGGCAGAAAGCCCACCAGAGACCAGGGAAGATTTTGTTTTTCAAAATAAGAAGATGGGGTATGGCCATACCCCCACCCCAAATAAATGAGGACAAAGTTGTTCTGCCCACCAGTGGGCAGATGGGGCAATTTCCCCCGATCCACAACCGGGGGGGGCAGAAAGTCTACTAGATGCCAGAGAATTAAAAAAAAAAAATTGTGGGGTGGTGGCTACCAACCAGTATGGGCCTGGTTATGCCCCCACCCCAACTGAAGGGGGTAACAGTCTTTCAGCTCTCCCCCGCACCCTAATCTTATCCCAAGGCAAGCAAGAGGACATGTGATTATTTTGGGTTTTCGGTTTACATTTGGGCCATGAGAGCTTGGCTAACTCTCAAAATCGTCCCACTTGGAATGGTGAGGGCTGCACTTTATGGACTTTGGGACGCTGCCATGTAGAAAAATCCACAAGACCTAGACACATCTGAAAACTAAACATCTGGGTGATTCCAGGGTGGTGTGTTTCACATGCACCCGCACCATTTTCTTACCCACAATGCCCTGCAAACCTCCAACTTTGCTGGAAATCACACATTTTTCCTACATTTTTGTGATGGAACCTTCCGGAATCTGCAGGAATCCACAAAATTCCTACCACCCAGCATTGTCTCATCTATACTGATAACAATTCTGAGGCACTTGTCAACCTAAAATTGTTTTTTTCTCAAACTGCCCTTTTGGACCCGCTTTGGTTCCCCCTCCATTTCGACATGTTTTTGGCTCTTCCCTGTCACAAGCACTTGGCCCACCTACACAAGTGAGGTACCATTTTTATCGGGAGACTTGTGGGAACACTGGGTGGAAGAAAATTTGTGGCTCCTCTCAGATTCCAGAACTTTATGTCGCCGAAATGTGAGGAAAAATTGCTTTTTTGGCCAAATTGTGAGGTTTGCAAAGGATTCTGGGTTACAGAACCTGGTCAGAGCCCCACAAGTCACTCCATCTTGGATTCCCCTACATGTCTAGTTTAAAAAAATGCACTGGTTTGGTAGGTTTTGATAGGTGCCGGTTGAGCTAGAGGCCAAAACCCACAGCTAGGCACTTTGTAAAAAACAGTTCTGTTTTCTTTCTGAAAATGTGATGTGTCCAAGTTGTGTTTTGGGGCATTTTCTGTCCCGGGCGCTAGGCCTACCCACACAAGTGAGGTACCATTTTTATCGAGAGACTTGGGGGAACGCTGGGTGGAAGGAAATTTGTAGCTCCTCTCAGATTCCAAATCTTTCTGTCACCGAAATGACAGGAAGAAGTGTTCTTTAGGCCAAATCTTTGAGGTTTACAAAGGATTCTGGGTAACAGAACCTGGTCAGAGCCCCACAAGTCACCCCATCTTGGATTCCCCTAGGTATCTAGTTTTAAAAAATGTGCAGGTTTGCTAGGTTTCCCCAGGTGCTGGCTGAGCTAGAGGCCAAAATCCACAGCTAGGCACTTTGTAAAAAACAGCTCTGTTTTCTTTCTGAAAATGTGATGTGTCCACGTTGTGTTTTGGGGCATTTCCTGTCCCGGGCGCTAGGCCTACCCACACAAGTGAGGTACCATTTTTATCGGGAGACTTGGGGGAACGCTGGGTGGAAGGATATTTGTGGCTCCTCTCAGATTCCAGAACTTTCTTTCACCGAAATGACAGGAAAAAGTTTATTTTTGGCCAAAGTTTGAGGTTTGCAAAGGATTCTGTGTCAATTTTGTGTTTCCTGTCAGGGGCGCTAGGCCTACCCACCCAAGTGAGGTACCATTTTTATCGGGAGACTTAGGGGAACACAGAATAGCAATAGAAAAGTAAAAGGTGGAGAAAAATTGCTGTTTTTTTCACCTCAATTTCATATTTTTTTTATTTCAGCTGTTATTTTCTGTGGGAAGCCCTTGTAGGATCTACACAAATTACCCCTTGCTGAACTCAGAACTTTGTCTACTTTTCAGAAATGTTTAGCTTTCTGGGATCCAGCATTTGTTTCTGACCCATTCTGGTCACTAACTGGAAGGAGGTTGAAAAGCACAAAAAATAGAAAAAATGGGGTATGTCCCAATAAAATGCCAAAATTGTGTTGAAAAATGAGGTTTTGTGATTCAAGTCTGCCTGTTGCTGAAAGCTGGGAAGTTGGTGATTTTAGCACCGCAAACCCTTTGTTGATGCCATTTTCAGGGGGAAAACCACAAGCCTTCTTCTGCAGCCCTTTTTTCAATTGTTTTTGAAAACAACAAAATGTTCGCTGTATTTTGGCTAATTTCTGGGTCTCCTTCAGGGGAACCCACAAATCTGGGTACCTCTAATATCCCTAGGATGTTTGGAAAAAAAGGACGCAAATTTGGGGTGGGAAGCTTATGTGGAGAAAAGGTTATGAGGGCCTAAGCACGAACTGTCCCAAATAGCCAAAAAAGGCTCGGCACATGAGGGGAAAAGGCCTGGCACCGAAGGGGTTAAGCTCTTGTGCTGATTTCAGGCAACGTTTTCTTTTAAAAATAAATCCTACCGTATCCTTGGTGACATTGTTCTACCCCACACGCTCCCGTTTGTTTGCTTTCGACTATGTCGCTCTCGTTTAACGCAACGTCACTCGTCACGACAGCAAGTAGAGGGAACGAAAAAAAATACGGATTTCCTTTAGAAAATGGCCTTAGCATTTCTCTGTGGCAGATTGAATACAAAAACGGGCAGTGATACGAAGATTGGTCGCATTATCTTCTGCTATTGTGTTTATATTTCTACAGGGAAATACACACTGTTGAATACTCGTGCTATGAAGAGTGCTGACATTATCATCTGCTTTTGAGTGTATATTTCCACAGTGATATACACGCTATTGAAGATTTGTACTTTAATATTGAACTGTGTATTAACTTTTGTTTAATTCTATTTTGTTTTTGTCCTGTTCCAAGATGCATAACATTCTTCCTCCACCTTTTTTCTTGACTATGCCAGGTGATCCACCTATAAAATGGTCAAAATGGAAAAAGTAATTTCATCATTACTCTAGAGTCTGTGGTACGAATTTGTCTAATGAAAGGTCTCTACTTATGCACTGTCTAGGGAGTGAAGGTCAGGAAGTTTTTGAAACGCTACCAGAACCTGGCGATGATTTAACTGTTTTAAATGAGTTTGAAATATGTCTAAAGAAACTAGATTTACACTATATACCCAAATTTAGTACCATTTTGGAACGTTATCATTTTGGCATGAGGGAACAAAAACCAAATGAAAGTGTGGAAGAGTATATTACAGTTCTAAGGAAATTAGCTTCAACATGCAGATTTGGTCCCACTATTCAAGAACGCATTAGGGATCAGTCCATGTTAAGGTGTTGCAGTGACAAAATAAGAACTGAAGTATGGGGGAAAGATGATCCTTCCTTACAAGTAATCACCTTAGCGAGGGGTGTTGAACACACTTTAGCTTGTGTTGAGGAATTGGAAAAAACAAAAATCCAATGATGAATAAAGTTTTAGCTAAAAATGATCAAAGTAAGGTAAAAGAAGGTGACAAGGATGAGGAAAAGAATATTCAAGGGCAATGGTCAAGGTTCAGAGATGTAAAATGTTTCAGATGTGGGATTGTTGTGCATTTTGCTTCGTTCAAAAAATGTCCAGCTCTCAACATTACTTGCAGTTATGTAACAAAAAGGGTCATTTATCCCAGTGTTGCAAGTCAAGCAAGAATCCTAGTGTTGCGCCTGTTAAGCTAGTTGAAGATTTTATTTTATCTGTGTTTGCTGAACCTGAACAAAAGAGACATCCAAGAGATAATGTTACTATCATGGATTTTGAGAGTGAGTTTTTGTTTGACCCAGGGGCATGGTTAACGCTGATGTCCAATGAATTGTTTGCCAAACAATTTAATTATAAAGTCAACTTGAAGGAACCAGATGTCATTCCAGGTGCGCATGGTGGTCAAATTATAGAATTAAGGGGCTATTTTGAGTCGGATATTTCTTTCAAATCTAACACTATGTCAGGGAAAATGTATGTTCCTGTAAAAGGAGATAGTGTTCTCAGTTGGCCACATCAGAGAGAGCTGAACATAATATTGGACCAAAATTCTCCTATACCTGTTATGAATAGAAGTGAATTTGTGGAAAACATACGTGTAAATAATGTGCATGAACTTACAGTTGAAAAGGGAGGAAAATAATTTGTGTGCAAATTTATGAATTCATTTAAAGAAGTGTTCAGTGACAAATTAGGATGTCTAAAAGGATATGCACACCATATTAAAATTAAACAGGGTGCTGTACCTGTAGTTGCTAAAGTACATCCTATCCCATTATCTGTGAGAGATGAGGTTGAAAGTGAAATCACAAAACTGTATAAAGATGGTGTAATTGAACTGGTTGAGTGTTCTGAGTGGATTGCACTGATTGTTGTAGCATGAAAACAATCTGGAGACATCAGGTTGTGTGTTGATTTAAAGGGAATCAACAAGTGCATAGTGAGTGATCAATTCCCTCTTCCTAACATAAATGAGGTGATTTCACTTTTGCATGGATCCAACTTTTTTAGCACATTAGACTTGACGTCTGCATATCATCAGATTATGTTACATCCAGACTCGAGAGATTACACTACATTCATCACTACTTTTTGTTCCTATCGGTTTAGGAGAATGCCAATTGGATTAGTATCAGCTGCTGCCGTTTTCCAGCGCATGATGTACAGTTTATTTGGGTCAATGAAAGGGGTTAAGTATTTTCAAGATAATATTTTGGTTCATGGTCAGACTGAGATGGAGCATAATAGGACAGTGAGGAGTGTGTTAACCATATTGAGAGATCATGGTTTAACTCTCAAATTAAAGAACTGTTCTTTCAGTAGGACTGAGATTCAGTATTTAGGTCACAAAATAACTTCCAATGGTGTGGTTACGAGCATTCTAAAGTTGCAAGATCCAGCAGGGAAAGATGAGTTGTTGTCTTTCCTTGGGATGGTAGAATTTCATGCCAAGTTCTTACCTAACTTAGGTTCCAAAACAAGAATCATGCGGAAACTGCTAAAAAAAGGTATGGAATTCACATGGAACCAGGAATGTGCGGAGGAATTTATGAGTATAAAGAGTGAGTTGGCTGAAGTTGAGTGTCTAAATTCTTTTGATCCTAAAAAAAAAATGTAATCATGGCTGATGCTAGTATGAAAGGTTTGGGAGCTGTATTGTTGCAGGATTCTGAAAGAGGTGATGAGCTCAGGCCTGTGGCATATGCTTCTAGGACATTATGAGGGGCTGAAGTGAAATACTCCACGATAGAAAGGGAGGCTGTGAGTGTATTTTGGGCAATTAACAAATTCAAGAATTTTGTGTGGGGAAGATAATTTTCTGTCCGGACAGATCATAAACTGTTAGTAGAGGTCTTTACAAGAAAGGGTCTGGATATGATGTCAAGTAGAATTGGTAGGTGGATTGTTGGTCTTCAAGATTTTTGTTTTGAAATTTCCTATGTACCTGGACCTAACAATAAGATTGCTGATTGTTTGTCTAGGTTCAGTCCAGAAGTGGAAAGAACACCTAGTTGAGGATGTTGAAGATGAAATCAAAGTGTGTAGTATTACGGAAGGAATTGTGAAACAAAAGGAATGGTTGGAAGCTGTAGCTGATGATTCTGTGCTACAATGGGTGTGTAATGCGCTTAAGAGTGGTTGGAATTCGTATATGAAGCGGGATGAGTTTCTTGGTGTATTTTGGAAAGTTAAGGATGGATTGTCTGTTGTTGGCGGTTTTCTCTTGCGAGGTTCAAGGTTAGTTGTTCCTTCGGTGTTAGTCGACAAGATAAGAGTGGGGACATATGGGACATCAGGGAATGAGTAAAACAAAGGCCAGAATCCGCCTCAATTATTGGTGGCCAGGTATGGACCTGATGGTAGAGAGATTAGTCATAGAATTTCCTGACTGTTGTAACAGTGATAAAGTGTACAAGACTAGAGTACTGCCTATGTGTGTCAGAGAATCTTCCAGTAGACCGTAGGATACAGTGGCGATCAATATAGTAGGACCTATCCATGCAATAGGTGGAGCCAACTATCTTCTGGTAATGATAGATCAATATTCAAGGTGAGCTGAAATAGGAGTTGTTAGCAGCATTGAAACCAGGATAGTTATAGAATTTTTTTATTACGTTTTTAGTCGTGAAGGTTTTCCTGACACGATTGTGACTGATAATGGCCCTCAATCTGTCTCTCTAGAGATGACCGAATTTCTTAAGTGCAGAGGGATTGGACAGAAACGGTATGCTTTGTATCATCCTGAAGGCTATGGTACTGTTGAAAGATTCAAC
This sequence comes from Pleurodeles waltl, assembly GCF_031143425.1. Taxonomy (NCBI): domain Eukaryota; kingdom Metazoa; phylum Chordata; class Amphibia; order Caudata; family Salamandridae; genus Pleurodeles; species Pleurodeles waltl. Next base: position 1,618,740,884 of record NC_090445.1, on the reverse strand, counting down.
AGGAGCGTTAAAGAATGTATACAGCTGGAAATTTCAGCTGGCAGAAATTGGAAGGAAGGTTTGAAAAGTTTTTTGCATGCGCACAGGTTTACACCACATACTACAACTGGTGCGGTCCCCTTTGAAGTTTTCAGAGGACGATAGGGTAACACACTGTTAGCTCCCACTTGGGTTTCCTGGGGAAACGATGAGTGTGTCATTTTGTCTAAGATGAAAGAGGAAAACAAAAGTGAGAATAGAAGCGTAGAAAGAAGAAAGGAATATTATGATGCCAGAAAGAGAGTAGCAGATATTGGAATAACTGTGGGGGATGAAATTCTGGTGCGGAGACCTTTTCAGTGTAAGAGTGAAAGCAAGTTTATGGGTACTTTCAAAGTTGTTTAACTTTTCAGGAATGCAGTCAAAATTAAGGATGGGAGGATACGGAACATCAATCGAATTGTGAAATCAAAAAAAAAAGTTATGGTAGTTGTTTATTATAATTAAGAGTTCTTCATTATTTTGTTTTCTTGTATTATTTGTTGTGTTATGTTCCAATTTGAAGGGGGAAGGAGTGTGGTATTGGAAATGCATTATATCATATTTAGAATGTAGAATGAAAGAGGATTCTATGTCCTCAGGTGAAGGGTTAGATAGCTGTTGGCAAGGACTGTGGATGGGACACTCGTAATAAATGAACCTAAAGAAGATTGACCTGAGTTGTGTGCACTTCATTACAGGGGCTGTCTATGGAGGCAAGTCAAGTTTGGGTATTTTAAAAAGGCTTGTTTCAAGTCCGTGCTGCGTGCTTTTAAGGTATGGGCCATAGTGTGCAAATATCTTGGCATTGGGCGGCTCAATTACTATACTCCTATGGCTAATAATCCCTCTCTTCCAGATATATTCCAAGACCTTTGTATTTCCCATTGGAAAAGGTTGGGGCTCATCAGGCTGGGGGTGCTTTCTCTGATGTGGGGATGGTGTCCTTTGAGGATCCGGTCTGAGAATTTTCAATTAGGTATACAGAATTATTTAAATTCTTGCAAATCAGGGATTTTCTTAGCTGTAAGGGAGGTGGTCCCACTGCATTTCCTCAGGTGAAGTCAGTGGATTGACTTCTAAGGGCTGGTTCTAAGCCGATCTGGGGCATTTATGGTCTGCTGAACCAACTTATGAAGGAAGATCTGGAAAAACATTTTGAAAAATGTCACAAGAAGTTTTCTCTTTCCAATTCTACTCTTTTGGAGTCTCTCTGATTGGCCCGATCGGTCTTTCTGTCAGCTAATTTACTAGCCCACATTATAAGACCTGTGTTTATATTTATATATAACACCTAAGAAGATCGTTCAGTGGGGGAGAGATAAGGGAGATTGGTGCCCAAGATGCCATTTACATGGCACAGATTTAATTCATATGTTCACCAGCTGTCCAGTGCTTGCAGATATCATCAGTGAAGTCTCTGAATTTTTTAATGTTAGACTCAATCTGCCCATCTCGTTATCTCCACAGTTGATACTACTTGGCGTACGAGAAGAGGGTGTCCATGCCAGTTCTTGTACATTCTTATTTTTGGCTCTAGCAGTATTCCGGTTACCCGTTGTCTCTTCTTCGTTGGATTCTGAGGCCCGGTCCTTCGGTCAGTGGCTTGCTAGAATGATGACCAAATATAAGCTTGAGGAAGCCTTGTATCAACTGAAGGGCAAAAAGGTCAAGAAGAGGGGTCTCAGTATCTGGGGCCCTTTTTCTGAGTGGGCACAGATGCACAATGAATAGCTGATTGTAGGTTTTTTTTTGCAGAGCTCTGATGGCTTCTTTTAACAGTATCATTCTTAGTATATTCTATTTGGATCCTCAGGCAAGGGGTTAAGTATGGCTCATTGCATTTGCCACTTTCCTCATTGCATCTTACCTACTGCACCTTGCCTATTGCATTTTTATACAATGGATTGAACATGGTCATTTGTTGTTGTTTTGTATATTGATTGTGACTGCTCTTTTGTTGGGAGAGGTGGGTTATTTTTTGTATCTAAAAAAATCTTTTGCAATAAAAATATTTTAAAAAAAGAGAGTCACAGGAGGTTCAGTGGTTCACCCTCCAGCATCCCCATTAGGGTGATGTATCTACCCTGGGGATCCAACCATGACTGGGTAGCCACCAAAGTGAAGCCACAGCATAGAAGGATCACCACTCCCAGCATGGCAAACTCTGTTGAATCCCTGGTGAGCCAAGAACGGGCAGTACTCACCCATAAAGTGTGTTTCTTGCAGCATTAGAAACAAGGGTAGGAAAAGGTGGGTGTAGAGTAACACTGTGGAACATTTTATAGGGCCTAGAAGGCCATTCACATTCCATGTCATAATGTGGAGAGATGCCAAACTAATACAAGCTATGATTGGAGAGACAGGAGATATGGTCTAACAAGGACAGATAGGGTTGCCTGAGATGAGGCATCGCCCCTCAGTGGGATAGTGTATCAGTGATTCAATGGGTGCAGCTGTGACACTGTGGTGTGAAAAGCTAAGTAGCTAATGATAAAGACTAGACATTGACCAAAAAAAAACATAAACAAAGAAACCCTCCAACATCCCCCACCCGATACTCCCCCCTAAAGCACCTGTCGCCCTAAAACCAGTAGCAAAACGTAGAACTAATGTATCTTCAGGTGAGGAGTGTTGGACCCCTCCATAATGCAGGATCAATATCTTCTGTGGTTACGCAGCCCAGCAGGTTGCACTTTGGTTCCCTCACCCAGAGTATGTCTCTCAGTATGCCCAACCAAGCATCATCAAGCTTGCTCGGATATGTCAGTTATTGAGGGATGGGGAGGCGACCCTCACTGAGTAATATCCTACGGGATTGAGGTATCAGCCTGTCCTCCAGCAAGTTCCAGTTGGGCAGACCTCCCAGTTGATGGCACCAGCAAACCGGAGCTGGGAGAGGGTGAGGAGGCCCGTGTGTACTGTCTCCCTTTACGAGAGTGGGTGTGGACCCTCCTTCTGTGGCAAATCACCTCAGAGCTTGTGTTTGCCGATTTTCCAACCAGAGTTGGGGTGAGAAGTGTGATCTGTGGAGTTGTTTCTATTCAGTGAGCCACTCCCAACCTGCTCCCGGTGTCTCAAAGAAATGTGTTTTGGTTTTGTGGATCACTTTGAGCTGTGCCGGGAACATGAGCATATAAACCAGATTAGGCGCTCAGGGCTTCTGCTTGACTGCTTCATTGTTTCCTCATTTGTACTTCTTTGGAGGAGTCTGGAAACATAAGAATTTTAGAGTTTTGGCAGCAGATTTCAGTATGAGCTCAAGCTTCCCTTAGGATACAGTCTCTGTCCTTAAAGTTAAGGAATCGGATAATCATGGGTCAGTGTGGCACTCCAGGGGGAGGTTTAGGGTGAGCACACTGTGAGCACGTTGCACCATGAACCAGGGAGAACATTTGTCAACAGACACCCATAATTCAATCAATTGTTCTAGAATTTCAGCCGGCTGAGAAGGATCCACTTCCTCAGGTAGCCCCATAAATCTGAGGTGGTTGTGCGGGGAGTGGTGATGCAGTTCAGCTGTCTGGGAGAGGAGGCGAGTGACTTTACCTTTTAGATCCAAAATCTCATCCTCAACTGTACAGAGAGCCATCCCTCCACCTCTGTGATTCTCCAGTGGCGTTCCATAAGTCCTGACTGAGGGGCGCCACTTCAACATGCACTTCACCTATTTTGGACTCACCTGCGGCCTGTGATGTTTGTACGGCCTGCCGTATCGTGGCCAGATCCCCCTCAGGCAATGCCCCCCCCATCAACTGTTCCACCTCCATTCACACTAGGACTGGTAGTATATTAGTTAATGCGGGTTGAGAGGAGTGGTGTTTCAGGTTTTTGTCCTTTCCCATGTTTGCAGCAAGTGGTCACCGTGGAGTTGTGCACAGGCCCAGCCCCCTTGCCACAGATGTCCCGCAGCATTGGCAGCCAGATGCTAGGGTAAAAGCCAGAAGACTCCAGGAGGCTCTCAGTGCGCAGGAGGGGAAGGCCGGCAGACTAGAAGTAGGAGGAGCCGTGGACCACTCACTACACGTGCAGGCCTGGAATTTCACAAGGCCTCTCCCAAGGCTCCAGTGTAGCAGTCCCACTTGCAATCTGTGCATATATGTGCCTCGAATCTCAGCCTTAGGTTAAAGGAGGTGCTAGTGGCAATGCAAGGGCCCGAGGGGTCCACCCCTCTGAGCGCTACCACAAAGACGCACGTCAACAGGAGCACTTGGAGTAATAAGGCCCATTTAAGGCAGGCAGACAATGATCCGTGTGGGGATATTGATCCTCCCCAGTTGTTCCTGGTTAGCACCTGCACTACTAAGGTGTTCCCGAGAAGGAGGTGGGAGGGTGCGTTGTCTGTTATAGGCTGCTCAGAACTAAGGGATGCCTCCTCGCGACACAGCAGGCCTCGATCAGGCGGAGCCTTCAGATTAAGAAGGAGAGTAAGGCCCAATATTAGTTTCAGTCTTAGATTGGGGGACATGGTGTGCAGGGAAACTCAACAGAGTGGACTGAGCTTCATCCAGTGCGAGCGCCGATCGGCCTGTCTTCACATCACAAAGCCACCCGGCACCACATATCACTGTATCAGATGTGCCCGTCATCCCCTGCTGCTGCATCTGCATTGCTCACCTGCATTCATTGCACTCAGTGAGGCTGTCCATCTAACCAAAGCTCTGTGGGGCCTTAGCAGATCTCTATTGCTCCAGCAGTATATGCGAGCGGTGGGTAAGCAGTCTATGTGGGGCTGCCATCTTTGGCCCAGGTGCGGCGCTCACTATGGTGCAGCTCTCCCAAGTCTGTCGTGTGCCCTGGGCACATCAGTCGTGGGAAACCAAACATGGGCATTTGGCTAGCAAACCGGCATAGCGGGATCTCTTGTAACGAAAGGAGAATGGCGGTGGATGATGGAGAGGTCAAGAGTGCTCTTAAAGTGTGAGCACCATATTGATGCCCCAAGCCACATACCATGGTTTCACCTTACTACTGTTGGAGTGCTGCATAAATATTTTACACATTGCCTCTAATTTAACCCTGACTCCTTTTGTGTCAGGCTACCAGAGGGTTAAGCATTGGTTAATTTGTTGACTTTTTGTTGTTCACCCTGACAACGATAATGGTGTTGCTTGAGAAGGGTCTTCACTCCCCTTAATCAAAACCTAATTTTCCACAACCAGGAAAGTATGTTGGAGAAAACTCAAATTAGCTCTAACAGCTATCATAAGTTCTGCAGTTGTAATGTTGAAGAAATTGCGAGCCCTTAATTTTTTACAGGTTATCACCTGTATTAGCATACTGCATGCAAGTTATGCATATATCATGCACTCAGATGTGTCACATGGATGAATAAAAGTGACTGTTACCAGTGGTGAGTTTGATGAGTGGACAGAAAGATGTAATAAAAATTAGGAGAACACACATGAGATAGTAGCTGGAAGGACATTCACAAAACTATCCCAAGCATTAATTACACTTACATACACCCAAAATTAAAATAGATATATCTCTAGGGTTTTCAGGACTTATGGAAGAAGGAATATTAAGCATGGGGACATACATCATTTTGGTAGTTAGCATGTGGAAAGATAATAACCTGTTAAACTACTATTTTTCCTAATCTTAGAAGTAGAAATGTTCAATTATGTATATCTAAGATTAGGGAATACAGATTGTTAGCCTTTTCATCCTTGGTGTGGTCTCCCTTAACTTTTTGTCTCTGTTTCCCAGGTTGTTGATGTGTGCTGGACTCGGTGTTTGCTGTTTTTGTTACTCTGAGCACTTTACCACTGCTAACCAGTGCTAAAGTGCAGGTGCTCCTATACAAAATGTGTATGTAATTGGTTTGTCCATGATTGGCATAGTTGATTTACTAGTAAGTCACTAGTAAAGTGCACTAGAGGTGCCCAGGGCCTGTAAACCAAATGCTACTAGTGGGCCTGCAGCACTGGTTGTGCCACCCACCTAAGTAGGTCTGTAATCATGTCTCAGACCTGCCACTGCAGTGTCTATGTGTGCAGTTTTAACTGTAAAATTCGACTTGGCAAGGGTACCCACTTGCCGGGCCTAAACCTTCCCTTTTCCTACATGTAAGACATCCCTAAGGTAGGCCCTAGGTAGCCCCAAGGGCAGGGTGCAGTGTATGGTTAAGGTCGGACATATAGGTGGTCATTACAACCCTGGCAGTCGGTGTTAAAGCGGCCGTAAGACCGCCAACAGGCTGGCAGTAAAAAATTTGCAATTACGACCGTGGCGGAAACCGCCAACAAAGACAGCCACTTTAACACTCCGACCGCCACGGCGGTACAAACAAACAGCACGGCGGTCACTGCCAACAGACAGGCGGGAGACAATGTACCGCCCACACTATTATGACAGGCCAATCCGCCACCTTTTCTGGGGCAGATTCACCGTGGATAAAAACACGTCGGAAACAGGAATCCCGAAGGATAAACGCTCACCCCTACACACTCCACGAGGAACGAGGACGCCATGGACCCGGGACTCCAAATTCTCCCTGCAATAGTCTTCCTGCTCCTCTACCAGGAGCACGAACGCCGGCGGCGAAGACCACGGTGAGTACTGCACCTATGACACAGGGGAGGGAGGAGGGAAAAAACAGGGACACACACACGCAACACCCCAACCCTCACCCACGACAACACACACACTAAGACAGCATGATACATTACAGTTACACCCCCCCAACCTCCCCGGAAGAATGCAAAGACAAAGGAAAATCAGAGTAACTATTGTAATATATTAAAAGCAAGTTCGCAGAAATATATATATATACACCATGTACATAATATATACCAAGCACAGTAATCCAGGTAGTGCTCTAAGAAAGTCCGTGGAACACTTGGACTACACGGTATGGGCGAGGCCCACACAAGATCCCCGACCATGACGGAGAGAACACTGCAGGGGCATCAGACAGCAACTAAACAGGCACCTCAGGGGGAGGGAAAGGGGGGGCACCTCAGCCGCTTGAGTGCACAACGCCAAATCCACGAGGGGGCCACATGCCCACTGTTCAATCCTGGGGAGTGCAAAGCCACAGTCTCTCAAGTCTCTACAGTGGGTGGGTTGCCCACTGTTCAATCCTGGGGAGTGCAAAGCCACAGTCTCTCAAGTCTCTACAGTGGGTGGTTTGCCCACTGCCATATCCTGGGGAGTGCAAAGCCACAGTCTCTCAGGTCTCTCAAGTGGGTGGGCTGCCCACTGTTCAATCCTGGGGAGTGCAAAGCCACAGTCTCTCAAGTCTCTCAAGTGGGTGGGTTGCCCACTGTTCAATCCTGGGAGTGCAAAGCCACAGTCTCTCAAGTCTCTACAGTGGGTGGTTTGCCCACTGTTCAATACTGGGGAGTGCAAAGCCACAGTCTCTCAAGTCTCTACAGTGGGTGGTTTGCCCAATGCCATATCCCGGGGAGTGCAAAGCCACAGTCTCTCAAGTCTCTACAGTGGGTGGGTTGTCCACTGTTCAATCCTGGGGAGTGCAAAGCCACAGTCTCTCAAGTCTCTACAGTGGGTGGGTTGCCCACTATTCAATCCTGGGGAGTGCAAAGCCACAGTCTCTCAAGTCTCTACAGTGGGTGGGATGCCCACTGTTCAATCCTGGGGAGTGCAAAGCCACAGTCTCTCAAGTGGATAACAGTCTCCACTGGTTTTGGAGGGGGCTTTGTGTCCAGAGTGCTTCATCCTGCTAAGGACAGAGGTAGTGGATGCCTTTCTCCACTGCTTCTGGAGGGGGCTTTGTGCCCAGAGTGCTTCATCCTGCCAAGGACTAAGGTAGTGGATGTATCTCTCCACTGGTTCTGGAGGGGATTTGTGCCCAGAATGCTTCATCCTGCCAAGGTCTGAGGTAGTGGATGTATCTCTCCACTGGGTCTGGAGGGGCTTTGTGCCCAGAGTGCTTCATCCTGCTAAGGACAGAGGGAGTGGATGTATCTCTCCACTAGTTCTGGAGGGGGCTTTGTGCCCAGAGTGCTTCATCCTGCTAAGGACAGAGGGAGTGGATGTATCTCTCCACTGGGTCTGGAGGGGGCATGGTTCCCAGAGTGCTTCATCCTTCTAAGGACAGAGGGAGTGGATGTATGTCTCCACTGGTTCTGGAGGGGGCATGGTGCCCAGAGTGCTTCATCCTGCCATGGACTGAGGTAGTGGATGTATCTCTCCACTGGTTCTGGAGGGGCTTTGTGCCCAGAGTGCTTCATCCTGCTAAGGACAGAGGAAGTGGATGTATCTCTCCACAGGTTCTGGAGGGGGCTTTGTGCCCAGAGTGCTTCATCCTGCTAAGGACAGAGGGAGTGGATGTATCTCTCCACTGGGTCTGGAGGGGGCATGGTGCCCAGAGTGCTTCATCCTGCTAAGGACAGAGGGAGTGGATGTATCTCTCCACTGGTTCTGGAGGGGGCATGGTGCCCGGAGTGCTTCATCCTGCTAAGGACAGAGGGAGTGGATGTATCTCTCCACTGGTTCTGGAGGGGACTTTGTGCCCAGAGTGCTTCATCCTGTTAAGGACAGAGGGAGTTGATGTATCTCTCCACTGGGTCTGGAGGGGGCATGGTTCCCAGAGTGCTTCATCCTGCTAAGGACAGAGGGAGTGGATGTATCTCTCCACTGGTTCTGGAGGGGGCATGGTGCCCAGAGTGCTTCATCCTGCCAAGGACTGAGGTAGTGGATGTATCTCTCCACCGGTTCTGGAGGGGCTTTGTGCCCAGAGTGCTTCATCCTGCTAAGGACAGAGGGAGTGGATGTATCTCTCCACTGGTTCTGGAGGGGGCTTTGTGCCCAGAGTGCTTCATCCTGCTAAGAACAGAGGGAGTGGATGTATCTCTCCACTGGGTCTGGAGGGGGCATGGTGCCCAGAGTGCTTCATCCTGCTAAGGACAGAGGCAGTGGATGTATCTCTCCTCTGGTTCTGGAGGGGGCATGGTGCCCAGAGTGCTTCATCCTGCTAAGGACAGAGGGAGTGGATGACAGTCTCCACTGGTTCTGGAGGGGACATGGTGCCCAGAGTGCATCATTCACCCCGTGACCGACTCAGTAGCGTCAGTGCCCTTGCCACTCTTGGGCCAGCGGTGCTTGAGATGGCAGTGCCCTGTTCAGCGGTGCTTGAGATGGCAGTGCCCTGTGCAGCGGTGCTTGAGATGTCGGTGCCCTGTTCAGCGGTGCTTGAGATGGCGGTGCCCTGTGTAGCGGTGCTTGAGATGGCGGTGCCCAGTTCAGTGATGCTTGAGGCGGCGGTGCCCTGTTCAGCGGTGCTTGAGATGGCGATGCCCTGTGCAGCGGTGCTTGAGGTGGCGGTGCCCTGTTCAGCGGTGCTTGAGATGGCGGTGCCCTGTGCAGCAGTGCTTGAGGCGGCGGTGCCCTGTTCAGCGGTGCTTGAGATGCCGGTGCCCTGTGCAGCGGTGCTTGAGACAGCGGTGCCCTGTTCAGCGGTGCTTGAGATGGCGGTCTCCATTGCAGGGTCTCAGCTTCTGGCGGTCCTTCATGGCCCAGCGGGGCTTTTGCTGGCGGTCCTTCATGGCCCAGCGGGGCTAGTGCTGGCGGTGGCCTCATGGCCAGATGGGCTGGTGCTGGCGGTGGCCTCCTGGCCAGGTGGGCTGGTGCTGGCGGTGGCCTCCTGAGCAGCTGGGCTGGTGCTGGCGGTGGCCTCCTGGGCAGCTGGGTTGGTGCTGGTGGTGGCCTCCTGGCCAGGTGGGCTGGTGCTGGTGGTGGCCTCCTGGGCAGCTGGGCTGGTGCTGGCCTCCTGGGCAGGTGGGCTGGTGCTGGCGGTGGCCTCCTGGCCAGGTGGGCTGGTGCTGGCGGTGGCCACCTGGGCAGGTGGGCTGGTGCTGGCGGTGGCCTCCTGGGCATCGGGGATGATTGCGGTCTTCTCCGCCGTGCTGCTCTTCCCAGACTTGCTGGGTTTCTTGTGGCCCCACAGCTGACTCCACACTCCCACCTGTACCCCTGGGAGCGGCTTTGGTGGCTGGAGTCTTCCCCCTCTCCCGCCGGGCACTGGCCAACTTCTGATGCTTCACAGGTGGGGGACTGTCAGTGATGTGGCTCCGTGCCACACTGGCTGCCCTGGTGACCGATGCACTCCAGATTCCGGTGACTACAGGCACCACTGGTCCCGGAGATGTTGTGGCTGAGGTGCTAGTTCGGGACCTATTAGACAGACGGGGTGGGGGAGGTGTGGGAAAGAGGTCAAGGTTGGACAGGAAAGGTCTTTTGGACACACTAGGACGGGTAGCTGGAGGGGGTTTGGGAGTGGAGGAAGAGGTGGTGGTGTAGGAGGTGCACTTTTGCTGACTTTGGGTGAAGGTGCATGCGCTGGAGGCTGTCGTGAGGTGGATGGCTGTTGGGTGGGTGTGTGCCTGCGTTTGTGTATCTTGGGAGGGGGCGTCACAGACACACTGGGAGAGGACACAGGGGACGTGTGAATGGTAGTGGGGGTGGTGACTGCACGTGAGCGGGGTGTGGTGGTGGGTGTGCTGGAGTGGGATGTAGTGGCTGTAGAGGTAGTGCATGCAGGTGTGAGTGTAGACGAGACAGGGAGGGAAGAGGGAGACGAGGAGGAGGGGGACACAGTGGAGGCAGTGGATGTTGGTATGTCTGCATGTGTGTGATGCTTGCGTGAATGCCTGTGGGATGTGTGGTGCTTATGTTTGCCTGAGCTTCCCTTGGGTGTTGACGTGTGTGCATGTTGGTCTGTAGGTGTGCTTGGGATAGGCTGAGGTACAGGGGATTGGGTCGGGGTGGAGGAAGTTGGAGGGGGGAGGCTAGAGACGGGGACAATGGCTGCCATCAGTACTGAGGCCAGAGTCTGAAAAGCTTGCTGAAGGGCCTCCTGACCAGAATGAATGCCCTCCAGGAATGCATTGGTTTGTTGCAACTGCCTCTCTACGCCCTGGATGGCATTCAAAATGGTAGACTGCCCAACAGTGAGGGACCTGAGGAGGTCAATGGCCTCCTCACTGAGGGCAGCAGGGGTGACTGGGGCAGGGCCTGAGGTGCCTGGGGCGAAGGTGATGCCCACCCTCCTGGGTGAGCGGGCACGGGGTAAAGGCTGAGGGGCTGCTGGGAGGACGGTGCTGGTAGGGGGGGTGGCGGCTGTACCTGTAGATGCGGGGCACAGATGTTGCCACCACCACAAGGGAGCTACCATCAGAGGACGAGTCCGTGTCGCTGGTGTCAGCTCCTGTCCCCGCCGTGGAGCTCCCCTCGCCCTCCGTCCCACTGGTGAATTCAGACTCCGTAGTGTCGCCCTCCAGGGCCATGTGGGATGCAGCTTCCTCGTGCTCCGGTGCCACTGCTCCTCCGCCTGATGATGCTAATGCACACAAGAACAGGGAGACCACAAAAAGGGGGGGGAAGACAGAAGAAAGACATGTTGAGTGCATGCATTACCGCTACAGTTGGCGGACACAACAGACACAGAAGCCCCCTGCACTACGCCGTGCTCTTGGGCTCCACTGTTCAATTCCTGGGAAATGGCCTACAAGGCTATGGCCATCATCTGCACACATAGATGACACAGGGGCATGACTAGGTGTACTTGGCACTCTACAGAGGTGGGGTGGGGTGCATCATGGCCTGCCTTACGACGGGGCCTTGCCTACGGAACTCGCCCTGGCCTAGGGAAACCCACAACCCACCTCCCCCACCCAGACCCCTCCACTGCTCGCAAAGTCAGCAGAATGAGAGTGTACTCACCCCCTTGTGGCTGCTGTGATGCCCTCAAGCGCCCATCCAACTCCGGGTAGGCCACCGCCAGGATCCTAAACATCAGGGTGGTCATGGTGCGACGGGCCCACCTCCCACGCTGGGAGGCCAGCCCCAGCTGAGTCTCCGCCGTCTTCTTGCGCCAGCGGCGAAATGTCCTCCCATCTTTTACGGCAGTGGGTGCTCCGTCTGTGGTAGACCCTCAGGGTCCGGACGTCCTTGGCGATGGCACACCAAATATATTTTTTCTGGTGGGCGCTGACCTACATGAAATGTACAGGGGAAAAAGAGAAGTTATTACCAACTGCACCCTCAAAGTTATTGGCCCCCATCCCTACCCTTGTCATGTGGCACATGCATTCACCGTCTTTCATGCACGCAGCACTCTCCCCCCTTCCTTCTTACATCCAGCCCTCTCCACACAGGCATAGCCCATACAACATGCTCCCTGTGTACTTACCTGTTTGTCTGGAGGACCGGAGAGTAGAGAGTACTGGGGGAGGACCCCATCCACGAGCTTCTCCAACTCCTCCGATGTGAAGGCAGGGGCCCTTTCCCCAGACACTCGAGCCATTGTCTCTTCCAGACCGAGGTCACAGCAGCACTTGCAGTGTAGGTCCTCTCCTGTCGAAGATCAGGTATCGAGTGATTGAACAGATAGAAAATGGCAGTCACGTCCGCGTCGGTGCGTACCGTTACCGCCGGCGTACATCGTCATTGGCTCCTGGGACCCATAGGGTCCAATGTTAAACAATGCAGCATTGCGCCGCGGTCTTCGTCCGCCTACCGCGATGGTGTACAATGCCAGCGCAGTTACCTCACATCCCATTGTCCCACTTTAGAGGTCAGGCAGCTGCCATTTCAGGGGCCCACATGGCTTCATTTACAACTGCGTGACACATACCTAGGCCTAGACTCAACACACATACAGGCCACCTTTTGTGTATGATTGGTGTTCTGGTTAAACTGTGGGTACGTACCTCTGAGTTGTTTGACTCTGTGCTCGCTGTTGTCCTTCATAGGCACCGTCCGCTGGGACATGTGAGGAGATGGCGGCATCCTCCGTTGTACCGACCGTTGGTGGACCTGTCGACAATGGAGGAGCGACATGTGATTATCACATACAGGCTTGACCGTGCCACAATCCAGGAACTGTGTACCCAGTTGGAGCCAGACCTGATGTCAGCAATCCGCCATCCCACAGGAATCCTCCCTCAAGTGCGGGTGCTGTCAGTGCTCCATTTCCTTGCAAGTGGGTCTTTTCAAACAACAGTGGCCATAGCATCAGGGATGTTCCAGCCTATGTTTTCCAACGTATTGTCCAGAGTGTTGTCTGCCCTTCTGAAACACATGCGGAGCTATATCGTTTTCCCTCAGGTGGAGGATTTGCCTACAG